>NC_056557.1:13257299-13308256 GCF_013358625.1 Macadamia integrifolia
GTGAAAGAAATATATATATATATATATATATATATCTCAATTTTTTTTTATTTTACTATATATCATTAAAAAAAAAAAATCAAAAATATTAATTTAGAACAAAAACATTGCCATTCACACGGTCTTGATGCCAGGATATGAAAAACTGTGACAACCAAAGGCCCACTAAACAATCGTCCAGGCTAACTCCATACCTAGGAGGCTAGGACAAGCCGTTGTTGCATCATATCAAAGGAGACTTTTCAATGAAACGTTGCCATACACAGCTCTCGTGCCTAAGGAAAAGAACAAGGTCATGGCCGAAAGGCCCAATAAACAAGCTTCCGGACTGACTCCATATACATAGGACAAAAGCCCTTGTTGCTAACTTGCTATCATATCAAAGAAGACTCTCTCTATATGGCCACTCTAAAAGTCTAAACCTAGATCATACAAAAAGTTTGGCACCGAAAAGGGAGGTAATGTGAGGTGGGTAGAGCTACGTCTGGATCATATGTATCCTTAGGGCTTGAGAACCCATCTATAGAGAGAGAGAGAGAGAGAGAGAGAGAGAGAGAAGGGTACGTAGGTGATTTTGTTGCCAATTAACATCCATATCATTTTATTGACATGTTCACTGGGTTCCTCTTTAAGGGGTCATTGCATCCAGCATATATTGAAAGGTTGACAACACCTTGACATACACCCTCAGCTGTTAAATGTGCATTGCGCATATTGACCCATCAAAGAAAATCTGATTCCGTGTGTTTTCCGTGTGTTCCCCTAACATGTTCTTTTGAATCATTTTGATGGCGAATAATGATATTCTTTTCATTTTTCTTTCCTGGGCCATCTCTCATTAAAGAGCTTTTGAAAATGTCCTTCAGGTAAGGGACTTTTAAATCATTTTGTTGACAAATAATGTTCTGATTGGTTGCTTTTCTTCATGTGGTGGGGGGAAAAAAAAATCTAAAGATGCGACTAAAGAAACACTAGTGAAAAAATAGGAACTCTTTGGAAAAAAGCTATCCCTAGTTTGTCTCACCCTTGCTTTCTTTCACTTTTGAGGTCAACCCTTTCATCAACTGAAGTTTAGAGGTGAAAATTTAATTGTAATATAAAAACGAAAAAGAAAGTCATAATTTTACTTTATTTTGCTCTTTAATTATAGGGGAAAAGAATCATTTGGCGCAAGAAATGTTTGGAGACAGTCAAGCGTGAAAAGATTGCATTGTCTCCTGTTGAAGATGTTCCTGTCTGTACTTTCATTGGCCCGTGCATCTAAAGTTTCCTACACCAGATTGGTAGAGATCTTTCACCCTTTATTATATCACACTCTCTTTCAATAAGGGTACAATCAAAAAATTTGCAAGACATTGACACTTCTCAAGAATGATACAGTGACAAGTAATTTTCAAATTATTTTGAAGACTCTTCTTTCATACCTTTGATTTGAACTTTTGAAAATAAAACATGAGGCAATTAAAAGAAAGTTAACACTATTTAGTTCACCACTTTGATTTCAAGAAGATGCACCCAAGTTTAAGTCCCAATAGAATAGAATCAAGTTTTCCATTCACCCTATGACCTTTTTAATGAGTTCGGAAAGTTGGCATTCTCTCTCTCTCTCTCTCTCTCTCTCTCTCTCTCTCTCTCACACACACACACACACACACACACACACACTCACAAACAATAACCATACATTGCTAACCTCTCCCACACCAACCAGGGTGTAAGAATTGATTTTGTCAATACAAGAACCACATGGCTAGGCAAGAAAGAGTGTCAAGAATGTAAAACAACATGGGAAAGCACTCCCACATTGATGGTGTAGGAATCTTTTCCCTAAATATTGTTTTCTACTGGGGAAGTGCGGTTTGTGCACCCAAACACTTAGGAAGCAAAATAATTGGCCTACCCCTAAAAATAAAAATGATTATTCTTTGAATGCTTCCTTATTCACTCTCATTTGTGCTCGTGCATGCACAAAAACCGCATTCCCCCCACAAAAAACACTTTTCCTATTTAATTTTCAAATTTTCTTCAATTGGTGAACACCATTTATTGATTGAGCTATTCATTCGTGTGGCTTATCCATACAAAGAAAAAAAAGATTCGTGTAGGTTACGTGCCTAGGGCTAGCTGAACCCCATGATCACTCAAAAGGTTACTTTGAGTATGGGACCTTCCTTCTACCAAAAAATAAAGTATGGGGCCTTCCTAGCTTATGAAATCCTTCATATCCTTTAATATACCCAAAAAAAAAAAAAAAATCTCCCTCTTCCATTTACAGATTAAAAGTAAGGAATTACCTTTCTTCATCTCTTTCGTCTCTTTTCTCTATCCAAGAAAGTGGAACAAATTCTAGCAAAAAAAGAGAATGTGAAATAGAAACAAGGACAATTGAGTGTGAAAAGACTGCATTGTCTTCCGTATGTGCTGTAAATGTTCCCGCATGTGCTTTCGCTGGTTTGTGCATTTGACGTTTCATGCACCAAACAGGTAGGGATCCTTCAACCTTTATTATATCACATTTTTTCTTTCAATAAGGGTACAATTATGGTTTCACATTTGTATTCAAAAAACATGCTTTGATTCAATGGTAAGTCATTTTCAAATTATTTTGAAAACTCTTCTCCCTTACCTTGACTTGAACTTTTGGAAATAAAACATAAGGAAATTACAAGAAAGGAAAAGGTTGGCCGAATATGCCACTGGTATACCTAGATTTGTCTCTCTCCTCCTCCCCTTGAAAAAGTCCCTTATCCCCTTCCCATTGGCTGAGTCACGTGTTAGCTCCAGGGAAGCCAACGACATACCTAACCTCCTCCCTTACAAGAAAGTTAAAACTATTTAGTTCACCACTTTGATTTCAACAAGATACATCCAAGTTTATATCTCAATAGGATAGAATCAAGTTTTCCATTCACCGTATAACCTTTTTAATTAATTTGAAAATTGACAATCTCTCTCTCTCTCTCTCTCTCTCTCTCTCTCTCTCTCTCTCTCTCTCTCTCTCTCTCTCTCTCTCTTACACACACAAATTATCATCTAGTCTCTGACCTCTCCCACACCACACCAACCAGGATGTAAGAATTGATTTCATCAATAAAGGAATCACATGGCTAGGCAGGAAAGAGAGTGTTAGGGATGTAAAACAGCATGGCAAAGCATTCCCACATTGATGGTATAAGAATCTTTTTCCATTACAATATATAGCTGAGAAAATGTATTATGTAAGTGAGTGGTCCGTGAACCCAGATATATAAGGGGACAAAATGATCAACCAACCCACTCTCATTGATCCTTACCAATGCACAAAGACCGCATTCCCTCAAACACTTCCTTCCCCCCGTTTAATTTTCAAAATTTCTTCAATTGGTGAACACCAATTATTGCTTGAACATCGGCTAGTTCATTGATTCGTGTGGCTTACGTGCCTATGGCTAGCTGAACCCCGTGATCACTCCAAAAGGTCATTTTGAGTATGGGACCTTCCTTCTACCAAAAGAAAGTATTGGGGCCTTCCTATCGTCATCTCCCCCTTCCTGTTATTCCAAAAAAAAAATCCCTCTTCCATTTAAAGATGAAAAGTAAGTAATTACCTTTCCTCATCTCTTTCGTCTCTTTACTGCCTTTTTTTTTTTTTTTTGGTAAAATGTCTCTTTACTCTTGTCTAAGAAGGTGGAACAGATCCTAGCTATAAAAGAGAAAGTGGAACACAGAAAAGGAGAAGAAAGGTAGCCCCATTAACCTTCAAAATCCACCACCGTCCATGAGCCATGTGCCTGTACTGCCCACCTCAAACAGAGCGTTCAATTTGGCCAGTAGGCCCACTTCTGCAGTGACTGCAACCCTATTCTGTGAATAACATGTATTTACCTGTCAGTTTCAATCTCCTCATGAAAGCAGGTTCAACCAATAAAGTTGTTTAGCGAAAAAAAAATTCCAAGCAGCAAAGTTTCTCTCCCTCTTGGATCCGGATCCTCTTTAATGAATGACGCTCCAATCAGGGCAGGATTTTTTTGTGGCACAATAGAGATGGCAACATACATTTGATGGCTAAAATACCTCAAGGTGTGTAAATTCATGTGTTGAAATTCATGCCCGGATACCTACCCATGTGATGCCATTGAAGAGTTGGATCTCTCCAACTACTTTCCAATTAGACATAAGTAGACTTGGAGCTACATGATAATCACATGGAGTTGCATGCCTCCAGGTGCTGGGATGAGTGCTTGTATTTAGTTGGAGGGTCCAAATCCTTTTCTCTCTCTCACCAAATAAGAAGAGTTTTTATTTTTTATTTTTGGTAAAAGAGAAAAGGAAGCTCCATGGTAGTGATCATGGACCTAGGCCAAAGCTCCTATACGGGAAACAATGTTTCTACACGACCAACAAGCGATAGTAGAGCATACCAACTCAAACCCATAATCAATTGACTCGAACGATGATAAAGCAAGGGCTTCCTTCTACTATTATGCTACCAAGTACCAACACCGTTGGCAGAAGGGGCCATTGAGCTAACCCCTTGAGTCTTAGGCTGCGTTTGGTAACGTTTTCAGAAACTTCGTTTCGTGTCAAAAACGAAAATTTCAATTTCTATGTCAAATTGCCTTTTTTTTTTTTAACGAAACTGGAACGACGGAGCTACGAGCCCGTTTGGTATTGTTTCTGTTTCAGAAACTCCGTTTCGTGTCAAAAACGAAAATTTCAGTTTCTGTGTCAAAACGCCATTTTTAAACGATTTAAGGCTGTTTGGTGAATCTGTTTTTAGAACAATTTCAGAACAAAAAAAACGATAGTTCTGCTATTTGGTAATGCTTGTTTCAGAAACATTTTTTCTTTTTCTTTTTTCTTTTCTTTTAAGTCAATAATTACAGAAATAACATTAAAATACTATAAACATACAAATCCTTTGGGACAATAAAGTATTACATACCAACTAAAAAAAACATGGTTTCAAAAGAATGAATAAAATGCAGAATTAACAATGCCTTGTCTAAGTTAATTATTACATAATTTCCCAAATTTTCACTTTTTGTCTAAGTCTAAAGACTTGAATGCATGGAGGATGTCTTTCATCTTATTTGTTTGATCCTCTAATCCTTTAAGTGTCCCTTCTAGATATTTTTTCATGTACTCGTTTGAAATGGACGGTGGTGTGGATGATGTTGATGTTGAGCTTTCTGAATATAATGTATGTTGTATGGTAGAGATATGTGTTTCATCTTTCAACCATACAAACATACCACATCCACGGTTATCAGCCTATATCAAATAATAGATGTGATTAGGGTCGTTGAAATTTAACATCGAATTAAAAAAAATCTAAAATTATCTATAGGTATAGATCAATTGTAGAAATAAATTACCCCAGTTGAATTTGGGCAACATAGAAAATATTGTCCCTTGTTTGGATCTTTCGTCGCATTTCGTACTTTACATTGACCTTTGCCACATCTACATAGATGTAGTTGGTCCACCCACATGAAAAAATTACATGAATCTTGACACTTGAAAAATTCTCTTCCAATATTTTTNGACGGTGGTGTGGATGATGTTGATGTTGAGCTTGAGCTTTCTGAACATAATGTATGTTGTATGGTAGAGATATGTGTTTCATCTTTAAACCATACAAACATACCACATCCACGGTTATCAGTCTATATCAAATAATATATGTGATTAGGGTCGTTGAAATTTAACATCGAATTAAACAAAAATCATAAATTATCTATAGGTATAGGTCAATCGTAAAAATAAATTATCCCAGTTGAATTTGGGCAACATAGGAAATACTGTCCTTTGTTTGGACCTTTCGTCGCAGTGCGTACTTTGCATTGACCTTTACCACTTTTACATAGATGTAGTTGGTCCACCCACATGAAAAAATTATATGAATCTTCACACTTGAAAAATTCTCTTCCAATATTTTTACCCGACTTGGTTGTATATTTACCACAACTCTTCCCACAAATTTCACAATTTGCTATCATGAATGGGGGCATAGAATAAGTCATCTGTAACAGAAATTTAAATATCAAAAAAGTTATTATACCATCCAAATATATGACGTTCATAATAATATATCAACTTGTACCACATATATAAATGTAACATAAAACAAGTACTACATCACTTGAAACATCAATTTAGGTTTTTAGTTTTAGAAAAATAGTTATCGATTTTAGTTTTCAACTAGTTCTGGCATCCTTTGTTGTCTAGCCATTGCATTTGTAATTCTTAGCCTAGTGGCATTCATCTATTTTGCCTGATTTCTTTGACTTGATTGTATTGTAGAATGATCAACGAAATCTTCATGTGGCGGATTCAAGTCATCTTCTGCAACTTTTAAATCATCACTCATCCCCACGAATTCTGCATCAGTAATATGCTTTTCTTGAATATAGTTGTGTAGCCCACAACATGCCAGTACGATTGATGCCTGAGCTTCCACTGGGAACTGATGCATTAGCCTTCAAATTTAAAATTTGTTCTTCAATATCCCAAATGTATGTTCAATGACATTCCGAAGTGATGAATGTCTATAATTGAACAACTCTTTCGCTGTTCTTGGGGATCTTCTACACCCTTTGTAGTCCGGTAGATGGTATCTCTCACCCCTAAATGGTGTCAAAAATCCAGATTGGCTAGCTTACCCATAGTCGACAACATAATACTTTCCTACAGACAAAAAATAATATATATTATTACGTATACACTCAAATGAAAACCTAATATATTAGTATAAAGTTAATACCTATAGGTGGATGTGGAAAATTCAATCGTGGATCACTTCTTGCCTGTTCAAGTACTCGACAATCATTTGCACTACCTTCCCATCCCGCATACACATATGTGAATCGCATGTCAAATGAACATGCACGCATCACATTTTGAGTTGTGATCCCCTTCCGATTCCTATATCGAATTTGATCATCTCTTTGAACTA
The DNA here is from genome assembly GCF_013358625.1 of Macadamia integrifolia. Taxonomy (NCBI): domain Eukaryota; kingdom Viridiplantae; phylum Streptophyta; class Magnoliopsida; order Proteales; family Proteaceae; genus Macadamia; species Macadamia integrifolia. Next base: position 13,264,237 of record NC_056557.1, read on the forward strand.
CCGCATGGATGTGAGTACCATCTATGACGCCAATACAATGCTATGACATATAATGACAATTAAATGGCCAATACATATAAGAATATAAACATTCATATATTTAATTACAAATATGTATCATATTAACATATTTACCTTGAAAAAATGGCAGTATTTCGGGTTCTGTGCAATCTCTATCGGTATCATATTGACGTCTAGCGGTCTGATTTTCTCCTTAGCCAAGCGTTGTATTGCAATCAATACAACATTGACTGTTCGACTAACTGTTTCTCCTGAGTAGTTGAAATGATTTTGGGTGTCCCTATTACTTGAACCCTTCCCAACAATCCATAGGAACATTCCAAGTTGTTCATCCACTCAGATGTTGGTTGTGTCTTTCAACCACCCCCTATGTCTAACATAATCACATAGGTTAAGGAAGACATGACGTTCCATCATAAACTCTTCATAACATCTGTTGGCATGCCCAATCAACACCTTATGCATCATCACAGCACCTGAAAATACACTATCCCTACATGGTTCTCGAATATATATCGCCTCACTCAGTAATTCCATTCCCATGTGAATGATCGTATCTTCTTTATCACTAGAAGTTTCACATAATGCATTTGACATAACTGCAATAAATAAACAATTACTACTCAATTGGAAACAAATAATTGTAAAACATAACAATCTGACACATCGTCTCAACCCAAACACCTGTTCAACATTACACACAACAATAATAGAAAAAAAAACAACCTCAATAAAAGTAGCATTCAGTGTATCTCCAAAAGTAACATTACACACATCAAAAGTATTGTCTTGAATCCAAAATTATCAAAAGTAGCATTCAAACACAACCTCAACTACTCCAAGGCATCTAAAAGCCAAGTCCTCTTAACAGGCTCTGCACAGACAAACAACTCCCTCCAACTAGGATCAGCACATATACGACTGGTGGCCTTCAAATATATCTCCTTCGATATATCTGGTATGGAGGATAACACCGCCTCACATGCACTCACACTGAAATCTTGAGGACAAGATGCACCTACCCCACCACGAACAGGAGATGTAACAGAAGTACTGGATGCTTTCTCAATTTTAATGGATAAATACTTCCCATACAAGTCCTTCACGTGGCTATCTCCCTTATTGGCACTCTTTTTTCTTCGTCCCGTGGGTGTCCTATCAAGACTTCGCTTTGTGGTGGTCTGAGTTGGAGTATGAGTATCCTCATGAAAGGGGTCAGTCATGCTTATATGCACCGGGGTACTAGGAGAGTCGAAGACTTGCTCAATATCAACTGTGTTAACAGCTTCGATGCCATCCAAATCTTGAGTACTATCAACCCCTAAGTTACCTCTGGCATATGCATCCCCAAATACCATGTTCAAATCTGGCCAATTGTTTAGTCCATACTTCTTGTATTTCAACCAACCTGGATTTGCCTGCATAAGCAGTCATTGTATCACTTAGATGTACTACTCATTGTAATCTAATTTTTAAATAATTCAACTAGCTAGTGAAATCTATTGTACATGTATTGCCCTATCCCATAAGGACTCATGATCAACTGTGACTGCTTTTGTCATTGAGTTCCACCCAAATCCAGTTGTGTCAAGCAGTCTCTTGAATTGTTGATACTCGTGTTTCAACTTGTTCATCTTGTTGCGTAATTGTTCTCTCCCAACTGTACGATTTAAAGCCTGCTGAAATTGCTTTGTAATGTCCTCCCATCCAGTTTTGTTAAATGAATTATCGGATTTGTGACCATTTTTTTACAGATTCCTTCATTGCTTCAATGAAAACAGTGGTCTCAAGTTCTGACCACTTAACGGCAGGGATACTACTTCTAGACATAATAGCTAGATATTATAAGTTAGTGTAAAAGTTAGCTTACTGGGAAAAAGAAAGACTGAACACTAAAGAAAGAAATAACAAAGCTCATCTTCACATATGATACAAAAATTTGTAAATAAAACTTACATGCATGAAGACCAAGCAAAGTAACAAAGAAACCCAAGTAACAATGTCTTATTATAATTAGGGGTTATAAATAACCAAAGAGATCTGGAAATCAGATTTGGAATCATACCCAAGCAAAGTGACAAAACTCCAATAAAATCAGACTTGGGGAGAGATAATGGAAAGACCAATAAAACCAAGCAAGGTAACAAAGAAATCAAGCATAGGAAAATAACAAAGAAATCAAGCATAGGAAAATAATAAAGAAATCAAGCATATCCAAATTGTAGGTTTGTTAGATACTTATGGACAAGCTAATCAACCATGAAAAACTGATTTAGCCATCAATAGAAGAGAGAGAGAGAGAGAGAACCTTGAGGAAGAAAACAAGCCACTACATGGGGAGTAAATGATTGAGTTTGAATTTAAAGTTAACATTTGGCTAATTCATACCATACTCTATCAATCCTACAGTTGGAATTGCTAAATCACTCTACTGCATGGCACACTAGGTGGCCTTTACTCAAACTGTCACCCAGTATAGCATCCACCTTAAAACACAAGTGTTGCGTGTTCATTAATACGCATATGAATCCATAATGTATCCATCCCACAAATCAGGTCAGGTACTTGAGACAACTCTTTCAAAGATATAACCATAAGAACATACATCACTATGTAATACTTATGAGGAAGGTACAAATCACTGAAAGATGTACAAGAAAAGTAGGATACTGGAATTCAAAGTTTAGACATACAGAAAGAACACAAAAGTGACATAAATGTCACAAGCCAAAATAAGAGATAAGAATATCAAGTTCTCAATATTAAAACTGAAAAAATGATGGGAGAATCACAACCCACCAAATCTGAAATTATTATTTTGCACTTAAACATCAAAGACTGATTGGATAAGGATTTTGCAGTAATATGAACTAGAATTATATAAAAGTCAAAGGTTCAAGTCTAGCATATCCACAAAGAGGGAAATTAGACTGCTTGGAAGTTGGAAACAAAAGCCATGGATAAGCTAGATTGTGGAATTAATCATTAATAAAAATTATTAATATGATATTAAAGAGAAATTAATCACAAAACTAGAAAAAGCCAACTCTACTTGCATAAGTATTCAAGGAATACATTTTAACTATTTATTACAACTTAATAAGTATAGTTGGCAGGGAAATACTTAATACTATGTAACAAGACATTGGCTAGCTAAAAAAAAAATCTTGCTATACTATAATTAATGGCATGGTAGTTATGTACAAAGAAATTATAAAATAAACTCTGCTTGTAGGTTTCTGGAAATGAAAATGAAATGGTTGTGCCATAGAAAACAAACACACATGCTGCTCTTATAAAACCAAAGCCTATATTAATATAAATCAAAGTACATACATTTATAGATTCAAAAAAAAACCTCAAGCTTCTCTGTAGACTACAATAAGGAAGCATCCAATAACAGTATCATATTCTAAAAGAGGACTTCAAAACATGCTCACATTATTAACATAGGCAATCATTCTCAAGTCGACTCAAATGTTTACATAATTTGGTAATCCAATCCAAGCAAAAAGTTGCGTAGATGGCATGAGTCTCTATAATTTCAAGGCAATGCAACTGACACAGGGAAGAACAAAACAAACGCTAGAGTAATTTCACATAGTATAATGATCTGCTCACAAGCACCCAAGCAAGAGTAACTAGATAAAAAAAAATCCCAATTCAACAATTGAAAACTAACAATGATCGCGAAGAAGACAATTAGGGATTAAAAAGAAGTTAGATATATCAGAAACCTGGAAATTGAGACAATCAAACATACTAACAGCATAAGAACAAAGAATGGCTTTGCTTTCACAGAGGAACATAAGAATTCCATGACATTAAAGTAAGACCTATGAATAAGCAATAGAATCAAGAAGAAATAAGATGCCCAGGAGCAGACAGGGAACAAAATCATTCTCTTCCGCCACTGAAAAACCCACCCTTTCGCCTTCCATCAATACAAATCTGACCACCGCGCTCAGTCTCAAACATCAAAACAGAAACAACTAAAAAGCAAAGTAACAGAGATTACCATAGCAAACATTATAGTTACACAGAGAAGCAACTAATAAGTAAGCAGTTCCCCTTTCACAAGAAGATATTGAAATATGCAAATGGAGGCTCTCACGCAGAAGCCATGGAAGAAACCACACCCACTATTTGACTCTTAGGTCTAAAAAATTTATAGAGCTCAGAGTCTGTAGCTCTTTGGAGTTCCCATATATTCAATAAGGACCCAGGCACAAGGACTAACCCCATTCGTGAAATGTGATTTCTTACATGAAAGCTTGATCATGTTATCTACCCATAAAATTTTACAAATAAAAAGGTAGAAACAGAATTAAACATGGATGAAAGTTTGAAGGATGAGCTGGGGAGCCCAACATCATGTCTGGATGGGGCTTCCAAATCAGAAGCAGTGACAAAATACACAAAGGGTCAAAGCCACTCGACCAAAACTGAACTTCAAAATCACACTTGACTGAAAAAGAAAGAAAGAGAGAGAGAGAAAGAGAGAGCATACCTCGTCTCTGCTAGCTCCGGGATCTCTTCACTTGTTGGGGTGTTGGGGCAGAACAGAAGCCACTGAAATATGAAGAAGCTAAAGAAAGAGAAATCAAACATCAAAACAGAAACAACTAACAGAGAAATCAAACATTACAGACTGACCACCGCGCTCAGTCTCAAACATCAAAACATAAACAACTAACAAAGACTACCATAGCAAACATTATAGTTACACAGAGAAGCAGAGAAGAAAGAGAAATCAAAACCTAGGTCTTACTATAGTGGCTTGTAGCGGAACCTCCACGCCTGGGGGTTATTGAACCTTAGATGAAGATTCGCCGGTAACGATCGCTAGTTGCGGCCGAAGTCAAACGTGATCGGCGACGGAGAAGTTGAAGGAGGCAGCCGTAGGGTTCCAATTCCAAGAAGAGAAGAAGAAGGAGAACGGAGAAGAAGAAATCGTCGTCCTCTAGTAGCAGGCGTTGCGTTGCGTTGCTTTATTAGGAACGAAAGTTCAGAGAGAAGAAGAGAGAAGAAGAGAGAAGAAGAGGAGTTACCTGCAGAAACTCCAACTGCTCCAACTGCTCCAACTGTTCACAAGTCTGATAGCTATCGGGAACGATGGTTTCTAATTTAGGGATTTTGAAACGAAACCATATTGACGGAACTCCTTTTTGGAGTTCCAACTTTTGGGCCATTTTTCGTTTTTTTCTCAATTTTTGTTTCAAAAAAATCGAAACACATCATAATGTTACCAAATGTTTTTTTACGTTTTTTTGTTCCAATAGAACAAAAAAACGAAAGAAATATTTTTTTAGAACGGCACCAAACGGGCCCTTAGGATTTCTGAACTTGGGACTTTGGGGGTAATTCACATCAGTTTCTAGAAGTTATAGGAGGGGGACCCCCCTTTTCACCTGTCGCAATCTTTGAATTTGACCAAATCCTAAGCTGATTATTGAGTCTGAGAAATTGAGCTCAGGCCTATAAAGTGGTGGAGTAGGGTGTGTCGGTGGGGAATCAGGTACTATATTGACAATTATGCTTGAAGTTCCACTTCCGTGCTAACAAGGGTACTTTGTTTTTGCAGTGAAATTTGTGACCTCATACAATGAAGAAGATATTCAAGAAATAGTAAAAGCTATTCTTGAGCATGTACTGAAGGATGGTTCAGTGAAGTATGACTATTATTAGATCAAAAGACTTGATTGTGTGTTAAGAAACTATAGTAACATCTTCATGCTATTACTTGTTTGATCTAGCAGGAGGCACAATAGCCACTTGATTTTAAATGGTGGGTGATCGATTGGAAATCAAGTTTTCATTCAATGATACTCAAGGCTGTGAAGTGTGAACCAAGAAACCCAAGTGATAGACTATAGCTTTAACTTCTTCAGTGCCTTAGGGGCAATGCACAATGGCAAAAAAGAAGGAAAAAACTAGTTTCAATGAATATGCATGAACTCTGGTAACCAACTGTATAATATACTTATTATTCTATGTACCATTTTCAAGTTCCAGGTCTAATGTAGTGACAACCCTTTGAGTGAATTGTTGATGGTAATCTTAGGATGACAGGTTTCATAGTCCCAGCAGCTCTCCCTTGGTAGTGTTCTCATCTCAAACTACTTGAGCTGAAGCAAAACCTTAGGCCATCATGAAGCCAAGCTGCGGCAATCAACAGTGTTTTTTTTTTGGTAAGATTTGAATCAACAGTGTTTGTAAGCTATATAGCCCACTAGGTTTGGCAATGGTATTTAATGTTTGATCAAAGGTCCCATCATTAGGTATACGTCGAAGAATGGACATAAACCATTCATGATTGGAAATCAAGCCAGATATTCTTCGCCTCACCGGAGGCTGAGAATGTTGATCGTTGACCACCAACCATGCAATATAGTGGATCTTCCACAATCCACTACCCATGGAAAAGATGTGGCTTGTCATTCATGTATATCATAAAGTTAAGGAAAATTTATATCCACCTTACCTTGTTTGTTCTTATTATATTCATCCCCTTTGTATTTCATTTATTACAAATAAACTCACTGAACTTAACATTGTGAGAGGTATTACTGTTTTTTAATATAAAAGATGATTTTACCCTTATAATATTTGTACCTAAAACATCTTAAATCAATGAAAAATTGGCCCGAATCAGTCAAAACATGCTCTAAACCCTAGCTTCTCCATGAAGATCGAACGAGCTATATCAGTCGGAATTGAGATCTGCCAATCTAACCGATCCAATCTTGATTCTTGAAACCCTGATACAAGCTCAAACCAAAAGTCACCTTCAAGTGACCCGGCTATTTCATGGATATCAGATGGGAGCCAAACCCCACTCCCCTAACAACCACCTCCTCCCTCCTCCCTTTGTTTTTTCCTCTTTCCTTTCCTCTTTATGGACTCAACCATTGCCAACCATTCCGGTCAGTATGGCTGTGGATTGGGGCCTTTGGCGTGTGTGATGGGTTTGATTGAAACTTGATAGAGAAAAAGATTACCTAGTCCAAGACTTGCTTGGTCGACCACTTAATTGCAGGGGAGAAAAAATAGTTTGATTCAACACCACCCATGGGTGTACAATACTTTCATCCTTTTTTATGTCTGAAACTGAAAGCAACGCAATAGAGATTTACCAAATGGGAGGATGGATATTGGACTATACTAGGAGAGTTGATCTTTATCTAACTAATGGAGAGGGGTAGGAGTGGAATTTTGGATTGTTTCTCCTTATATTCACCGGCCCATGGCCCATTTTGGCCCAGGAGTGTGCCACGTCACTTTGTGTCATAAAGAACAGTTCCATCTTTTTTTTTTTTTTTTTAATTAAAAGAACAGTTCCATCTTGTCTGCCTCCAAAGTGGGCCTATAGCAATCAGCCTCTGTATAACGTCCACGTGTAACTTTGGAGCTTTGGAGGAAAGGAGGAAGATTCTCACAGCCTGGTTTCCTTGGCTTTACTCGTCCCTCACTGATGCTGATGATGAGGACAATTATGAGCAGATGACAGATTGGCACCAATGTGGTGGGCTCCACTTGGGCCATTACCCTTATAGGTTATATAGGTCATAAACATAGTCGTAGGGTTGGTAAACACTGTCGTTTGGGTCATTATATTCCTTCCTCTCTCTCCCTCTCTCTCTCTCCAATGCCCCAATTCAGTTGTCAATTAATGGGGCTGCAGAAGCACCGGATTCTGCCCGGCATTCTGCATTTGACGAAGGAACTGGGGTTTCAAAATTTATTGGACGTCTCGGATTAGGTTTCCACTCCATCACGTCTTAAGTTCACCTTAGCTGTGAGATCATTTTACGTTTCATATGTTGTCATGGTTTGAAGTATTGACATGGAATCCCGTACTGATGAAATGATATGGACTTAGAAATAAAATTAACGACAACAAAATCCAACTTTTAAGAAAAATAGGGGCAAAATTATCAATTCCATATCCTCTATTCTACCAGCTGATTTATCTCAATTGTTTTTTATGCATCATTCTCATTCAATTAGAGTTCTTAGGTTCATGTCAATTAAAGGACTAAAAAATATTTAAAACAAAATACTCATGTATAATTCCGTTATTTTCACTAGTAAGATTATATCTCTCATTATGAGCTTGTACACACGTTTTAGGACTACTCAATTAGCTACAACACTTTATGCATTTTCACAAGAATATCCTAAAGTTCCTCCATGAACAATAGTATGGAATCGTTCCTAAAATCTCGGTCAAAACGGGCATATGCCAAACAAAAATGTTTAGTCACTACCACCGCTGAATTTGAAACCCTTGATAGATTGCTGATGATAAGCCTAAGAAGGATGAGGATGATGTCAAGTCATCATACCCCTCATGCCGTGGACGACACACATGCTATAATAAACGGGACAAAGGATCACAATCCCAATGACCGATCCTTGATCCAATACCATGCATTTAAACCATGGATGCAATAAACTAATAGGGATTTTGTGAAGAAACGAAGAAGGTAAACGCTTTCTTATGGATCAGATTCTATGACTGCCATCTACTTTCCAAAAAAAAAAAAATCTAAACCCGGATCCAATATACGATAGGGTCTTGATTTCAGGTCAGAAAGCATGAAAGAATTGACAAACAAGTTGGGATTTGATATTTCGGGTATATTGGCAATCCGGCAAATGTGGCATCTTGAAGTCCATCTGTGTCCTAACAAAGGAATCATGTTATTGCAGAGGAAGGTATCAATGGGAGCAAAAAGACAAGATAAAATCTTTTAGGAACAGAGTCTAGAAAGCACTTTCCGACACTTTTATTGGTCTATGCCTCTATGGGCTCCACCACACGGTTGTTGCCATTACAAAGTCTTTGAACTTCTTTCTTTTCTGATTTTCTTATTATTATACCCCTAAGGTGTTTCCTGTAGTATTTATAATATTTTTTTTTCTATGTGGCTAAATAAGTCATTGCACATGTGTTGAAAAAATTGCATATATCTTTTGATAATAATAAAATAATTTTGAAAAACCTTTTTTATTCTTCACTCATAGTGAAGATAACAAATTCTTAATACATCTAAAGAGATGCCATTTAGGAAACCCCGTCTGCACAAGTTTAAATAATTAGGAAAACAATATTGTCATCACCAAACAGTCCTTATCCTCAGAGGATATTATGATTCTTAAGTCCGAACCATACTCCTTACCAACTCAATAATGTAGTGGGAGTGGTTTAATGCTTCATGACAGCTTAAGTTTAAACTAATCCATCAAGTTTATAAGTCTAGAGGAAGGCCCTTGTTTTCCTAACTAATTTGATCTTTACATTAAAGGGTTTTGTTATGGGACACCCACTTAGTGATCTATAAAGTCGCAATTAGCATCAGTTATTTAAAAAGTTTATCCCAAGATCCTTTATTCACATGCCAAGTTTCAAATCAGTTTGCGAATTGCCCTGATGGTAAAATAATTACCAAAAAAATCCAAAATAACGAAGAGGATGCACAGACATATGTGGGTGGATAAGAGATTATATAGGACAGATAAATGATTAAATTTGAAATTGAAATTTAACATATGACCAGTTAAGACCTTTGACCTATCTATCCAATGATCATGATTGTCAGCTTCATCTTCAAAGTAATGGCATTTGTTATCAATTATAATTTCTAAAGATATATCACTCACTTAGGTAACTCACAATTATTTTCAACACTAAATATCAATTTATAAATGTAATCAAAGACCAAAAGCAAAAAATCAGTTTCTCTTCTTCTTCTTCTTCTTTTTTCATTTTTTTTTTTTATTTTAAATAAATCACATAAGATTTGACTCAAATTGTATGTCTTAGGATTTGAGATTGTCGGTCAAATGGGTTCTTAGGTTGAGATTGTGAGTTCGATCTAAAATTTCGTTAGGTTGTAAGCATCTTTACTTTGTTGATGGGAAATTGTTTTTATGACTAAGCTCTAATTAAGTCCCTATCACTGGTCATTGTCATTATCATTCAAGCTCTTTCCATAATCATTTTTTTAATTTATCTATTTCATATGATGTAGTTAGATTACATTTAAATATTTAATTGTTGGTACATTCTAGCCACAACGAATAAGCTTTTTTAGTACTAATGTCCCTACCATTAATGCTTCACTTTCTTTAACAAAAATAACAAAATTAGCTGTAGTGATCAAGTTTCTCTTAAGATTTTTATTATCCCTAAATCTTTCGAAATTTAATCAAAGTCTAATACAGGGTCCCCTTAGCCACAAATCCCTTAAAAAAAATTATCATCTTTATTTGCTTTAGTTGGAACTTCCCAAACAAGAAAACCCTAAGAAGGATCAATTTTATTTTTAAGGGGATAGATAAAATGATGCATTGAATCCTTACTTGATAGGTATTGAAATATGTAATCAAATACCAAGATTATCATTGCTAAAGTTATGTCTTTTGTTCTTTTCTTGACGGATGATCTTTTCTTTTTCGGAATCAGATAGGATACAAAAATTTTGATAGTGGCCCATAAAATATTCCAATAATGTATGATTGTGAGTACTAGATTACTACTATTTCTCTTTTTCTTTTAATATTCTCTTCCATTAACACGTTAAAACAGTTTAAAACCAAAAGTAAGTTGGTGCCTATCAATATTTCAAGACCCTTTACATCCTTAAAGTGGAAAAAGAGTGGGTAAAGCTATTGTTATCTCCAAATAAGTGTATCACTTTACTCAAGCTATTAAAACAAGCCAAACTTTTGAGTTTATACATAACTTGGTCGATGAGATGTCTTTACAAATGATTATGGACTTATTATTAGACCCTTATTTATGTAACTAGCTACTTTTAGATCGGCATTAAGATAGTACAAGGTAAAAAATTATGTCCAATGTATCAAGAAATCAATGAGAAAAAAAGTGTCCCTTTATTTGATTTCAAAATCTATTTGTAAGAATTGGAGAAATTTTTCCTTCATCCATGATGAAAGAAAACCCTCGATATGATAATCGTAGATACTCACTCTCTATAGGATGAAAGTTCAAAATTACCCCTATTTCATTATAATCCTCATTCCACCTTCATTAATATCTATGGTCAAGAAATATTTCCTTCACAATGGGTGAAAGGAAACTGTCTCCACAGGAATTTGCTTCATCTACTTTAGTTCATATGTTACATGTGTTTATTTATTTATTTTCATGAGTTACATGTGTGACTTACTGCTAGTTCCAACCATGGTAAGAGAAGAAATTAGGATTTTTGAAAGAAAAAGAAGAAAAAAAAAAACCCAACAAGTGCACTTTCTTTAGCAATTTTAAATATTGATGGCATCTTCCAACTTTCTATGACTTGATATTAACTTATCTTAAAGGTCCATTGTGATGATCCTCCTCTGCCAGCGACTGTTTGTCTTTGTCTTGCACCTTGCTTCAGAGGCTCGGCATTCTTGTAGGCCCATACCATGGTGTTTCTCTCTCTCTCTCTCTCTCTCTCTCTCTCTCTCTCTCTCTCTCATGCATTATTGTTTATTAGATTTTGTCAAATATAATTAGATAAAGTGACTTAATCTACCAGAAACCAACTACTGTATTAAATTATATATAATGTACACATAAATTAAGAGAGGTAAGATGGTATATATGTTGGTTGATGGAAGTCAATCAAGGGATCTCTTATAAGGATGCATGTGATAAGAGGTTATTTAATGATTTGCAATAACTATGATTAGAGCATTTTAACTCCATATGCTTTTGCAACCCAAAACAAAAAAAAAAATAATAATAATAATAAAATCCATATGTTTCAGAATATCCGAACCAAAAAAAAAAAAAGAATCTTTATGCATTCTCTTGGATTAGATGTTTTCCATATCAATACATGCTAAAGAAATAATATTAGTTTTTCTCTTGGGAAGGTAAGGTAAACATTATGATCATTTTTGGTTATTTAATTAGATATTTTATATGCTAAAATATGCATACCAATTGATTCACCTTATATTTGAATAGTTTTAAAATAAGAAGAAGAAAACAAAAAATAAAAAATAAAAAATTCAATAACCAATAATAATAATAATAATAAAGAACAAACAAATCTTTTTTTTTTTTTTTTTATTAGTTAGTTCCTTACTTTCTTGAGAAAAAGTCATGCTTGGTATTAAAGCCAAGCAACATCTACCAAAAAAAAGCCAAGCAACATTATATTTTTTAAAATGAAAGGCAAAAGTTGGTAACTTAAACATAGTAGACATTCAACCAATGTTTGAGTAGAAGGTGAAAAAATGTAATTTGGTTAATGCAATGTCATTGTTTTTCAAAATTCAAAATTGAATCGATTGATCAACTCAATTCAAGTTCAAAGTGGGAAACAATCACTATCTGCAACTACCAAATCCTAGTTTAGTTCCATACAAAAATTATATCAAAATTTGTGTAAAGTGAATGAGCCAAGATTGGCAAAGTTTGATCTCATATCTATAACAATACTTATTTAATAGTTACATATTATTTATAAAAGAAAATTTAGTTACTATTTCATGTAATCTGGCATTAAATCAAAGTTATTTTGTCGTTGGAAAAAAAAAGGTGGATCCATATGATACAATGACATGGCACATTACACGCCCAAATGATAATTAAATTAGAAATATGATAGGAAAAAAAAGTTAATTTTACCTTTATACCTTTAGTATATTATATTATTTTTAATGGAGTGTGATCAAGTTCTCATAAGAGAAACATTCTTGTATGGTCTGATCCACACAAATAGAATCCACCGCTGGGTTTTTCATTGGTTGGATTCCATATATGTGGATCAATCATGTACGAGAACCTAATATACTCCCCTTTTAATGAAGTTAAATATTACCATTTCACAAGTGTGTAATAAAAAAATTCTTACAAAAAAAGAAAAATAAAGTATAGTCAAATGTAAGATTGATATTTTTTGAGAATGATACAATGATAAATTATTTTCAATTTTTTTTTTTTTGAATTTTTTTAATCAAAACTTGAATTATTTTTGACAAGAAGAAAATAGCACTTAAAAGAAAGCCAAAACTTCTTAGTTCACTACTTCAACATATAATAAGATGCACCTTTTAAACATTTTTCACTGCAAACTAAAAGAATATTTGTTAAATTTAAAAAGTGAGGAGAGGTTTTACACAAATGTAGTATAAGAGAATCTCGCATCATACATCAATAATGATATGAGAAATGGTATAATCCACAAGCGTACATATGATTACAGTGAGAGAGAGAAAATATTAAAAATTAATACACCAGCCTCATAGAAAACCCTTTTTCTTAAAAAAATGGTACATATTGACATTTGTGAAGATGCCGACTCATATTTCAAATGTTTCAAGATTTAAAACAGCAATGCCTGACTCATCAAGGATAGAGGAAGAAGAATTATTATTATTAATTTTTTTTAATTATTTTTTTTTTTTTTTGTTTTTTAAAGATGAAGAAGAAATACCTAGGGCTGTCAGTGAACAGTTGAGGGGTCAATGGGCCCCACCACTATATTGTAAAAAGAAATACCTTTTGTTAAAAAAATTAATAATAAAAAATAAAAAAATGCAATATTAAGTTTTAACGAGAGGAGTGTAGAATTATCTCACCTGGTTCTCTCTCTTAGCTAAGTCCTTTATTTGATGTAATCCCTATCTCCTATAATGATCTAATATCTATAAGCATAATATCATGCAGGATATTAAATGCAACTTCTTACTTCCTTTCTAAAAGTATAATAGAATTAAACTCAACTAATCTAAAATGTTCCAAACTAAAAAATACTTCCCAATCTTACAAAAAATACTAAAAAATAGTCTTCAAGAATCATTATTTGTTATTAAAAAAAAAAATTAAATTATAACTTCCTCTCTTTTTAATCAAATTATGTTGACTATCAACTTTGAACCCTTGAAGTACATGTTTTCTTATGGAAAAAAGAAATCTAGAAGGTAATGTGATCTCCACACCTAGACACAAAAAGAGATGAAATGACCACCTCACCCTTATAGAAAATGAAATCCAATTGCTATTGATACTTCCATATGTGTTGATGTAAAGATCACGCTGCCATTTAGAACCCTCTCTCATTATTTATTTTCTCACAAAATAAATGAGTTTGTTTGGAGTCGCATTTAATTCTTATCCCCATTTCCAATTCAGATGGAAAATATAACCAACCCCTAACTACTGGTGTGTGTACCTTCGTCCCCACCATCCCACCCCTCCCCAACAAAAAAAAGTCAGCATGGAAAAGTTGAACACTGGGCCTAGTAAGAGTATCAAAATTCAGTTGGAACCGAGTGGACCAATTAAAACCTACTTGAACCTGATAGAAATCAAAACCATATTAGACCAATTCGAATACACCAATAAAATTGAGATTGGGCCAACTATAATCCAATAAGAAACCAAAAACCCAAAACATCAAGAAATTTTTCCTTGATTTCCATATTCATATAGTAAACCAAAACCGGATTGGACTGAACTTGATAGTAGACTGATTGATTACAAAAGACAACAAGAAAGTAAGAAACCCAATCAAACCGATCAAAAATCAGCCCGACCGAAAAATCGGACTGAACCAACCGATTCCGGTCGAAAGGACGACCTCAGCGTGTGAGGGAGGGATAAGAATCTCATAATGATAAATAGCATTAATTAAATAAAATAGAATAATTAATTTAATGAAATTATGATACATTTAACAATATTTTAGAACGGACTTAGAATATAATTCCTAGTGACTTTCCGACGGCGACCTTTCTACAGCTACTTCTCTCGCTAAACTCTGAAGCTCTTAAAAGAGAGAGCTCTCAGTTCTCCCTCTCTGTAAAACACTCTCCAAAGCTTACTCTTTTTTCTTCGATTTTAATATTTTTTGTTTCGTCCGCTTCTGTGATTCCCCAAAACCCTAGTGATCTAGTCTCTCTCTCTCTCTCTCTTTCTGTAATCTCACTCTGCCTTCACCTGTAAGTCATTTGAGTTCCTCTTGAAACCCTAGTTTTTTCTCTCTGTCTGTTGATGTGGCTTCCTTAATGGCGGTTGTTTTCTTCAGAATTCCAGTGATTTGACTCTGCAACCGATACGTTTCTTTGAAGACTAACAGCTGAGAGTCGTGAAATGGAGTTTCTGTTGGTACATAGCTTCAAAGTTCAGATCTGATTGTTTAAACGGAGGGAACAATCAATGTGGCTTGCTTTCTTGTACTTTTTGACTTGAATTTTGGAAATCCCAGCTCTGCTTTATCTTTGTTTGCATCTCTTCTACTTTGAGCTTTGACTCCTTTAGTCCTGAAGATTTTTTTTATAATTTTCTCTGTTCGTGGGTGGGTGAGGTGGTGGAGACTTGGAACTTTGGGAGCTCTTGTTTCTGGTGGAGAACGAGATAGTTTTTAGCCTTTTTCTTCTTCGCTTTCCCGTGTTCAGTGTCCCTGTTTGGGGAAAGCTTTTCGAAATTGAAACTCTCAGAGTGAGGAAGAGTCCTGTCCGTACAAATGCAAGTGCTTGGGAGCCCTACCAGTGTCCATGCGGACACCACTTGCAGTGCTTTACTAAGCGAACTTCAGGTAAGTACTTTCCTTTCTCTGTTTTCCTTTTCTCACCCTCATATTCATCATCATTATCTTCTTCTTCTTTTCTTTCTTCTCAGTTACAATCCTAGCCTAGTTCTTCTCTTCTCTTTTTTCCATTCATTCTCCTTAAATGGTTTTGCTTAAAATTGGTAGAAAAAGAAACAGACTCATCGAATTTTTCAGGAAGCATAGCATGAGTAGACTTGCTTTCGCAGGGAAATTTGAATTTTTCTGGAAGCACAGCATGAGTAGACTTGTTTTCTTGGGGAACTTGACCTGTATGATTGCAGAAAATAAATGATTTGTTATCTTCTTTTTTTTCGTTATCTTTTCAATTAACTGAGACGATTTAGTTCGTAAGTGCTTAATTTTTGTTTCTCGCTTTCCTTTCATATTTTCATGAAATATTTTCTAGAAACTATACTTTCTCTGCAGTGTTTTGCTGCGGCGATAATTATTGAATCGATTTTCTAGTGTTGCTTGGTTTGCACGTTTCTCACAAATTCCTTCTTAATGGTTCTTCTATATTTGTTTAGTTCTAGCGTCAAAATATATATATATATATATATATATTCCTTTGTAATGCTCAAGAATATCTGGTTTTTTTCGCCTCTTTAAGCCAAAAAGAAGGTTTATTCTGATTTTTGTTTTGGCCATTTCCTGTGAGAGCAGCATATATGGAATGAGATTGGTGAGAACGAACTGGAGAAGGACCGTATGCTGTTGGAGCTTGAAAGGGAGTGCCTACAAGTGTACCGGAGAAAGGTTGATGAAGCGAGCAGCGCCAGGGCACGCCTCCATCAGTCAGTTTCAGCCAAAGAAGCGGAGCTTGCATCGCTTATGGCTGCTCTTGGGGAGCTTACTTTTAACACCCAGGTATATTTCATGTTCGGAACCAAATCCAGATTATGGTCATCTTATCTCCTAGGTCTCAGCCTCTCGGCCTGTACATTCATCCATGAATATAACTATATCTCCCTGATCTCTGTGGTTTATTTATCTACTTTTCTACCAAATATTTGTGTCAAGTTTGTGCTTGTTTTGTGCTAACATATTTTACAGGATTTGGTGAAAAGTTATACAAATTTGTATAAGGATTAGAAAGGATGAAATACAAAATATTGAAAAACAAAATTCATTTCAAAATTTAAGATATTGTTTTCCCAAAATAATGATATCTTGATCCTTGGTACTCTTGCACTTATGGAAGACACCACCCCCATCATGTGGCTGGATTCTTTCCCTCACTCAATCATGTTCAAATGTGCTTCTTGAGTTATTGGTCACATAAATCCAAAAAAAAAGGTAAAATGGCAGAATAATATGAAATAGAATGTATGAAAAAAGTTGTTTTTCTGTAAATATTTTATGTTGAAACAAACACAGACTAAGTGAACGGTGCATTGTTTTGAGACCTTTTGTTAAGTGGAAATCTAATCCTTCTGCTTGATAGTGGATAATCATCACAATTTATCTCTACACATCTGCCTTGAATTAGACATCAGAATAAGGGGAAAAAAAAATCAATGGGGTGAGATGCACAGACACGTTCAATAATGTGGGCTTCATTTATGCCTTGTGGAAAAGTCATCCTGGATATTTTAATTCATAGGGACCTGTTTGGATTTTGTGCTCCATCTTAGCTGCCACACAACAGATATGGTGCCAATTCTGCTAAGCTTGGGGAAACTTGCATTTTTATTAACCCAGCCCAATTTTTTGTTGTATATATTTATAATGTGAGGTAAAAAAAAAATCAATTTTACCATTTTTGTTTTCTAAAATAGCAAGTATTGAAGTTGATACTTTGAGCATGGTTCGAAATGACCAAAATTTCACGAAATATTTCGCTTTCAACCAAATTGAAATAAAATGACTATAAAAAATAGCATTGTTGATTGGTGAAGACTCAAAATCAAATAAGATTTCACTGAAATATTTCGGTTTCAACAAAATCTTAATGGGGTCGGAATCCGAAATTTCAAACCTTGACACTGAGAAAGTTTTGTTCTTACCTGTTAGTAGTTCAGTTGAGCACTCCTTAGCCATGACCATCAGTACAAATTTTTTTTTTTTTTGTAAGATACGTGAGTAAAACCTAGGATGCAAATCAAAACTATATTTTTCCCCCTAATATTGTCTTCCTCTACCCCATGGATTGTGTTTCAGATAGTTGCAAACTCTGCATATGAAATTGATAATTTAACGGTAGTTGTTGATGTTGGAGTAGCAAAGAATTGGGAAGATGGATGATGCAGCCAGCCAATCATAGGTTCTAGGCTAGGAATCAAAGATCAGAGTGGCTGCTTAACAGGCCCAAATCTGAAATATATATATATTTTTTTCTGACAAACCAGAGCTGAAAATAGGTATGCTGATTATTTGATTTTAGCAGCAGCCTGCAATGGGAAAGATAAGGATGAAGGGGAGAGAGGAGAGAGATACCTCAAAGATCATGATAGACGCAATTATATGCAATAAGAATAATTCATGTATAGACTGAAACCCAAGGCCAAGTTCTGCATAATTACATAATTGCTGCTGGCTCTAATTACAATGGAACTATAAAATTTGACCATTCTGGTACTACTAATAACTAACCAAAAGAGTGCACATATATGTACACAAAGTGGAACAAGTGGCAGATTTTGGAGGATCTTAGATTTTGCTGTCCCTTGCAATCAAGGATTAAAGTATCGGTATCGGTCGCTGTATCGGTCGGCCAAAATTAAGATATGTATCGGAGTGTATCGTATCGTATTGGAGATACGCTAAAGATACCCACATAAATGGATAGGAAACATTTTTTTAAACACTTTTGCATAAAGAATTTGTAAAAAAAAGCTATTGATAGCGTGTATTATGCATAAACACTAAATTGAAGGTATTGCACTAAGAATTCAAGGTTCGTAGTTGTCCCATAAATGTAAAATCCTTGTTTTCAACCTTGATTTCTACTTTAGTTTGTGAGAAATATGGTTAGCAACAACTTTGGAACAAAAACCCCTAAAAAAATCGTGTTTTCTGAAAAATTACCCATCTTGACCATTATACGACCGTAGCGCACTATATCAGTACATACCGATACTCACCGATATGTATCGATCGATACATACCGATACTCACCGATACGTATCGAGCGATACATACCGATACATATCAAAACGTACATTTCACCTCGATTTTATATTTTCTATAGTCGTATCGGTGCATGTCATATCGTATCGATGTGTATCAGTGGTGCATTGATGCATATCGGTATGTATCGTAGGATATATATTGATACGAAAGGATTTCAAATTTCATGTATCGTATCGGAGGGTATCGTATCGGTCAGCTAAATTTAAGATACGTATCGGAGGGTATCGTATCGGTATCGGAGATACTTTAAACCATGCTTGCAATACAGATAGAAAAGTATTTGATTGGGAATCTCATGGAATCCCTTGGATCTGTTCAGGCATCTAGTTGTCTCTACTGACTAGACTTGTGCATTTGAACTTGAACTTTGTTATAATGCACTGACAAATGGGAGGCAGCTTAGGATGTTATTTCTCTTCCCATTCTCCATTCCTGGAAGTGGATATTCTTGCTATGATATCAATGGTCAAAGTCCACTATGCCTTGTCTCTTATGCTTAGCATGTGCATCCCCCCTTGGTTTCCTCTTCTGCATGTGTCATACCACATCCACCAGATTCTATGTCATCTATTTGTTCCTTTAATCTGGTTATCCATCACATATGGCCTTTTCCCTCTCTACTTTATTACTATCGATTCATTTTCCTTTTTTTATGTAGAGAAACTCTCTTTTACTCTTGTAGAGTTATTTCATATTTGACTATGAAACTCCTTTTGATTTTTCTGCTTTACAATTAAATTTTGCACCTTTTCTCGTCTGTTTGAGTAATAATGTAGGTAGGCTTTTGATGTCCGGCAGCAGCATTGTATCATATTATTTTGCTAGATTGTAAAGTCAAATAAGATATTTTCTCTTTTCTCTTTTGTAATGTAACATCTCATGTCTATAGGAACTAATCCAATATTCATGCATTGCTATATTTTCATGATAAGCATTCTTCCCTCAGGATTTACTCACCTGAAATAAGCATCACATTTATCTTGATCCAAATTTGTATGCAATAAACAACTGTGCTCATTTTTTAAGGTTTTTCAGTCATTGATGTTAAAATTCTTCTGGCTTCTGAACATGTCCAAGATGTCTTGATTTTACTTTTGTTCTAAGTGTCCCTATTGATATGTTGTATCTCCAAAAGTAAACTGCAAAGTGCAGGCTTATATTTGATGGGAAGAAAAGGTAAAATGTGAATTTGCAGCTTCTGCCTAAAGTAAAAAACTTGTGTGTATGTTTGGCAGAAATATCCAAACAGTGATTGTTCGTGCGACGTGTCATGTAATACTGCTAAGTGCCATTGGTTAGAGCACTTAAAAGTTTTTAATTCATGTAATATCCAGACCCTGCAATAGCGGGAGCCTAGTGCACTGGTTGCTCTTTTTTTATTATTTCAATTTATGCTTTGTATAGCAGGAGTAAAGATTTGTGATTTTATCTGGTATACTATATCAATTATAATAAAGATTTTTTTTTTCCTGGTATGCTATATCATTTATCACAAATAATTGTAATGGGTTATTGATTTTGTGAAATTTACAGACACAAATTGACAAGCAGAAAGCGACACTGAAAGAGAAACTTGCATCAGTCTCTCCAGTAGTAGAAGATTTGAAAATGAAGAAAGAGGAACGCATTAAGCAATTTTCTGATGTAAAGGCACAGATTGAGAAGATCAGTGGAGAGATTTCAGGATACAGTCAAATCAATGGTGCTGTGACCAATTGCTTAAATAAGGAAGAACAGGACTTGTCATTAAGAAAATTTACTGAATATCAGATGCATCTCAATAACTTGCAGAAGGAGAAGGTATCTATAGTTTTCAATTTTCTTTCATATTTTTTATACTACATATCCTACTTGTTAACTGCCGTTGAGGATTATGTGGGTTATTCCTTGAAACTGGAAGCTTGCACGTAATTTTCTTATTAGCAACTTGCATTGATATATTGAGACCTATTATCACTTAAATGATAAATTCTACCTCACTTGAAAGGAAAGCATGAATAAATGCAGCTACACTGAATGTGTACAGTTAATTAGCCCAAGACAATCAGTAGTGAACAAAGTGGTTGACTTTAATATCTGTAGTGAATAATGCAGATTGTTGAGACATGTAATCCTACCGCTACAATATAAATGTATCGCTATGGTACTAATTAATAATTATTATCTTTGAGGCGATTCTGAGTTAAATAGAAGAAATTTCTCTGATTAACTCAGAATAAGTTGGAAGACCTAAATGTGATATTGCTTAGCTTGTATCAAAGAACAAAGTTCCCCCCCCTCCCCCCCACCCCACAACTCCCATGCATTACAGTGGTTGCATTTGCGCCTGTTTTATTTAGTTTGTCTGATTTCTTAGCGTTCTCCCTTGCAGGCTGATCGCGTTAATAAAGTTCTGGAATGTGTAAATGAGGTGCATTCTTTATGTGGTGTGCTTGGACTGGATTTTGGGAAGACTGTGGGTGAAGTGCATCCAAGCTTACATGAGACCGGTCCTGAGCATACCAGAAACATCAGCAACAAAACTTTGGAAGGTCTAGATCAGGTCATCCTTAATTTGAAAGCAGAAAGAAAAGCTCGCGTTCAGAAGGTAATGCAGAGTACCGTTGTTATGCATCTCTTTGTTCTTTGTTATGGGAGTAACCTTTTTCAAAATTGTAGTTGAAAGGCATTGTGGGATCATTGTTTGAACTTTGGAATTTGATGGACTCGCCTGAAGAAGAGAAGCGTCACTTTAGAAGCATTACTTTCATCCTTAGATCATCAGAACCAGAAGTCATAGAACCTGGGGTTCTCTCCCTAGATATTATCAAGCAGGTTTGACAGAAACTTTTTTCTGTTTTTCCTTCCAATGGACATCTGAACAACATCTATTTTTATTGAATGTTTAGAAGATGACCTTTAGGTCTCCACTTCTTTTTTGTCAGGCGGCAGCTGAGGTTGAGAGATTGACTAAACTGAAAGCTAGTAGAATGAAAGAACTGGTCATGAAGAAGAGGTCGGAGTTGGAGGACATATGCAGGAGAGCACATATTGAACCTGACATGAGCACAGCTAGTGAAAAAGCTAATGCATTGATCGACTCTGGTATAGTATTTTATCTGCCAAGCTTCTGTCTGAAGCTAACAATGAAGATACATTTCTGAATGTTACTGTTGTTCAGGTCTTGTGGATCCCTCTGAACTTCTGGCAAGTATTGAAACACAGATAACTAAGGTAAAAGATGAAGCAGCTAGTCGAAAAGAAATTATGGATAGAATAGACAGATGGCTTGCTGCCTGTGAGGAGGAAAATTGGCTTGAAGATTACAATCAGGTAAGCTGGAATTTTCTTGTCCGGTTGTATTGTAGTTGCAATACTTGTATTTGTGAATCAAACTTGTTAAAGGTCATGCGGATTTCATCATTTGAGCTGTCTGGATTATAGTCTGCTCTAAAATAAGCAGTTGTTCTGGATTGCAGGATGAGAACAGATATAGCGCAGGAAGAGGTGCTCATATAAACCTAAAACGTGCAGAAAAAGCTAGAATTTCTGTAACCAAGATCCCAGGTATTCCATTATCCAGTAAAACCTTCCATTGTCAGTCTGGGGCCCACTAATCTTTTCTACTGATACGGTTCCTCATTTCAGCTATGGTTGAGAATCTGATAAGGAAAACACTAGCCTGGGAAGGTGAAAGAAAGATGTCATTTCTTTACGACGGGGTGAGTTATAGACCTGCTTAGCTTGGCATGTCCATGATCTTTTGCGAAACAGTGAAGAAAACCTACTTGCTGGTTTTATTTCCAGGTGCGATTGGTCTCATTCTTGGAGGATTATAAGCTAACCAGACAATTGAGAGAAGCGGAGAAGAAGAGATACCGGGTAGGTGTTGATTCTGCAATTGCAATTAGGAATATTTTTGGCTTTTGCTCTCCCTTTAAATTACAGATGACCCTCCATTTGTTTCGGCAGGATCAGAAGAAGCTACAAGATCTGCTCCTTACGGAGAAGGAAGCCATGTACGGGTCTAAGCCAAGCCCAAAAAAATGCAACAGCTTTAGGAAACCAAATGGTTATCGTGCAAATGGAAATGGATCCATGACACCACGCCGGAACTCAGTTGGGTGTGCAACGCCTGAGCTAATGACACCACGGTCGCACTCTGGGCGCCAAAATGGATATTTCAGGGAAACAAGAAGGTTGTCCACTGCACCATTGAATTTCGTGGCCATTTCGAAAGAAGATACAATGTCATATGCATCTACGTCTATTTTTGGGTCTGAACCAGGGTCTCCTCAAGCTTAAATCCTTAAGAGTTCAAATTAGTAAGATTTCCTAAAGCTTTCGCATATTGTGCCATCCTGCATATGACATTAATCAAATTTCAGAATTTAAAGTTGCCATGAAATAAGTTCCATTGTTCTGCCCTTTGTTTCTGCAGGATTGAACCATCCATATTGAGTTACTTTATGCTGGATTGAAGCAGCGGAAAACCTTGTGAATAAGGAAGGAATGTACACTAGTGTTTGATTGTGATGCATCAGTTGTGCGAGGATAACTATACTCCGGAATTACTGGTTAACTTTTAATTTGTGTCTTTCAAAGTAGGGCCTAAATGTGGGAATGGTATAGTACTGACCATGTAGTTTTGAGGGTTTATTTATGTTTCCCATGTACTGACCACACTTATTTGTGGGTTTGCTTGTGTTTCACTTATACATGTATATTTGTATTTGTGTGTAGCTGGCAATTTATTAAGGTTTGCTTCTAATTCTAGGACTTGTGTAAGCCTCCATTGAAAGATTGCCATTTGGGTTCTCAACTACACCATAATGATTACTGAAATGCTGGATTACAGAAACCTGGACACTAGCAATGCATACTGAAGTTTCCTCATTGACCCCCAAAGAGTATTCTTGTAGACTTGCCGTTTGAATCAGCTTTTGCAGGAGTTGTATTCTTCTGCCCTAAATGGTTGTGTGCAGCCAAAGGCTCTGCCTTCTCCTTTGATGTAAATATGGATGGATTTAAGAGTGGTTTTGACTCTCTAGAGCATGGTAGATAAAGTGACTTTTTCTATAAGATTGCCCAATGAAACTGTGGCCGTATTGAATAAAAGTTTCTTTTATGAATGAGAAAATATGAATTGAAGTTATGAAGGGAATTATTTACCAAAAATAAAGTCATGAAAGGAATTCTTTCTAGCAGCATTTTAAGGGATAATCCCACAGAACCTGCCATTGCTCACCGAAAGAGACTTCATGAATAAGTGAGCTTCCAAAATTTATTCCTTAATAGGGTTCCCTTCAGATTCCATTATCAGGAACTTCCCTCATGCACTTCCCTCATGCATGTCCCAATGCAAACCTTCTTTTGGAGACCTTTGGAAATTGAAGCTAACTGCATCATCATTGTGGAGCAAAGAGGTTAGGAAATAAATGTAATGTGACAAAGTAGTTCTTCCTTTTTGGATGTCCCAATGGAAATCTTCTTTTGGAGACCTTTGGAACTAACTACAACATCATTTTTGGATGTCCCAATGGAAATCTTCTTTTGGAGACCTTTGGAACCAACTACAACATCATTTTGGAGCAACGAGGTCCAGTCCAATTATCCTGAAGGATAGTAGCAAGCAGAAATGCAAGGTCTGCCTAGTCCACCAATCTGATCTTAAGATGTGGGTTAATTCTGTTTGAAGGAGTTTGATTTGATGGATCTACCCGTGCTATACCAAGATAATCACAAAACCAGATGCCATTACTTTGTTACTTCCCCATTAGCACTTGAGCAAATAAATTTATCAAACATCACTAACATACAGAGTTATTGACTTGTGAAGGGATAACATTTGGTATCCAAATGGAACAAACATTACCCTACATTCATGGCATGCCAGGCATCTTCATCAATGATGAATGTTTCGATACCCAATGGTCTAGCTTTACACCCTTGTACTCGTCATCCGGTCATGTTTCCCTTTGTGCCTCCAAACTGCAATGTCCATGGTATTCATCAGAGGTTAGGGAAGCACTACTGCACACTAAAAACCAACCATAAAACAATGAAATACAGCCAAAGGTTAGTTTATCAAGAAACGGTATCACCATTAAGTGCTTACATAAACGTATCAGAGATACTAGTGCTGCTCGGAGGCTCACTGTCATCGTGTATACTGAGGTTTTGTGCCAGGTTTGTGGTCATAAATGCCAACATGATCAATCATTCATACAAATTCTTGCCATGGCAATTAGGTGACATGCTTCATCCCATTATATTTCTTTGATTTCTAGTTTTCCTGTAATACAACCTTCTATCTTCTATTTTCTTAATGTCTGCCCAGTGGCCTGGGGAGAGAGAAGGGTATATAACCAAAGAAATATTATTCGGACGGAGCCAATCCAAGGGTAAGCATCAAGATCAAATATTTCTATTCTTAATGAGTGAATGTTCTTTACAGGGCAAAATGTGACCACCTGGTTGGCTCTACAAGGAATTGTACACACCAGTTCCATATGGTGTTCGAATGTCCTCTGCTTTTAATTCTTAGTAAACTCCCCAGGGCAGCAGTCGGTGACTTTGCCCAGCCACCTCCAAAGAGCTGGAGGCACAGCCTCAAAAGATCAGTAATGTATCTGGTATAACCCAGCTAGACCTAGGATCTACCAAAAATACACCCAGGCATCTTGAGCAGATAAACAACGCAAGACAAGAACAATCCCTAGCATTTCAAATGCTAAGAAATGCATGCTTGGAATAATACAGATTCTGGAATTATCAGTAAGAATGCAAACAAGCGCCTCGGTTCAGAGAAAGAACTTTGCCAATTATCGATTAGCAAAGGACAATGAGTTTGTCATGGAATGCTTCAGGTTCACACTTAACAGATAAAACCCCAGATGAATCAAAGCATCATACATTCATATTCGGCTGCACCCGTAACCTCTGTGAATTACACATGTTCCAAGAAAGGACAGAAGTTCACCAAAAGGGGAGCATCACATACCAACTCTTAATCAGGCACCAGGTTCCAATTAATCAGCCACCGAAGCCTCTACTTGAGAGGTCAGGTTGAGTAAGGGGCTGATCAGAACAACTCCATCAAGTTGTAGGACTTTCTTCCATTTTCCACTTCAGGCTTGAAATCTTGATAAATATGTTCATCTATTTCAATATTCCTTTCCGACAAACTGTACAACAGCTGATTTTTACCAGAAAACTATTCCACTCAATACTTCATATTAGATGATTTTGCTCAGATTTTGATTAAAGATCATCACCCTAAATTTAAAAAGTTGGGAGGTTGATTCTAGAAATTGGTTGTACAGACCTTAGCTCTCTTGTCCAGGATGGTTAAAATAGGGGATCCAATCGGATACAAATCTGGTTTTCCCCACAAAAGCCAGATATGTTTTCCTGGCTGGTATTTAAATCTGATCCAAACTGGTTTGTTTGAATTCATATATACATTCATAAATGCATGGTACAAACGCATGGAAGGTTCATAAGGTACCATACAGCATATGCGAACAGGAAACTCATACAGTACTAAGAGTTATGACCAAGTTATCAGAACAAACCTGAAGTCAGTTTGAATTCAAACAGAACTCCAGACCCATGTTTCTGATGAAGTTGTTCTAGTTTAGCCCCATTCTAAAGCCAACTGCATCCAGGTGATCAGACAGGTCAGGCAAAAAAAAGCAAACCTTGGTTCTTGTTTGATTTCTCAAAGTAGGTTATCTTCCTATTTTTTGGGATATCCGTTGTCCCGTTTTACACACTTACACACCATTCCCTCCACTCTGAACATTCTTTATCAAGAATCAATTAAGTTCCTTTTGTGCTCACTGCTGTTCTTGAGAAGTCTTCCAAAACCCTGACTATTATTCTTCCATGGACTAAGTGTGATGCCCATGCTTCAATTGCTAGACCAATTTTAGCAGGAAATGCTAGATTTCTTCATTGTCGTCCCATAACCTAGCTTCTTGACCCCAAACAAGCATTGATAAGACACATATTGCAGCAGGTCACTACATCCAGCCAGAAAAAAAATAGATTTTCAAAATTATATCACAAATTCTATAACCCTTTCCCGTTTTACAGCCTTGTTATCTCCAAAACCTAAAAAACTTCCATTTTCTTCCTTCAATCCTAATTCGGTATCCTTGAATAACATCATACCAGCACCATCAACCAATTCTCGTTTCAATTGACCACCATATAAAAGCCACAATCTCCATCAGGCCTCCTATTCAAACCATGGACCCCTAAATTCTATGCTCCAAAAAATCCCAAGGCAATGCCCCTTGATGCTCATCCTAATTCACCTGCATTGGCTGCCATAAATTCAAAAGTTGCACCAACCCTCCTAACATAATAGGTATGCACTCATACAAACTATTATATTATTAATCAAGCAAGCTATTGTCTCCAATATCAATCTAGTCTGGTGTTCCTTTCCAGAAAATGGTCCAACTATTTAAAACGGAAATGCATGCAAAATAGAATATCTTTCCAACCTTCAAAACAAAGAACGACTATGATGTCCATTTAACACAACCACCACCCATATAGGAAAACACATCAAGTTTGAAACATGAATGAAGGAGATCTCCAACACATCGTCTACCAATCCAAAGGTGAAATAGCTGTTGATTGCGGCGTAACTTCAGGCTTCATTCAACAAAAGAGGCAACCACCGCTAAGTATCACATTGAGGGATACAAAGTGTACTGAGCATATAACTTGAATTTGGCTGCAGAAAAGTTCTGGCATCAAGAATGAGGAGACAAACATCCACATAAGCACCAAACAGAAACAAATTTGTCATTCCAAATCAAAACTATATATTTGCAACAACTATTTGACTAAAATATCCAATTCTATTTATCCTAGTAGATCCTCCAATAATCACTCTATATATTTTTGCTAATTGGTTCCATCTACAGCAGTCTCTAGTACAGTATACTGAGAGAAATGAACTCCAGAAGAATAATCAATTATATATATATATATATATATATATATATATTTTTAAGCAGGCTGCGTAATGAGAAACTAAATTTTCTTTACGAAAAGAGAAAAGCATTAATACCAGTCTATTATCTGCGCATTCTGTACACAATGCACGATCAAGGAGTTGGAGTAGGGTAAGGGATCCAACTTCTCTACATCACATTCACAAGTGATTTCCAGTTTGCATTACTTTCTCAACTTTTCAGTCTCTAACCCTCTAATTTTCGACATTTCTTAGAATCCCATGAACAAATGCCCAGAAAATACAAAAACTTATAGCAAGAGCAGTTCCCACAAAGAAATTTATAAAAAAAAATATAATTTTTTTTATTCTTTTCCTTCTTCCATTCACACTAAAATGAAAAACCCACATGAACAAATGATTCGAATTTCAAGTAATCGACTCGAATTGATCATGGGTACCTTTTTTCATGGACTCATAACACGAAACCCTTCAAATACTCAGGATCCTTGGTGGCCTTCTCTTGAAACTTCTTGAACCACCGATCCAGTATATCCATAGGAACCACAAGTCTGCTACCATCGACGCTACAGAAGGACTGCATGAAGTTGAATAGATTCTCCCCAACTTTGAGCGCCAAGTGTTCGATTCTTTTCTGTAAAGCAACATCAAAGGAAGGCAACGATGCGAGGTCCTCAACAGAAACACCAATCTTGGCGGAGAGAGGGGCGGAATCCGGCGAAGTAAGCTGCATCTGGCCACCGGGCTCCGGCCATTGAAGGGTTAGCACTGCAGATGGTCGAGCGATAGAGATGGCGCCGCTGAAGACAAAGGGAGAGCCAGGGGACTGTATATAAACCGCGAGGGCTTTGTCTGGTGGGAGAGAGAAGCCATTAAGCAAGAAGATACACATCTCTCTAACCTGATCGTAGGCCTCTCCTGCGCAAGATAAACATCGATGGTTTCAGACAAGAAATGAAGCTAAGATGATCTTTTGGGTGTGGAGATCAAGGGAAAGTACTTACCGACGAAGGTGTTCATGTCGAGGACCCAATGGAAGGTATCGATTTGGGCGAAGGTGGAGATGTCCATGGGGAAGCTTCGATTAGGAAATAACACCCCAAACATGGTTGTTGTTCTTTCGACAGAAATTCCAAGTCCAACTCTACGGAGGAGTAACAGTGACTCAGTGTAAGCGACTTGGAAGATTCATCCGCAGAGATGACTCAGGAAGGTATTCGATGGTGGGTTTAAGAGAAAGGAGATGGGACAGCAGAAATGTCTAGTAACGTCTAGAGAGTTCTGACAACCATAGTTTGAGGAATCGCCTTGGCCGATCCCGATTCTTGCTCAATACCGTATTGGTGGATCGAACAGTAAAAAAAATCATTTTTAATTGGACCGCAGGATATTTCCCTACGATGTGGTCGATCTGGATTGGGATCGGATCATAGGATATCCCCGGATCTTCACTAAGTGCGCCAACATGCATTGGACGACCGGTAGCACCAAGCAAGCACCCCTAATTGTATGATATGCGTTTAATAGAGAGGATTTGGTTCTATCGAAGGACATGGTGGCTAGAAGGGGATCCTCTCTAGTGCATTAATGCACTCACTAAGCATTCAATTGGCTGACAGCAGTCAGACACAAATCCCAAATGTTGTTTAGCTATCAAATGTGCATTGAAGAGGGTATGTGATGGCTTTAGAGCAAGGGGCTTTGGAGTTAAATAGCTTAATGGGTTAGAATGATCCAGTTGATTAAAGATGAAAACAGATTACAAAATCATTGAATCTACTTTTGAAGCACCTATTTTTTATTAATCATATTTTGTGATATGGAGGGGATTAATACATATTCACCTAGCTTCTTGGGGATATCATTTATGGATGACAATTACTAAAGGAAAGGGGTGTAGACCATAGACACCACCTTTTAATTATCACCCTTGAAGGGGCTAGGCAATGATGATTTGGAATTCCTCAAGAACGTGGGTCCTCTCTTTGCCCTTGGCTATAATTTGCGCATCCATGCTGATAAATGATGATTTTAATTGTTAAAAAAATGTTTTGAAAATTTGGTTAATAGTTTTTTACATGTTTAGAGTAAACCTAGACTACCCCACAGACCCTTTGACCAATCTTGGTTTGGGCAAAGGCCCGACCGGGCCCGACTGGATCAGACCCATTGAGTCAGCCTGAGGTAGAATTGTACTGACTCAGGCTGGCACCATTTGTATGAGATTTTGTTTGTCTTTTAAGAAGACTACCCTGATCCCAGAACCAGTGTTTGTGCAGATCATTGCATTGCACCATACTTTTGATTTTTCATTTATGAGAACTGGTGGTCAAGTCAGAAAAACTTGAAACAGAGCAAGTACTAAGAAGGGCCTAATGAGGCTCATTTTCACCATTTACTGCCTAACTGGTAGCTTGCTCGGTTTCAACTTTCAATGTTCACTCTTGGCATGTAACAGGACAAGTAATTTCATAACTCGGGATACTAGCCAAGCAGCGAATATGACCACTCATGAACCCAGTTCCCTGGCTCTTAGACTTAATGAGCTCCAAACTTGGAACCACTAAGTACCATTTGGCTCTAGGATAGCCTGATATTCTTGAATTTCTATGTTTTATTGCTGTGTTTTTTTGTAAGCACTATTTCTGATAACGAAAATTTTCGAAGTATTAAAGAAAATTTTCGACATTGAGAAGGGCAAGACTTTTTTGGGTTGGGGGAGGGTGACTACAATAATTGAGCTTTAATTTGAATCGATTGTTTGAAATATCCCTTGTGGACTTCTATTTGAATAGGTTGATCCTTGTAAATGTTGATCACATATGGCTTCTGATAAACACATTGGTATAAGTTCATGCAACCTGAGTATAATTTCACAAGTATTTGTTGTGTTGGATCACTTGCTGCTGAGATGGTTTCTTCTTAACAAAGAGTAATGTTTGCTTAGAAGTATATGGACATGGATATCACACATGACAGTAGTAGCATAGTTTTAAGAACCAGACTGGCTCCAGGTTTAGATTCTCAGTTCACAACGAAAACAAGTATTGAACCTGGACAAGGGAACTCTACATGAAAGTCGTTCAGTTTTGGTAACAAGGATGTTCACCTTGTTCGGTTTCAAATTAGTCTGCTAATAACCAAAATATCAAAACCCTTTTTCCTGAAAGTTTTCTTGCGACTGCACAATCCACTACGGAATGTATCGACTACAAGAGGAGGGAAAAACATCCAGATGTGGTTTCATGTTTGATTGACAAACACATTAAGGTATAAAGGAACCAGATATAAGTAATTTGAGAGATACTATACAGATACTGATCTCCTTAGACAATTCAAGTCCTCCCTAGTACCATGTTGAAGATTATAATTTGGGCTTTTCTGTATCTATGGATGCTATGTGGAACTCGGGATGAATGCTGACTATTTGTAATGTCAGGTAGACACCAAACTGTAGAAATTGTAATCATCTAATACTGTGTATCTTTACAGGATTCATACTCATTGCATTGTTGAAGCATTTGGAAGATTGAGGCATTCTGAGCCGGTAAAGGGGGAAGAGGCGGCCTCCTGAACAGTGGAGGAATTGAATGACTGCGAGTGAGGGTATGATGCCTTTTACGCACTGCTCGAGCTGGAGGCTCAATGGCTACCACCAACATTCCTTCCTCGTTCAAATCCGATGATTGTTCCACTCTTTTCCGCAGGCTTTCAGCAAACCTTTCCTCCCGCATATGCTTTTCATGCACAATAATATGTATATATGTGAGAAAGATAAATTGGATACTCCATTTTAAAGAGTTCTGTTTTAGGAGATACATTCAAAATTGTTCAAGAGAAACATGTCATGTAGCATCTAATATCATCTAATTTGGAAATATGTGATTCATGAAATCATCAAATCATCAAACACAACTTCTTTTTATTTTGTTGATCATATTCTCGAGATTAAGCACAATTTCATATCTGTCTAGATCTATAAAAAAAAATTGAGGTCTTCCTCAATGTGCGTAGCACATACGTGGTCGTGGACCAGATAATGAAGCACCCTAGACTGCTACTGCTTCCAAAACTATCAATCAAAACCACAACATATATTTCTTTTGAAATTTTATAACTTGCTAGATATACATGTCATGATGAACAGAAGACAAATTATTTCAACATTTTCTCTTTATTCTCTTGATCATATTTTCACAATTATCTATATATCTCTTATTGCATTGAATACTCCTTGGCAGTTGTTTCTAAAATACATCATCTCCCAAGGTAAACCATGTCTAATATTTGAAAACTGTTTATGTATGGAGCATGGAAGGGTCAAGGAGTCAAAGGCATTGGAACTTATTCTTCTCTGAGATTTGATTTGGTGGGTTATGTTGGTAAACCAAAACAAGATATCAGGGGATGCATATAATGGGTTAAAAAGTACAGTGTAGAACTTATGAGAACATTTATTGATGTAAGCAAAATAACATCTCAAAGCATGAACATAGACAACCTATAAGAGAAACCAAAAGATGGTTTTAGAGATTTGTGAAGTAGTAAGAATTAATTTCAGTTAATTGATAGAAAAACAAAGCAAAAGTTCCAAGAATGGTTCCAGGAGAAACTGAAGCAGGTACAGTGAAACAAATAGATGCATCAAATGCCACAAGGAACATAAAGGTCTGAAACCAGCAAAGAAGAAAGAACTTCTCTTACATTTGGGACTGAGGAACCTGCCATTGGGCATTTGACTGGTCTATCCTCATCAGGTGGCTCCACTGGGTGATCTATTGGCTTGAACTCCAGATCCAATTCCAACCCATGACCACCCTGCATGCCTGCACCTTCATGAACCCATGCCTCTTCAATCTCAGCTCTCAATGAAACTTTGGCTTCCCTTTTCTCCTAAACACCAGAATAAACCCAGAAAACACATTAAAATGCAGTAAGAACCCACAAAGCTCAACCAAAAAGGAAAACAAAATCCACCCAGAATTTGAAGATGGAACATCCAAGAAAATAGTGAAATGAATGAACAGTCTTACATATCCATCTCCACATGAAAACCCCATAAAAGAAGTAGACATTAGCCTAAGCCAAAACCATGACCAACCTCAGTAAGTCACCCACACACACATCCACAGAAACAGAGAATGAGAGAGATGGGTAGAGAAGAGAGAGGGATTGTGTGTGAAAAAAGAGAATATAGGGGGAGGGAACCAAGAAAAGAAAGAGAGATGCTGCTGTGGGATCAGCTGTACCCTGGAAAATGAGGAAAGATTCCCACAATTCCAAACCTTTTGCTTTCTTTAATGTTCTGTATCTATCTCTGTATCACTGAGCTTTTTTCCCTTTTCTTGCTTTAAGAACAGTAGCTGTTGGGTTTCTTTTGAAATGGATACTGTTTAGTAAAGCAAGAAAAGAGGAAAAGCTCAGAGAGAGGACGGCGATTTGGCGAGGGAAGGAGCGGAGAGAGTGAAAAGATGCCCAACCCTGCTCTGCTTTTAGTAGCCGTTGTTGCTCATTTCAATGTTCTGTAAATCACTGTTTAACAATCACACTTTATGGGCTTTTACATATACGAATTACGATGAGAGATATTCAGCCATGACTGGAACTTCAAAGAACCCTTCTCTCACTATCACAGCTTGTGATGTTTCATGAAAGAGACATCCAAAGGGGTAGTGGGAAAGTCAAATCCAATTGGGTAATATGTGTCGTCCAGTCTATGGACATTCTCTTTTTGGTGCCGGTGCTTTAGAGGATTTAAAATGAAATTAAAAAACTAAGGATTGGAATCCTTTTTATGTTAAAGATGGATAGAATAGAGTCAATAGACCCAAGTTCTACGGCTATTTCTGAGAAGAAACGATGCTTCGTCCATACCAGAAAGGGAAATAGCAGAGAATGCCAAGTGAAAGAAATAAGAATTGGAAAAGTTTTATTAGTCAAGATTGAAGTGCGTATCTCTTGACTGCAGAATCAATGATTGAAAATTTAAGGAATAGTGTGGATGAGAACAAACATGACACAGGATTCAGAGAAAGAACTCTCTAGCTCAAGGTGAGGCGAGAGCAAGAAGGTGACTGTTGAGGGCACCAAAGACCACTTTCTTATAAACAAAGTCATAATCCAATATGCAACAATAACTTATTCTTTATCCCAACTAAATAGAGTCGATTACATGAATTCATGTGCAGAAAGTTTGAGATCGGATCAAGTTCACGTATGAGAACAATTCCGTACATTCCTGATTCATGGATTTGAAATTAACCATTTTCTCTCTTTTCATTAAATAGATATCAAATCCAAGGATCAGGGACGTACGAGAATAATCTCATACTTGAACCTGATTTAGATTCGAATAAGAGTAGTAAAAGGAAAGGAACACAACATGCAATTCATAAACTTCTCATCTAAATATGGTCAATTACATCAGCCCTTGCCCTCCAATCAGCTCCATTCGAAGTTACACTTATGACAAGACCTAAACTTTGCTTATCTTTTCCTTATTGCTTCTCCTATGGACATCTTAAGCCTACCCCTAACTTTGTAGATCCTTCAATCTAATTCAATCTAAATCAAATCATTCCTCCTTGCTGGAGCATCCCAAGGTCTTCATCTTCACAAACAAAGTAATAATCAAATTCAATACGGATTTATGGTAGCTAAAATAGTTACAATTAGTGGTTTCATAGCTTAGATGAAGACCTACATCAACCCTGATATGATCTAGGGCAGGTGGTTGCAGATCAATATGAACCCATGGGGCTAGTCAGGCCAAGACTTAGATACCCATCGTTAAAAAAAAAAAAGAAAAAGAAAAGACCCACGTCACAAGTAATAATATGTAAGCCACATAATTCAGCTATGATGGGTGCCATCGATCCACCCACACCCATCCTCAAGATTGGAACAGACCACAATAGACTACCTTTTGGCACTGTCCATGAAATGAGATTACTGCCCCAAAGAAAGTACAAAATCTAGTAATAAAGGAACATATCTAAGGACAAGGAGCCCAATCAGTGTTGCTAAAGGCATATTGATCCTAGCTGGTACTTTGAAGAACAATAGGGATCCTATGATTAAAGGTTGACAGATATAGTAGACAGAATAAGACAACTCTGGTATAGTTAAAACTGAGATACTCAAGATCCCCTAGGTGGGATCCAGATGATTAAGGATAGATCATTATCACTAGCATAAGCATATATGATGCTTGAAATTTATTGCTTTAAATATATGTGTTGTGATTCAAGCATCTGAGCACGCTGAAAAAGAAAGATAGTGGATTAATGGTAGGAGTAGCCAGCTTGAACATCTTTTTTTTTTTTTTTGGTAAAGACCAGCTTGAACATCTCAATGCCCAAAAAATATTGAAGAGTACAGCCCATATCTTTGATATAATTCTTTTGGTGTGTGTAATTATATTGATGAAAGGTAAGCATATTTATGATTAATCTTAAGGAAAAAGAACTATGTCCCGCAATGGCTTACACCAGTACTTCCATTTGTTTCTTTCTCTTCTCTTGTGAGAGGAGAGAGACACATGGACTGTGGCATATGTTGTGCTTTTCGGACAGAGAACAACTTCCCTTAATCTTAATAAACCTCGATCTTTTTATGATCAATCTCAAAATGTGAGGGACAGGCAGCCATGCACTATACGAAGCATTATTGGTGGCAGCGAAAGCTAGCTCATATATTTTTTTTTTTTCTTTTTTGGATAGAAAACTAGCTCATTGGTTGAATGTGAAAATGGCTCTGCTTGGCCAAAAGATGAGACAGGCTGAGAGCTACTAATTGGAGAAAGATATGTAGAAATGACTACTTAAAACGATGCAGAAAAGAATGAAAATCCAAATCAAACAATCACATAATGCAACAAATAGATTTACGTGATTTGATAAGATTGCCTACATCCATAATGAAATGAGATCTGTTTCACTATCAATGGAGAATAGGGCTACAACCTCTCGTTGTGACACCTCTCTTAGATTACAAAGAATGAATTGTTGCTACAATTTATACCGAAATCTACCTAAGGCCCACATTATCGGAATACCCATGTAGCCCTAAATATTTTCCTTCGAATCCTCGGACTTTTAACAGTCCTTTAGAATCAGCCCATAAATACAAACGACGGAATACAAGACATAATAGCCCAACTAGATAGATGATGTCACATTAATGTATGAAACTGGTGGCAATGTTCTATA
Source organism: Macadamia integrifolia (assembly GCF_013358625.1). NCBI lineage: Eukaryota > Viridiplantae > Streptophyta > Magnoliopsida > Proteales > Proteaceae > Macadamia > Macadamia integrifolia. The sequence goes on from NC_056557.1 coordinate 13,300,152, forward strand.
ATGATCAGCAAGGGGAGCCATTGTAAAAACTGGTAGTTGTATATGTGACCTACATCTGCAATATGTTTATATATGCCAACTCCATGAAATTAGCAATCAATAGGCCACAAAACAGTAGTCATATATATGACTCTCTTGACATGCCGTCCAAGAATGCTCCTTGCATAGTCTAATCTTCTTCAAATCAGAAGGGGAGTAAAAAGAATAAGGAAAAGAAAATCACTGTTTTTTTTAATGTTTTTTTTTTTTTTTTTTGGGAGGGGGGTTTGGGGAAATGAAATTCTTGGATCTTGATTCCTATGATAGTGTATCTTTTTATGGTATGAGGAGTAGAAGTAGGTCCATTTTGTGCATTACATATTTATATAACAGAGAGAAAGTTAAAGCTTTCTTTCTATTTTCCTAGACCAGGTGGGCTGTACAGAAAGCCTTCTCCATATGGGCCTTGCAAAGAACCTTTGAACTTAATTAAATGTAGTTTGGTAAAAAAGTTGTAAATCAGCTGATGGGTAGAACCTAGGGTATGCTATTTAGGCTGAAATAAAGGACTAATTTTTTTTTTTTTTAATTTTATAAATAGTTGAAAACATGTGGGAATTAAAATGAAGAAAATTATAATCTAATTGGGTGCATATTAGGTTGTGTTTGGTATGTATTTTTAAAGTAGATTATGGGTCTAAACTCTAGAACGAATTCTAAAGCAAGAAAATAGAGAAGAATCAGATTTTAGAATGCATTCTAGATCTAAAATCAATTCTAAGAATGTATAGCAAACACAATCTAAGTGTTGATTTGCCACAAGGATAGCAGGGATCATGTCTATATTAGTAAACATTTTTTTCTTTCCCATATACTATCAGGCTATTCTACTAGCTTTAGATTAAAATATAGGAATTGTTTCCACCACATCCTCACCCATATTGTTTCCACCACACCCTACATTTTATAGTGATTGGCAATCTAACCATTGGATACATGGGGGATTTTCTTGAAGACTAGACATGCAAATATCATAATTTGGTAGACTAACGTAACTAAATGACCCAAAATGTATGAGTTTATCCTTTTGTTTCATGAATGGTTCCTAAGTGCTACTTAGAGGTGTCAAGGCTGGAATTCTTACCATATTTAAATGACGATGTGAATAACATATATATCAGATTTGAGTCCCGATTGAATTGTTTCATGAAAATTATTTAAGACATGGTGAAAAGAATTTTGAGTTTAGGCCTCATGGAACCTACTCTAGGGTTATATGAGTATACTTACTCATAATGGTCTCAGGCCTGACAAAGTGCCAGATAGATTATCTTTAAATGATCAGGATCATTAGTATGAGTGTGAAAATTGCTTACGCGCTGTACCAGTGCAGTGAGTATTGGGTGGCTAGGAGCCCCTTGGGGCAAGTGCCCAGATGCTCTTAGCCATTTGATGCTCACCGCACCTCACTGCTCGCTGCAGAGGATGTGGACTCATAGTACGATGAGTCCCACAACCCATCTGTAAGAAGGATTTGCACTACTTTTTGAAAAATTCGAGATTGTAGTCCTTTTTGTCTGCACAATTGACTTAAAAATGAACGTTAGGATGGCTTTTTATTTTTTTTGGATTGAATGCTAGGGATAGTTTGTCACTTGTTAATTTGAATTTTGTCTAGGAGAAACATTTCTTATTGTTATCACTTGTTGAGACACAAGTTGAGGATAGGAGAATCAAATGCATGATTTTTTTGGAGCTTACACTATACTACACAACTATCTTTAAGATACTATTCATTTTTACAATACATACATGTTATATTAGATTTTTTGGGAACGAAGAACCATCAAATAAGGGGAAGAGTTATAACGTTCAGTCCCACTTCTTAGGACTTGTAATATGGAGGGCTGAGTGGGTGAAATGACCATGGAAAAATAGTATCATATATGGATTAACCATGTGTGGAATTCAAGATCTCATCTCATCCATATGGCTCACCATTTTTTAAACTCTGAATCATGTGATTTTCAATGGTCTAAAAGTCTCCAAACCAAAATGAGTTTTCAATTATTACTCTGAATCATGTAATAAAAAGAATAAGGAAAAGAAAATCATTGGACAAAAAGTTCTTGAATTTTTTTTTTTGGGTAATGAAATTCCTGGAATCTGATTCCTATGATAGTGTATCCTTTAATGGTATGAGGAGTAGAAGTAGGTCCATTTTGTGCATTACATATTTACATAAGAGAGAAAAAGTCAAAGCTTTCTTTCTATTTTCCTTGACTAGGTGGGCTGTATAGAAAGCCTTCTCCATATGGGGCATTGCAAAGAACTTTTTGCCTGAATTTAATGCTAAATGTAGGAAAAATGGTTAGCTAGTCACCTTAGTCAGCCATTGAGGGATGCCATCTTTTATAGCTCTAATATCCACCACTTCCTTTTTTTTTTTTTTTTAAGAAATAGTTGAAAACAGTGGGAATTGACAATGAAGAAAATTCTAATACATCGGATATACTCATATATTATCAAGCTTCGGCTCTAATTGGGTGCATATTAGGATGAGCTTAAAAGTTGTGTTTGCTATGTATTTTCAGAATAGATTATGGGTCTAAAATCAAGAATGCTTTATGAGGCAAGAAAATAGAAAAGAATCAGATTTCAGAATGCATTCTAGACCCAAAATCAATTCCGTGAATACATATACCCAACACAACCTAATATTTATTTGCCACAAAGATAGCAGGGATCATGTCCATATTGGTAGCACTTTTTGCCCATATACTGTTAGGTTATTCTGCTAGTTTCAGATTAAAATATAAGAATTGTTTCCACCACATCCTCACCCATACTGTTTCCACCACACCTACATTTTATAGGGATAATGATTGGCAATCTGGCCATTGAATAAGAGGGATTTTCCTCACCCATACTGCTTCCACTACACCCTACATTTTCTAGTGATAGTGATTGGCAATTTGACCATTGGATAAATGAGGGATTTTCTTGAGGACTAGACATGCTAATATCATAATTTGGTAGACTAATGTAACTGAATGACCCAAAATGTATGGGTTTATCCTTTTGTTTCATGAATGGTTCCTAAATGATACTTAAGAGGTGTCAAGACCTGAATTTTTATCATATTTAGATGATGATGTGGATAACATATTTATCAGATTTGAGATCTAATTGAATTATCTCATAAAAATTTAAGGCATGGTAAAAGAAGTTTTGAGTTTAGGCCTCATGAAACCTCCTCTAGGGTTATATTAGTATACTTACTCATAATGGTCCAGTCTCGGCCCTAACAAAGTGCTAAATAGATTCTCTTACAGATTTGATTCGTTTTCAATTCTTTATCCACCAATTCTCATCCAATTCCCTCCCTGTCCATGGCATGTTGTCCCATTATTATCCAACAGCTATGAATGCTAAGGATTATTCAAGCCACTTTTCACCTCCCTGTGCATGCCTAATAATCATTTATGAATTTTTTGCACTGCTTTTGAAAATTTTGAGATAATAGTCGTTTCTTGACTGCACAAATGACTTAGAAAAGAACGTGACTTGTTAAGAAAAAATATTTTCATACTGTTATCACTTGTTGAGGCACATGGTGAAAAGATGAGAATCGAACATGACTTTTTGGGAACTTACACTATAGTACATATTATATTGGATCTTCTGGAACGGAAGAACCATAAAATAAGGGAAGACAGAGAACGTCAGTCCCACTTCTTAGGATGTACCATATAAATGACTGTGGGAATTGGGTTTTTGGGCATAAAGATTTTCCTGACCTGTAAGATGAAGGGCTGAGTGGGTGAATTGACCATGGAAGGGTAGTATCATATATGGATTAACCATGAGTGGAAATTCAAGATCCCATCTCATATATGGCATATGGCACAGCATTTTTGAGCTTTGAATCATGTAATTTTGAATGGCCTAAAAGCTTCCAAACCAAAATGAGTTTTCAGCTACTTTTCAAAGCTTTGCAAATCTTCACATGGGAAGATCCACTTAGGATGAAATTTAACAGATAGAGACAATGATGATGTACACACCACACCGTATACAAAGTATAACTGCCGATTATGCCATTAGATAGCTGATAGCCTGATATATAGAGCCATTAAGGAAAACCTCCCTTAACTGGATCGCGTGAAGCAGTAAAGGAAATATTCCTTTTTATTGCTCATATTGGGGCCATCCTAGCTCGCTCTTACGAATGGCGTTGGCTATTCTTCCCTTTTAGAGAATGAAATGATATTTCTTTTCTGTTCACCCAAACAAAATTTGGTTTGCTTGTGAAAAAAAAAGGTTCCGTGAAGGGATATCTTGGGTGAACTATGATGACTTAAATTAACAAACGTATAAACAAGATTTCTCTGCCATAAATGTCCCATGTATTCCACAATTTCTTGATCTAGCAAACATGCTAATGCTTTTCTGTTGACAAACCTGCTAGTTGATCAGTAACTAGAATGATTTCATGTGGGTATACATGAAACATGCCTGTGCTGCTATTCAACCATGATATTCTGCAGCATCTGGAGTTGTTAACTTGAGAATCCACTGATGTGTGTGAATTTGGAAGCAGCATGGGATCATGCTGATTTTCGAAGCAGTAATGCTAAGAGAAAACAGAGTGCTGAATCAACAGATGCGAGGGCAACAATAAGCAAGGCCACAAGAACAAGTGTGAGAGTTGCTGTCTTCAGCTGCAAATAATCAAAGAGTATAAGCTATAATGTCTCATTGTGCTCCAAAACTGGAAAGTAGTAGATCTTTGACATAACAAAGTGATATTCATAAATAAACTTGTAAGGCCATGGCACAAATTCACCAGGCTAAGCATATTAATCAGAACCAAAAATCAAATATGCATTAAGACAACAGAAGGATCAAAACTAAAATATTAAGCACCAGTTACATTTTGCAGGAAAAGACAGTATGCACACAAATGCATCAACCAAAAATTCAACCTTTAAATGATCAAAGCAGTTTTTTTATTTTTTGAAAGCTTTAAAGCGGTCTTGCACATAATTCTGACCATGAAGCCTTCAGCATAAGAAAATGATAGGAGTTTTTGATGGGATCATGGATATACATGTACAAAGAGTTCACAGAACTTATCTCCTTTCTTTTTTTGGTAAAGAATTCACAGAACTAGTGATAACCAAATGTGTTTTTTGGAGCTTGCTTATTCCAAGAGAATCCTGAAGATGTCAATAACATGGTGGATACATTGGCAATACAATACATAGGGGCTTATCGGTCTAGGATTTGTGACGGAGACAACATACGATGGTGATGTTTACTTTATATTTTGAGGGTGTTTAATGTGACATCTCCCCACAAGAAGGATTGCCCTTTTCGTATTATTTCTCCTGTTATTATTAATGGAAAGAAATCATTGAGAAGGAACTCATCAAATAAAAGGGAGAAAAAAAGAAAGTATTGTGAGAACAGCAATCAAATCCCAAGTCCTAAAAGAAGGTTGTGCCAATTATAGGTGTTGATGACATGATGGCTATATGTCTAGAGAATGTGTATAGAAGGAACTGCAAGCAAAACAGTGAGACCAGTACTACCAAGCTCTACTCCTAAATGGCCAACACTGACTTTCTTAAGGATTTTCAAGAAGTCTAATGAAGTCATACTATTGTCAAAATAAGTCCCATATTACTTCCATGGATCATGCAGGATAGTATTACTTATAAACTCCAGAATTGTTGCTTGCCACAAATAGGATTCAATTGGACCAAGATACGTTATATAATAACAAAAGGATTTCCAAAGAACAAATTATGCCTTCAAACTCCATAATCCAGCAAATGGGCATGATTGAGATTTTGAAATTGTTGGAGAAAGGGACATGACTAGCAGCAAGTATTCAGAGATACACTATGTCAGCCACTAAACTTTTCTTAAACAAGTCTCTAAAATGGAACCCATTTCTTATCAACAAATAAAATCCGACGGATAAATGAAAGTAGGTGAACAATTGTACATACCAAGAAACATTTGAAAGAAATATCTATTATGTGAACATAAGATGTAATATTTCTGCTCAACAGCAGTAATTTTGTCCTTTTAGCAATGAACATATATTATGACCCCTGTGTTTGGTCAGGAAACAGCTTCTTTGTGAAGTGACGGTTAAGGCTGTTGGGAAACATGTCCACACTCCTTGCTATGTTTTGGTGTTAACAAACAAACATCCATCTTTAACTTGGTTTGATAAAATGTGATTAGCTTGAAGAAAGTGTAATTAGCTTGAAGAAACACTTAGAAGGTCGAATCAAGACATCAAGGTTTGAACTCATGTAAATATGGACTTGAAGCTTAAAGACATTCAAGACCAAAGAGTGGAAGGTTCAAGTGAAGAAGAATACCACTAGGATAGATTGGTCCTTTTTAATGTAACTTGTAACTTCCACATATATATGTGCACTCATCACATGCATGTGCATTGCATCATACTAAAATAACCATAGAGCATACCTTGACCAAGTATGGAGAGTCTCTAAGTGGTGAGGAACATATTAGGAAAAAATGTGGTCTAGTGAAATTCTGTGAAAACCACATTAACCTGACTTAAAGGTATTTTGGGTAATCTTAAAGTCGGTATCAGGAGATGAAACCTTCATAGAAGTTGTAGGAAATTGAGTCATGATTCCAAAGCAACTAATCTCAAGTCAATCTGAGGTCGGATCGATAAGTTATGGTCAAAACACTGACGACTGGTTAGTATTGTAGGTACCATGGACCTCCGCCCCCGCCACGGGATCGCGATACTGCACGTAGCGCGTGTACACACGCTCTTGGGTTCAACCCTAATGAGATGAGATAGTATCCCCTGGTCGTCAAATGCCAAGGGGGGATACACGCTATGGGTAAAAGGGAGTCGCCACCTAGAAAAGGGTCTAGGACCATAAATGTCTCCCCCAATCAAGGGAGAGAGACTAATGACTCTGATGGATAAGGCTAGTTTGCACCAAGATTCTGGGCAAGTGTCAAGTGATAGACTGGGAAGGTGTTAGGCACCCAGTCTGCCCAACCCGAAGGCCGGTCTCTTTTTGTTTGACCGAAGTTTGTTTGTACCCTACTAACTAGTCCTAAATCTAGGTCAATGAAAACCCTAAACTAGGTATCTAAGCATGACATGTGAAAACCCTAAACCAAGTGTCTAAATTATGCTAGCTAGGTTATGATGCAAATAATGAAATGATTACGCTAATTAAAATTAGAAAAAACCTAAATGATTTAATTGATGTATTATGAGTCTTAAATTAAACTAATGAAATAAGCCTAAACCTAGGATTAGTTGAGCAATTTGTGAAACCCTAAATTGAACTAACTCGATTAATTGAACCTAACCTAGATGGATGATCAATGAATTTATGAAATCCTAAATTGAATCAATTAAAATGATTAATCCTAATCCCTAGTAATTTATGAAATAAATTATTGCAATCCTACTTAATCTAATTAAAAAGACTTATAAATTAAATGAGACCTAATTAATTTATAAAAGTTAAATGGGCTAATTACATTAAATGAATGCATTTTTACTAATCTACCTAATCTAGTATAGGAGGATTAAACTAAACCTAAGGTTTAATTAAACTAATTAATCTAGTTAAACTAATGAGTTAAACATTTTCAAAACCCTAGTTAAGCTAATGAGAAGGGAATCTTTTAACTAATTAATCTAGTTAATTATCCTACAATTAAACTAATCACGAAACCTAATTGCACTAATTATGTTTACCTTGAGCTAATCCTAAGATGAGTTAAACGTTTTCAAAACCCTAGTTAATCTAATGAGAAGAGAATCTTTTAACTAATTAATCTAGTTAATTATCCTACATTAAATTACTAATTAATTGATCGATTAAAATAAACGAACTACTAGAGGGAAAAAGATTGGTAATTACACAAATTTAATAAATTGAATTGAATAAAGAAATCAAATGCAGTGATTAAAAAAAAACTAAATAAATTAACCACAATTAAATAAACAACAGTCGAAATGACTAATTAAGTTAACTAAGTTACTTGAATTAATCTAAATTAGTACTACACTAATGCAAGTGAATGTCGGAGTACAAAAGATA
>NC_056557.1:13308356-13342612 GCF_013358625.1 Macadamia integrifolia
TTGTATCAGTTATAATATAAAACCAGCTTTCCAACAAGTCTAAGATTACTTAAATCTAAGTTGTAATGACAAAGTTATGCTCCGGTTAAACTTATTTTTAAGTGCGCGAATGCTGTTAAAATCGCCTGAATGAAAATAATTTTATGGATATCAAAACAAAAAATTATTTTACCAGACTTTTGTTTTTTAACAATGTTTTAACATGATAGAATTTATAAAATTTTCATAATTGAGAAAAACTCCAGCATTTAAAAGTTGAAAATCGCCCCTATAACCAAAATCCGGTTTTTCTTCTTGGATTGGGGGGTTGACTTTTTATCCTTTTGGAATTTGATTTTTAAACTATTTTTATTGGATTCAAATAGGGGGTATTTGCTTATTTATGAATAATATCTTAAGTAAATAAAATAACAAATAAGTGTCAAAACACAAGGCGGCATGCAGTGCAATAAGGCGACTGTCGCCTAGGCCCCAGGCAAACCGCCTGGACGCCTAGGCGTCGCCTTGACAACTATGGGTTGGACCACTGGGGAAGGTAATATCGTGAGAAAGGGAAAGAGATAAGCTTTCCTCAAAATGTGGATCTGAAATGTAAAAAAAATCAGAGAAATAAATTAGGGGTGTAATTAAGGAGAGATAATAACTAATTAATTAGGGGTTTTTCAATTAATCCAAAATTGTAAAGGGTGGGGGGTTGTTACATATACCAAAAAAACAGTAATCAACTCTACTATTGGCTCTTATACTTCTTAATAAGTTTAATTTATAGAACACTTAAAAGAATTCTTTAGAGATTTGGGTGGTTAAGGTACTGCACAACCTTATGCCTGTACTCACTTCAACCCAATTTTTTTGGGCTTATAAAAGAGGTCCATTACAGAAATAAACTGGAAAATAAAAAGTAATAAGGCCCATAGAACCCAACCATGGGCCAAAATAGTCTTCTAAGGCTCAATTGGCCCAGGTGGACGCCCTCAACTCCATTGGACCTCTTCCTTGCTAAAGCATTTGATGTGGATTTTGCACTTCTAGGCCTCCAGAAAATGAGGTGTTCTCTTGGTATAGCGACCTTGCTCTCTGAATCAGATGTGACAACTTTCTCAGGGTTTTTGCTTCCATGGACATCCATTTTGGCCCTAATGGTGAATTCCCATCAACTATAAGATTGGTCAATGGTTGAGGTACATACAGCAATAATCCTTTTATAACAGCTTTGATCTTTGCTGTGCTGGAATATTGCCATCTCGCAGTTCCTGAAAATGAAAGCAACATATTGCGATAGTGGTCTCTTAGCACACTAATTATACTTGAGGGATTGGGGACGATGCAGTTAAGATTGTTCAATACTTCAGTTGGGTCTATGAAGACTTCATTTTGTTCCATGGATGGGTTTTATGAGCCTTGATTTTCTTATTTTATTTTTAGGTGAATTATGTAATAACTAATGAGCCTCTTTATTAAAGTTCATATTTGGGGTTATAATTTTGTATACAAGATTAAGTATATGGATAAGATTGTGTGGGTCCTATTTATTGGAGTTAATTTTTAAGTTTTAACTGGTCGTAGGATGTTTGTATTCTTTTAGTAGGTTGGTTTATTGTAGCTGGAGTCTACTAACTCAGTTTAAACCTATTAGGGAAGTAAAGAGTCCTCAATGGAGTCTGTTTCTGGTTTTGGGTTTCTATAAATGTGTAATAAGACCCCCCCACCCCCCACGATTTATGGTTTTTTGAATGGATTAATTTTGTTGGTATTTGCCTCTTGCGGCTTAATCTCTCTCTCTCTCTCTATTAAGTTAGCATTTTGTTCTCTCTTTCTTGTATCTCATCTTCTCATCATCTTTTTCTTTTTCCTCTTATTCTCTCGTATTCTCTCTCTTCTCTTCCTAAGCTGCATATCATTTTGATTAATCGGATCATCCACTTGCTGATTCTGAATTTTATTTCCTAAATTGGATCATCTGGTTTTTATTTGAATCATATGAATCTGTTTATTGGATCCAAGGAGCTAAATCTTGGTTGAAACTGACTGAAATCTCCGAGCTGTCTTGGTTTTGGGCCTGGCCGAAACAAAACCTAGGGAGGCCCAGAGTTGAAACCCAGTGTCAAAATGAGATCTGGGCGATCTGGCACTTCTCGGTTTCAGGCAGGGGTTTCAATTCCAGGCCCGGCTCGACAGGCCTGACCTAGCCCATCCGGGACCGGCCCATTTATTAATTGGGCGTAAGCCCGACGGGTGCCGACTGATTACAAGCCTGGCACGTTTAGCTCGACCGCTTATATGTTTGTGTGTGTGTGTGTGTGTGCGTGTATATTGGGTAGAATAAGGTAATATATTGATATTTTTATCAATTAGTGAATGTAATTAAGTGCTATTGTTTTTTGCAGAAATGCTTTTGAAAAATCAGTCATTTATCATCATAGGCCAATATATTGGATGAGTAAATAAATAAATATTTATATATAACCTGACACTAATTATTTCCCGGGAGAAAATAGCCCCAGTGTGAGGGTGGCTCGACAGGCCGACATCACAGATTTGCCCCTGTAGAGTAATATTTGCAAAACATGTTTGGGTGTAATATTTTATAATTTCCCTCCATGCGTTGAACAACTCACAAGATTTCTGTTCTCTCTCTTCCTCATCAATGCCATCTTCTTGAAAATATTTTCTTATTACCATCGACCACCCTATTCTCTCTTTTCTCAATTGCATGTCATCAATCTCCATCAATTGGACTGTTTTGGTTCTGTGAAATTATCCATGAAATATGGTAGCTATTCTGTTAAAAAATTGACTGTTAATTCTGAGATCAGATCTGGCCCGTATCTAGTTGCCAGATTAGAATCTTCTTCCTCCAATCCTTAAGTGAGCCCATCGCTAGCAGATCCATCTCTTGATCTGCATTAGAGGTTGCCTAAGTTAGTTCCTTCAAAATTTAATTTCACTGATGTGAGCAGGGGAGTTGGGGGGGGGGGTTCCATTCATGTCTTACATTGGAGGGCAACTAGGTCATTTTATGTGAAGAGAAGAGAAGAGAAGAGAAGAGAGAGAGAGGCTCATAGAACCTTTTCGCATCTATCTATTATATATATATTATAATATTGGGGGTGTTTCCTGTGGGGAATGTGTTCCTGCGTGTGCGCAAGAGCTAATGTGAGTGCACAAGGAAGCATCCACAGCGATGTCATGTTCCATTACATGGGAGTTGGGCTGGTCATTTTAACCTCCCATGAGTCTGGGTGCAGGGGCCACACACCCCCACATAAACCTTTCTCCCGCATATATATATATATAGATATATATGGGCAAATCTGTTTGTAACCAAGCTGGTTACAACATATTTTTGCAACCTCTTCTTTTCCCTTGGCCACATTATGTACACCCTCTTTTAGATTAAGCTATGTTGTAATTTCCTTGTTCTTCCTCTCCTCTCTTTGCTTCTTTGTTTCAGAACTGGAGAGTTGAGAGCATTGATTTCGACAGCGAGACGACGAAGAGCCGGCAAGAACCAGCAACCAGGTTTGGAAGTCAACATTCCTACCATACCTTTCTGAGTATGCTTGAGAAGCTCTCTGCCTTCTGAAACAAAGTGAAGCGTCGTGAAGTCTCTGTGTTTCTTTGCGGACCATAATTTGGTTGTTAGCAAGAGTAAGGGGTGAGGCCCTGTGTCCCTTGTGCTGTCTTGCCATGAGAGTTGTAGCTCCTTTTTAGCTGCAATAGCCAATATGCATTACGACATACGAGTGGATTACTAATAGTTTAAAGCAGAGGGGTGTCTATGGGAGTGGGGATGCTTGATGGGTCATGTTTTCAGGAGGTTAAAGGAGTCCCCGGTGGGGGGGGGGTGTTCCGATTGCTGCTCTGGCTGATCAAAATCTAGTTTCTCAAAATGGTTATGCCGGATTCGAAGCTGGGTAAGGGAGCAGTTGTAGCCACATTTGGCAATGTTAGCAATGATGTCTGGTTCTTCTTCGCTTGGTGTAGCTTTTTGGTTTAATCAAAATCATTTTCGGATCCATTAGCAGTAACAGATTTTGGGTATCTGAAGTTGCTTCTTCTTTTACTGTTGGAAGAGTTGAAATAAATCAGACCAATACCAGATTCCTTTTCTTGGAGTTTTCAGGGAAACTCAATGTTAACATCGTCACTTATACTGTTGCTAATGATTGCAGATACATGTTGTGCTTCTATCTGGGCAAATTTTTTTTTTTTAACTGAGTCAAAGTATGCTAAAAAAATCTGATAATTCCTTGTTCACATAACTTAATTTGGTGACCGAGGTGCAACTCTTGACATTTTCTTCAGCAGATGGTTCTTGGGGGAGATTTGATTCTAAAATCTGATCAAAACCTGGTGTCCCAACATTCTAGGGCACAGTTTGTGCAAGCGAATGAGGAACCTTGCTTTGAAATAAACATCAGAAGATGCTGCCTTCTTGAGCCCTAATGAAGCAATTCTGGTAGAGTTTAGAGGATTCCTTTTCTCTTGACTGTGGGGGAGAATCTTCACGGCAGGGGATAAGAGCGGACGTCTTGTAAGCACATTAGTATGACAGACTTTGGTGAAGACTTGACTACAATGATAATGGGAATCAGCAAAATAAGCAAAGATCCTGGTGCCGCTGGTTTGATCATGTTTGCTGCCTGGTCCAAGTCACTGTCTACTTCCTCTGCCTTTGCCTCGTCTGCCGGAGACGTGGAGAGTGAAACTGAAACCTTCCTTTGGGTTTGGGGAGGGATTAGAGTTACTGAATATATGTTCTTAGGCCCTCAAAATTGTTGACACATCGTCATATAGGGATAGAAATGTATGGTTACAAATTCTGTTTGTAACATTGTTGGTTACAAGTAGATGAGCCCTAAAAGGTCCTAAACTGACTCATAATGGACTCCTAATCATTCTCGCATATTGAATAAAGTAAATAAACTCAAAAAGAACTCTATACTTGCTAATAAGCACCACAATTGAAATCGAATGTTTAACTGTAAATAATCTTGTGTACTAATTTCACTCCCACTTTATGGACTTATATTTAAGCCCAGGGCAACAAATAACCATAAACAAGTAGCGCATGGCCCAAAGTCTGGCCTTGCTAAGCCCAATTGAGCAGTCTTGACTGGATCACTTGTACATCCTGAAGCAAAACTCTACAAATTTTTTACCAACTATTTCACAATCAGGTTTGAAATACACCCTTATTCCACCTTCTTGGCTTGTTCATATAAAAATCTTTCTGGCTTGGAGCTTCCAAACAAAGATGTTTATAAAACAGGCACATGATTGCTCTATTAATTTTTGGATTGGAATTCCATTCTGAGTGAACTCAGAAAACAGGGCCATGATTGCTTTATTGATTTTTGGATTGGGACTCCATTGTCAATGAACTCAAATTACTCTCTCTCTCTCTCTCTCTCTCTCGGTTTTAATGTTCTTGTGTTTGATATTTTGAACTTCTCATCAGCATATAGTGTACAGAAGTGGTAGTGAATCTACTGTTATTATTTAATTATTTAATTATAGATTCTCCCTATCTTATTAAAGTTAATTCATGAGTTATGGTTTTGAATATGACTTTGCTCTGCTTTGCAGATTAGGATGGAGCCTTCAGGACAGGAGGTCGGTTCTTCTGCCGAATCACCTAGAGCTGAAGGTATGCTATGCTTATTGTTTGGCTATTGTGATCTGTTGATCATATATATATTTATCATCCTTTTGCTGCCATTCTTTGTTGTTAGAGCATTGCATTGGTTTTGATCATCTTCAATTAGGTTGCGAATTTGCCTTTTCTCATTTGCAGTTTTGATTTATCATTTGGAAACTGTTGTATCTTGTTTATGAATTGAACCTAGATGGTAATTTTTGAACTTATTCCACATTTACCATTGTGCTGGACTTGTGTCAGTATGTCACCGATGTGGTGGCACTTTGTTGTGATCATGTAGGCATGTTACTGTACTCATGTAGTGTAGCATGGCAATTTTGTTCTTTCTTATTTTCACTGATTAAAGTTCAGTTTTTAGTTGTTTTAAGTATCTTAATTGTGTTGAGATTTGATTTATGGGAGGAGGTTAGGTATGCTGCCGGCTTTCTTGGAGCTAGGACACAGATCAATGGGAGGGCTGGGATAGGAGGGGAAAAGGTGACTTTTTCAAGGGGAGGAGGATAGAGATAGACATAGATCTGGGTATACCGCTAGTATACCCAGCCATTTCCCTTAATTTATATATAGAAGTTGGAGTTGCAAGTTTTTCATTTTTCTCATGTTTCCAATTATTGTTGTGGCCAGTTGCTTTGCTAGAATTTGACCTTTTGCCTTGATTGTGATGTTAGTTTAATTCTGATGGAATTGGAGGATTGAGACTTGTGCCTTTTAGGCACATTGCCCATATTTATTTATAAGAGAAAAATATGAGTACAAAGACAAGATTACCCTTATACCCATATTACACCCATATCACAACCCCCCCCCCCAAGTTGGTGTTGTGATATCGCACATGCCCAACTTGGACAGAAGATTATGAGAAGTTTACTGCTAAGACCTTGAGTAAAAACATCAGCCATCTGGTCTGCAAATTTTACAAACGGGACACAAATACGGTCCGACTAAAGTTTTTCTTAATTAAGTGTCGATCAATCTCAACATGTTAGTATGATCATGTTAAATAGGGTTGTGAGCAATGTTAATAGTAGACTTGTCGTCACAATAGAGCTTCATTGGAAGAGTGATCGACACACCAAGATCCCCAAGAAGGCTCTTGAGCCACAATAGTTTAAAAATTCCAAGGGCCATGCTTGGAACCAGCTTCACACTTGACCTGCCCACCACAGACTGCTTCTTGCTATGCCATACTAAGTTCCCACCAACAAAATTATTTTAACTTCTGGTAGACCTACGATCATCAGGAGAGCCTGCCCAGTTAGCATCTATAAAGGCGTCAACTTGAAGATGACCGTGAGGAACAAATAAGATCTCTTTTCTTGGAGAGAAAATTCAAGTAGCGGAGAATGTGGTGAATTGCATCCATATTGGAGGAATAAGGATCATGCATAAATTGGCTCACCATACTAACAATAAGATGCCCAACTAGCCGCTATATCAACCGGTTCACACACGTTACAGGAAAGGTGAATATTAGCCTCAACATGTGTCAGAAGGATTGCATCCCAACATGCCAATTTCGGATAATAAGTCCAAAGTGTACTACCTCTGACAGAGAAAAATACCCCTTGGTAGATAGAGCCACTTTTATGCCTAGAAAATAACAAAGCTGCCCCAAGACTTTAATCTCAAATTCGGTACCCAAAAACTTCTTAAGATGAGAGATTTTCATTAGTGTCATACATAGTTGTCAAGGTGTCTCCTAGGCGACGACTAGGCGTCCAGGCGGTTTGTCTGGGGCCTAGGTGACAGTCGCCTTATTGCACTGCATGCCGCCTTGTGTTTTGGCACTTATTTGTTATTTCATTTACTTAAGATATTATTCATAAATAAGCAAATACCTCATATTTGAATCCAATAAAAATAGTTTAAAAATCAAATTCCAAAAGGATAAAAAGTCAATCTCTCAGTCTAAGAAGAAAAATTGGATTTTGGTTATAGGGGCGATTTTCAACTTTTAAATGCTGAGGTTTTTCTCAATTATGAAAATTTTATAAATTCTATCATGTTAAAACATTGCTAAAAAGCGAAAGTCCGATAAAATAATTTTTTGTTCTGATATCTATAAAATTATTTTCATTCAGGCGATTTTAATAGCATTCGTGCACTTAAAAATAAGTTTGACCAGAGCATTACTTTGTCATTACAACTCAGATTTAAGTTATCTTAGACTTGTTGGAAAGCTGGTTTTATATTATAACTGATACAAAAAGTCTCATTTAAAATTATATCATTTGACCAATCAAACTTATTATAGAACCAGAGCATTTCTCTAAATTTTGATTTTTTATAACGTAATATGACTTAATGTTAATTTTTTATGATTTAATATGGCTAAATGTTGATTTTTAATGACTTGATGTTGCTTAATCTTGATTTTTTATGATACAAGGTATATATAGCTTATAATGTTAGAAAATAGGAAAAATAAAAAATAACAATTGGTCGCCTTGTTCACCTCAAGGCAGGCGCCTTCTCGCCTAAGCGCTTAGACAACCCTCCACCGCCTTGGTTTGCCTTGGCGGCGTAACAACTATGGTGTCATCCCCTATAACAACTATGTCATGCACATACACTAAGTATTGCAATCTTATCTCTAGATTTCTTGTTAAAAAGGGTGTGATTGAATTGCTTCGAGTATACTACACAGATATCGTGGCTTTGTGGAAGCGACTAAACAGGCATGGGGATTTGTGGAGACTGTTTGAGACCATACATAGCTCTCTTGAGTTTATAGACCTTACCCTCTATTTGACTACTACCAAACCCAAAAGGGATGTCCATGTATACCTCTTCTTCTATTTTGCCATAGAGAAAGGCATTATTTACATTGAGCTGTTGTAATTCCCATCCAACGTGTGCAGCACAAGAGAGGATAATCCGAATGGTATTAATCTTTGCTACAGGAGCAAAGGTCTCCTGGTAATCTATCCAATATGTCTGAGTAAAGCCCTTGCAAACAAGTTTGGATTTATAGTGATCCACCATACCATATGTCTTTTGCTTCTCAACAAAGATCTATTTGCAACCAACAATCTTCTTATGAGGAGGAAGATTAACAAGATCCCATGTTCCATTCTTCTTAAGTGCCTGCATTTCTTCAACTGTAGCAGTTTTCTGTCTTGGATTGGCTAAATCTTCTTTCCAATTCTGAGGAAGAGACACAAAAGACAACATAGACTCAAACGTATGATAGGAAGAATATAAAGAAGAATAAGAAGCAGACTTAGACATGGGATGCTGGGTACAAGTTCTAGGTTTTTTATGGACGACTATAGGTAAATCAAGAGATGGATCATAACCAAAAGGAACCGATAGAGGAATTGACAGAGGACTGGGATCAAGGGCATGCAACGGTTGGCTAGGTAGAGCTGGTTGCTTGTGTTGCTTGCGGTGAGTATAAACTTTCAACGGTGACAACACATCGCCATCACTAGATTTCTCTTGAGTAGATGTAGGTTCTTCCCCCCTCGAGAGTATCTCCTGAGTGGTAGATGTAGGTTCCTACCCCTGAACATTGTCTCCTGAGTGGCATCCACAGTAGTGGGGGGAAGAACAATAGGAGACACTTCTTCCTAATGATCCGAATGCTCCCTTGAAGAGGTGGCACACCATAATAAGCAACAGATTCATGAAAGATCACATCCATGGTCACAGACCAACGACGAGTCAGTGGATGATAGCACCTATACCCCTTCTGAGTGGTAGAGTATCCCAGGAAGATGCACTTAAGATTTTGAGGATCAAGTTTCCCATGCAGGTGGTGATTGCGCGCATGACATACACAACCAAACACCTAGGGAGCATAAAAAAGTCAGAGTTGTCCTAAAGAACAATAAGAGGAGACCAAAACTGCAACACTCAAGAAGGCGTCCGATTAATCAAGTATGCAACAATGAAGACCGACTCACTCCAATATTCAGGAGGAGCTTTAATCTCAAACAACATAAGGGAGCAGGCAACTTCCAAGATATGATGATTCTTTCGTTCAGCCACATCATTTTGCACTGGTGTGGCAACATAACTAGTCTGGTGTAATATTCCCTTAGCACCAAGATACGCTTGAAAGGCACCATCAAGATATTCCCTTCCAATATCACTTGTAAGGATCTTAGCCATTGCTTGAAACTGTGTCTGAATCATTCGGTGAAAGTGTTGAAAGCACTGAAAGGCCTCACTTTTACGACGCATCAAATATATCCAAGTGGTTCGAGATTGACAATCAATGAACGTAATTAACCACTGATACCCAGTAACAGAAACACAATGGGATGGGCACAAATATAGGACTGGATCAAAGCAAAGGGAACAACACTTATATTATTGAAACTGGGATAAATAGTACGAGTCTCTTAAGCAAAAACACAAGCTTCACAAAAAAATTCACTCGCATTATACTTTTCTAATAAAGATGGAAAAAACCTATCTAAGGTCGCTAATGGAGAGTGACCCAACCGACGATGCCAAGAAAGTAACTCAGATAAAGGAGCTGATGCAAAGTCTGCCTGAAGTGTTGATGAAGAGCTCAGAACCGAAGAGAGACCATCCTGAAGCAGATACAACCCACCTTGCACTCTACCATGGCCAATCTTTTTTCCTTGTCACTAAATCCTAAAACACACAATAGGAAGGATAAAAAGTGACTTTACAGTTACGGTTGGTTCACTTGGTTGTTTAACTGCTAATAGACTAGAGATTGATTGAAAAGTTAGGAACATGTAAGACCGAGGGTAGAGACCAAGTGGGGGAGCATTGAACAAAGTCCTTCCCGGAAATGGGTGAAAGATCAGCTGCTCTTCTTTTGTCTTTTCCAGAGCAAGGAGAATGCTCAAAAAAATAAATTGGAGGATTCAGTCATGTGATCAGTGGCACCCAAATCTATAATCCAGGAAGGAGATACCACTGAAGCATGCTTACCACTAAAGGAATACCTGAGCTGGCAAGACAACCCTTGAAGAGGCAGAACTGGCAAAAGCTGACATGGATCCAATTTGGTCATGAGTCACCACAAGAGAGAAATTTCATTGTGGGACAAGGCAGAACCAGTGACAACTGGTGCACTATCAGAAACCTCAGTTGATGTAGATCCCGGTCATGGTCTTCAATATCGCAGGAGGAAGAAGACCACCCAGCCTTGGGCTGATTCGAGCCTGGCTGGTCCCCACTTTTTTGGCCCTATACCGGCCACATCAGCAGCCCTTTCGCCAGCATAGGATAACCCTCTTATTAGAGTATATTGCTTCTAGTTTTGGACTTCCAGAAGCCCCTCAAAAGTGCCCATCAATCCAGCCTTTACAGCTGTCCACAGTTGTCCAGAAATCTCTCCTTTGTGGCCTGCGATCTCCAATTACAGCTGTGTTTTTTGTCTCATTGTTTGACTCGTCAAAGGTGCTTTGTAAGGGTAGAGTTGCCTTCTAGAATGTCCTTTGTAGTTGCTTTATTGATTTCTTAAGTTACAAGTTAAGAATTTATTTGCTATTCTATATTAGTTTCCTGTTTGGGAAGTAGTTGCTATTTTGTAAGTTTGGACTCTCTATGTAGGAGAGATTGCTGTAACAGTTTGACACAATTGATTAATGAAGAATTTTGCAGCCTTTGCTTGCTTCCCTCTATTGAAAAAGGAGGAACAAACAGCTGAGATAGCCATTCTCCCACCCACAACTATCTTCCATCATCCTTCTATTCTATTCTTCTTAATTTCTATTCGATTGATTGCTGTGAGAGAGTTAGAATGATTGTTCCAAGCTGTTTTGAAGCAGAGAAGCAATAATACAACTCAGATTGAAGGCAGCCAAAGAAGGGATCGAAATCAGCCAACAATCAGGGTTTTGGGCCAGATCGATATTGGCCAGAACTCTTTCCTCAGCCAGCCATTCTTCAAACCCTTTTAGGGTTATTCTGAGCACACCAAGGGCCACCTTCCACCAAGGAATCAGGGCCATCTGAGGCCTGGTTTGGGCAGCCTTCCCCCCTTTCCTCTGCTGAAACCCTAAATTTGAGAGGGTTGACTGCTCATTCTGCTACCCAACTTCCAGCACTGATTTAGCCCTGTTGGTGGACTTCCCGCAATACTTTAAGAACTCCTTTGATCACGTTTGACAGCCCTAACATCCAACCATCTTGGAGTTTCAGTTCAGCCCGTCCCTAGGCTCTATTGATGCTCTACCTGCTTCTGCTAATCTGAGAATCAGAATTGACTTTGGTTGAGATTTTTTTTCTTATTAGGGCTTGTTTACCAAGTGTGAACTAGCCTTGCATTATCAGCATTATTTGCCTGACTCTGGTTGCCACAAACTCATCGACGACGACGACGACCACCACCATGACCACAACCAGAATTGGCAGGGCGACTATGCCGTTCCTAGCAGAAATCCTTGTTATGACGCTCCTTCTTACATTATTCACATTTGACAGGTTCCTTGTCAGAAGAAGGACGATAAACTGTATGTGTGAGACCTTCACAGGAGAGATCAGAACTAGAGCCCGTGCCAATAAGAAGGGCTGACCGAACCTGGGAAGGCTGCAACATCATTGTAAAGCGGCTATCTTCTAACTAAACTATGGCATAAGCATGCTCCAGAGATGGGAAAGGTTCTCGGTTGAGGACATGGGCACGGATCTGATCAAACTCAACGTTGAGACCCGCCAGAAAAATCAAACACGAATTTTATCTTCCCTCTTCTTGAAATTTTGTAGCATCTGTGGCAGATGTAGGATGAAACTCCTCGTAGAAGTCCAACTCTTGCCAAAGAGTCCTCAATTTAGAGTAGTAGTGGGATAAAGTCATGTTCTGTTGCTTGAGATCATGGATTCTTGCGCAATTCATATACCTAAGCATCATTGCTGACCTTGAATACGTTTCTTTGGCAACCTTCCAGATCTTGGCAGCGCTGTCTAACAAAAGTTACACCCTAGCAATATCAGGGTTGATAGAATTGATGAGGAAAGAGTGAAAGACATCACAAGGGAATTGTCAGAACTCCACTTCTTGTGAGACGGACTAGCAGCAACAGGTTTCTCAAATTCCCCTGTAATAGCCACAGGAATTGATTGAAAGGGAGCAGGAACAAGGCCACATGAGGTAATTGCTCCCATCTAATTTGATGGAGCAGGCAGGGAAAGTCTCCATGAGAACCACAACCTCCAGTCTCTCCAGTAGTAGATATGGTAGAATCCTCAGACATGACTGCTGATCATTTGTGGAACCGAAAGATCAACCAAATATTTTCAAAGCATTCAAAGCTTTTAGATCTGAAACCTAGGAAGGTTTCTTTTATTATAATGACACAGCAAGAAAAGGGAAAAGTGCTCTCGGTGGGACTGAGAACTCAATACCAAGGGTGATTCACGAAAAAGAGAAAGGGTCAGTTGAGAGAGGGCGGCGATAGGGCTATGGTGGTGGTGGTGGCTCTAGGGTTCAGATCCCAGCATGGATCTCTACCCTGATAGCATGATGGAATTGGGGGAATGAGACTTGTGTCACTTAAACACAGGCCCAACTTTGTAAAAAGACAAGATTCCCCTTATACCCCTGTTACACCCGTATTTCAACAAATTCTTATTCATATGCTTGCATACCATTAAAGAGGTTGTTCATGCTTTTGCCCATGCATTTCGAAGCTGGAGCTTTTGGCTTGCTATGCTGTCATAGAAAAGGTTATTCATTTGTCATTTGTAATTTGTAATTTGCCATTTTCCATTTGCCATTTGCCATTTGCCATTTGCCATTTGCCATTTGCCATTTGCCATTTGACGCCATAGAACTTTTGGTTTGATTTTTTTGCTAAATGGTCAAGTTCGTTGGTAGCTCTTTAGTTTAAGTCCAATAGAAACCAAGGGGTTAAAGATCTGTACATGACCCTGGTTTTTTTCTGGTTGATACTGATCCATATTGGTTTGGATTGGGAAATCGACACAAGGGATCAGCTGATACATTTCAAAAACCTGGTATTGCTGACATACTGTGTATTTCAGGTCAGACTGGTCTCATCTGATTCTGTTCCAAATCAGTATGATGCAATACTGCTGCTTTGGATTGGTACGAATTGATTTGGGGGCCCATATTGTGATGAACTGGGTCTAATTGGGTTTTGTGGGCTAGTAAGATGTTTAAGATTTTATTTATTTTTATTGGGATAATTATGCAAGATCTTCTATTTTTGGTAGGATATGTAGGAAGAGTTTAGCAATTTTTGGAGTTGTTTTTGGTTAGGAATCTTAGTACAGTTGTTCCATATGAGTCTTTTTTTTTCTTATTTACATTTTTAATCCAAAAGATAGTTGAAGAATATGAAATAAGATTGAGTTTGTGTGGTGTTGCTTGGCTTGATGGCAATTGTGTATTTCCATCCTCTCTCTCTCTCTTCCCAGCGAGATCTGCTTTCCTCCTCCCTTTTCTTCTTCCTTCCTATCGTTTTCTTCTAGTATAGTTCTCCTTCGTTGTTTCAGTCGGTAGTGGCAGCCTGAGATCGGAGTTTGAGCTTCCTTATACCCCATCAATTGGGATTGAACATCAAAGTTTAGGACGCACCCTATAGTGATTCATTCCCTGGTTCCCTTGCCTCACATCAATTCCCTCACTGTGACTTATTCCTGGGCATACCAGTTTCAGACGTGCAATGTCCGGCAGATCAACATCAGTGATGGATGCTCCTTCTTCACCTATTGTTTTGGAGGATCATCAGTGGCATTCAAGTATATGTAGTGACCTGCCATTCTCCACCTGAAGTTTCAGATCCGATCATCCAACCAAGAAACAAAAGGAGTTCTCTTCTTGTAGAGTTACTGGTTCTGCCTCCTGGTTTGCTTCTGGAGGTATGAGACGATGGAATTCTTTATGCCTTTAATTCTTTAAATCTGATTTCCCATATTACCTCTCTTGTGTCATTTATCCTTTTACCCTTATTTTGTTTCCATGTCCAATTGTACCCCTATATAATAAACACTAATTCCCCTTGTGTCCTTGCCTTTAGTCTGATAAGTGACCCTCCCTACATACATTAATTACGGCCCTGCCACTTCCCCTTTAACTTTTAGGTATTTACAATTCTGCCATTATTCTTATAAACTTCAAAATATTCAATGTTTTTGCCAATAAGCTGTTGATTTGGGTCCAAATAGGGGTTTCGAACCCTGGGATTGCATCAATATTAGTGTCTGCCCCTCCTTAAACCATGGGAGAGGTCCTTCAATTGACCCTAAGCGTTATCTCAATTGCCAACAAATCCAACTGCCCTTTGTCTGTACATAATTTTGGTTCTTTGTCCATAAAGTCAGTTTTCTCAAATTAATTGTGTTTTTGATATATAATCTTTCTGCAATCTACAGAGATTTTTCAACCTTTGACTCTTTTTTATATCAATACTTGTCCTTCCTATTCAAAATTTACATTTCTTCTGCACACTTTGAGGTGGCATGGCCATGTTCAATGGAGGCCTTTGGATGCTCTAGTACGGAGGAGTGATTATATTTAGATTGAAGGAACTAAAGGAGCTAGGGGCAGACCTAAAATGATCTTAGGAGAAGTGGTGAGGAGCGACATGTGTAGCTTAGGCCTTGAATCAAGTATGACCTTGAATAGAGCTGATTGGGGGGCAATGATCTATGTATCCGATCCCATTTAATTGGATGAGGTTGAGTTGTTGCAGTTGTATTTATTCGGCACGCTTTACACTGGAAACAAAACCTTAAGTTCTTTGAATAACAATTTCTCAAGTTGTTTAATTTTTTATGATCATTATGAGTGGTTAGCAAGTAGCATTTACATTTTCCTTTTACGACTCTGGACAACTTAAAAAGTTGGATTATTGAAATGTTGTTGTTGACATTGGTTCCTAAATTATTTACTGAACCTGCTGTGTTTATAGTCTTTGTGATGCTAATTCCATTTTCTGGACCGGAAACCCAGCTATAGGTGCACATTCTAGCATATTGAAGGGAGATCGAACTTACAATGTTGATAATTCTGCGGTGGATACCTTGGTGGACTCTAATGGTGAAGACCTTGCTTGTGCAGCTGATATTGCAACCCCAGTTATTCGTAATCCCGAGTAAGTTCTACATAGTAGAGTACTTAGGTTACCCTTGGAATATTTATGTTTAAGTTTGATGAGTCTTGAATAAGTTAAATTGACAAGTTTCTGAACGTTTTTGCTCATGAAATGCAGGAATGGAGTAGTATCTTCGACTTCTTATATTCACCCATTTATCCTCAAGAGGATGATGCAGATGCAGAGTATGCTTTCCAAACAGAAGCACAGTTCATGAGAGTGGTGGAAAAGTCTTTCCGAGAGATATTTGAGTGTCATACTTGAGTTAGTTTAAATGGTTTTTTTTGGGCAGGTCCAATTAATAAAGGCATCTCTCCCACCGATGCATCTGACCCTGTCAACGTTTGTTGTAATCACCTACATCAACCTTTGGCTTGCATTGACCAGAATCATGCCTTCGATGGTTTAAAATTGGAACAGTTGACTAAGGCCAGTACGATGGGTATCTTGGAGTATTCTCCAGAAGATGAAGTGGAAGGAGAACTTGTTTACTTTCAGAATAAGTTGGTTGACCTAGCAATTTCTAGCAAGCGCTATTGCGGTACCACCTTTGTACCTTTTATATCTTCACAAGCTTGTTATAACATTCTATTACTAGTAATTGTGTTGTACCCTGGTTTTAAAACTGTAGTTCTTTGCTTCTTATTTTCTTTATGTTATTTGTCCACCCAGATATGTGACTACTGTCCGTATTGTGTATGAACTGTCCCTACAGATGATTTGATTTCTAGGGCTATGAAAAGTCTTCCAGAGGAGATGGATGCTGTAAGGAACCAAAAATGGGATGCTGTGCTTGTCAATCAGTATCTTTGTGAGCTTAGAGAGGAAAAGAAACGGGGAAGGAAAGAGAAGCGACACAGAGAAGCCCAGGCTGTGCTTGCTGCTGCGGCAGCTTCTTCGAGGGTTTCATTGTTTAGGAAAGATGGGCATGATGAAGCTGGTCAACATGAGGTTCTAAATTCCTCTTGCACTAAGACCTATATCATTATTGTTGGTGAAAGAGGGAACTGACAGTAATTTTCCACGTGCAGAATCCTTTGAAGGTGAATACGGTCAGTGTGAGGGCTGGCCCACATTCTCAGTTGATGCCACGGGCAAAGGAAACACTCTCAAGGTTGGCTGTATCAAGGGCTTCATTGGAAAAACAGTCCAATATCTTCCAGTTGACCTCAGATTTCTCAAAAGACAATCCAAGATCATGTGATGTTTGTAGGCGATCAGAAACAATGTTGAACCCAGTCCTAGTTTGTAGCTACTGCAAGGTTCTGTATCTTTTCTCGTATATTAAGTAACTGTATGCTGCCGATCTACTTTCGGATTTAATGATGAAATTACACTGGCAGGTTCCGGTTCATTTGGGCTGTTATCGTAATGTGAAAGATCCTGTTGGTCCATGGTACTGTGAAGTGTGTGAAGAGATATTAGCATCTAGAAGCCCAGGAGCTGCCCCTCCAAATTCTTGGGAGAAGATTTCTTTTATTGTACAGTGTGGTTTATGTGATGGCTCCGCTGGTGCTTTTAGAAAGTCAACTGATGGCCAGTGGGTACATGCTTTTTGTGCTGAGGTATTTATTCTGATGTTCACACCCCTTCTAATCTAAATTGGATGCATGTGTAATGTTCCATTTCTATACCTTTTGCTTTGTAGTGGATATTGGAATCAATATTCAGAAAGGGACAAGTCAATGCTGTTGAAGGAATGGTATGTGCATTTTCTTAGTTTGTTAATTTGGATATGTTTCATTTGTGTATGCCTCTTGAGTGTTATTCATGTCACATTCAGGAGGCCATTTTGAAGGAAAGGGATGCTTGCATTATTTGTCGCCGAAGAGTTGGTGTCTGCATAAAGGTTGGTCTTGCTTCATTATTTTCTTTCGATTCTTTTTTTCTTCTGAACATGTGACTTGGTTGGATTAAGACATCTTTGTGTTAAACTGTTAATATTTTGCAGTGTAACTATGGGAATTGCCAAAGCACATTTCATCCATTTTGTGCAAGAAATGCC
The DNA here is from genome assembly GCF_013358625.1 of Macadamia integrifolia. NCBI lineage: Eukaryota > Viridiplantae > Streptophyta > Magnoliopsida > Proteales > Proteaceae > Macadamia > Macadamia integrifolia. Next base: position 13,326,073 of record NC_056557.1, read on the forward strand.
GGCCTCTACTTGCATGTGAAGATTAGCGGAGGCAGGGTTCAGCACAAGGGTTACTGCGATAGGCATAGTTTGGAGCAGAGAGAGAAGGTGACATTCAGTTGGTTTGAGTGTCTTGTGCGGCTCTTTGTTAATTTTTATTTCTTATCTTTTATATTCACTTTAATCACTTAATGCAGGCTGAGACTCAGCAGCATGGGGTGGAGGAATTAAAAAGCATCAAGCAAATCAGGGTAAGTGAGAATGTACTCTGATGAAACTCGTGTTCTTGGTCAGTTATGGGCATCTTTTTGTCATGTTTGTAGAGTCCCTACATTCTGATATTTAAATGTTTATATATGCTTTTCCTGTTCTCCAAAGTTGAAAACATTAATTGGGAGTAAGGATATGTTCTGGTTCCTCTATATGTATCTTCTGGAAAGTTTGTTATGGGTAACATGTAAAGGTATTCAACGCATGTTAGGAACTCTTGGAAATATTAGTGAACATCGAATGACGTTTGGGTATCTTGAAGGATGATGACAGTTTTAAAGATCTGGAGTACTATACTTTGCCTTTGTGTTCTTTCTTTAGACTGTTTGATTGTCCAGAAAGTGTGGGAGAGTGTCTGAAGAGCTCACTTTTTGCCCGCTTTGTCACACATTATTGCTGTTTAATAAAGTAGTGGCCTTGGGAATGGATCTTTGTTGCCATTTTCTTGTGCTTTCACGTAGTATCCTTGAAGAATTCAACCAAAATAATGGGATACTGTGGGATGGTTTTCGAAACCTTAAGAAATAATAGGTCCTACTCATTTTCTTGCAATTTTTTTGTATAATTAAACATCAAATGTTAAAAAAAAATGTTTCATTTCCTTCCACTTCACTTCCCTACACTCTTACAACCCTTTGGCACACAATCTCGGAGTCTCTTGACAACCAAACTCAACCTTAGTGGAAATCTATGTATCAATTGAGGACACGGTCATGTACAAGTTAATGGCATTTATAATACGCATCGCTCAGCAGTAGTCTGAGTATCACAGTGCTTTTTACGAGATCCTGTAGTTTATGTTTCTCTAGATTTATGGCATTTGCAATGGCCATACAACTCAACCCACCTCAAGTAAGCCTTATCTCAAATTGCCTGTGACATGGATCCTTTTTCATCATCTAACTCTATTCAAACCCATGCATTCAGTCCTAATCTATGTCTTCTCTCAATTCTCCAAAAGTCATTTTAGGCTTTCCTTTGCTCTTTTTGCTCCTCCAAACTAAATCATATAACTCCTTATTGATGTATTCAGAGGCCTTTGCTGCACGTTCATTCCACCTAAATCAAATTTTTTCTCAAATCTCTACTTATCATGTATCAGTGCTTCTCCTAAATTACCTCTAATGTGTTCATTTCTGTTTTATCTTTTCTGGTTTCACAGTGCATCCAACATCTCTTTAGGCATTTACAGTAGTTATGATTTCCACTTGTTTTAGTGTTCTGTATATTCTAATTGTGTCTCTATGCCTCAGAAGTTGGAATAAACTATGTTTTGTCTTTTCATTATCATTCACATTTAGATTATGAAATATTGATAATATCTGCTGAAATGTGAAACATTCCTAGATGGAAACATGAATAAAAAGTTTCTAGTGCATTAGTATACTCTATGGTATTGGGTTGACCATTCAACCATCAAGGAGTTAAAGTTTTGGTATTTGCTGATATTGATCCAGATCCAATTCAGATCGGCTGATCTGACTCCATCCTGGACAGGCTTTTATGGAAATAATGAGAAGTTGGCCCATGATGCTGGATGTCAGTATAAGATCGGCTGGATTAGGCTCTGCTGATCATGATATGGACTGGGATCCAATTCAGATCGGCTGATCTGACTCCATCCTGGACAGGCTTTGATGGAAATAATGAGAAGTTGGCCCATGATGCTGGATGTTAGTATAAGATTGGCTGGATTAGGCTCTGCTGATCATGATATGGATTGGCTAGGTCTGATCTTATGGCGTTTCACACAAGCATGCCAAACAGTGAATATGTTTCAGTAACGGAATATATAGAGTGGGCATCATAAGTTTTCTCCCGTACCAGTTGCTTGTTCGGAAATAAATCTCAGGATCCTTATGGATAATGCAATTACTAGGGACTGTGTTTTGGAACTCTTTTTTTTTTTTGGGGGGGGGGGAAGTATGTGGAGTTCTCTAGTGGGACGTTAATGTTCTCTCTATATATCTTTTGCTCTTGGAACTTGCAATTTCTGATGTCACTTTGAAATTTCTAGTACTATGTGCACAGATTTTGAAATTCAATGAATAATACGTAGAATGTTGGTCGTGTTAATGCATGATCATTTTATGAGTTCCTGTTTGTTTATTTTCTTGTTCTTTACCTTTTTATTAGGTTCAGATGTACATTTAAATTTAGAGTTCTCTGTAATTATGGATGACTGGACTGGGCTAAACCAAGAATTCCTGTGGGGCTACTATTTTCTGATGATATCCTTTGGGTTGATGATGCTACAGCAATAACCAAGCTTGAGTAAGCAGAATTAATGAAGTGATTTTTGTAAGAATAGAAATAAGTTAAGAGGTTTGGTTTTGATTGATGATCAAGAGATACTTTAAAGAGTAGTAGAACATAAAGCGAAGGTAAGTTTTTTAAGATGCCATTACGACCAGTAACCTATATTGTTCAGTGCATCCTGAGCAGTGGGAACAATGAAGTAACATAAACTGATTGGAGTGGATATCACTTAGTGAGATGTATTACTGGCAGGACTAGGGAGGCCAGAATTAGAAATTAGTACCTCCAAGGGATTTATGACTTGCACCACTAGGTGGCATAATGAGGGAGGGTCAATTGAAATTAGTGAAATGCTACAAATTAGAGGTGGCAAATGGACAAGGGGAAGGCCAAAAAGACTCAAGCTTGTTTGATCATAGTGGAATGGAAAATAAGGATTTGGACAGCTGACTCCAGTTAGTTGGACAAAGTTTAGTTTACTTGAGTTTGGTGTCAAATGATACTGAATTGGCTTACTGCAAATTTCAAAAGCATTAAACTTTTTGTTTGCATAAAATCTTCTTTAATTTGTGCCTAGATCTTTTTTTTTCCCCAGATATAATATATATATATATATATATATATATGCCTTTAGTGCTGTTGTAATGATGAAACGCCAAAGAACTGAGACATTTAATTTATTGAATGTGATTGTACAATACTTGATTGGGAGAAACATTAATGCAGGAGTAGATTGCAAGTAACTAACTTTGCAGTTTATGACTCCAAACAATAAAAATAGGAGCAAGAAACAAAGAAATAATACTATCAAATAAACCCCCAAGGATACAATACCCATATAGGGGCAAAACCAGCCCAAAACCCAACCCGATAAGAGTGAGAAAGACCTTCGATAGAGCTGGAGAGAGAGAAGTGCGGCCAGGTCTGTGGGAGTCCGATTGAGCTGCACTTTTGAGTGTAGATAGTCCCTGAGGAGGATACAAAAACCCCCAAATATGAAGGGCTTCTGACGGCTGGTTATGGAGTTATGCGCTTTATTGATTTTCAGACCTAGGAGAGAATGTGGAGAATTCTGCAGGAATAACAACTTGTCTTCTTCAAATAACTTTCAAGAGAGGATCGATTGATCTTCTTAGAGTATAGAACCATTCCTCCAAAGGATCTGCAGATCAGATCTCAAATTTGGGCAGCAATGAGGGTCGATTGGCTTCAAGAATAAGAACTCTTTGGCTGGATGATTCTGATTTTGTATGCTTTAATAGGGCTGAACTTCTAACAACAATAAACAGAAAATAAAGATAGAAAAAGAAGAATCGATGGAGGGTTGAGAAGGGTGAAAGAGAATAAAGGAATGGGTATCTCACCCCTCAGGTTTTGGGTATCACATCACTCAAAGTTTTAGGCATTTCACCTCTTAATAACAGCTTTTAGCTAAAGAGTATTTACCATAGTTTTTAAGGCGCTGGTAAGGCGATGCCTTAGTAACGCCTTGGCGCTGATGCGGTCTAGAGATGGTAAGGTAGTGCTCCGCCTTATGTGAAGTGGCACCTTATGGGTTTTTTTTTTTTTTTTTAAACATATTTTAAAATTACTTAATGAAGATTCCAAATATAGATTTTTTATTAGTAGGTGTATGGTTTTGTTAACACTTGAGATGTATGGGATTAGCTTTACTCCACCAAAAATAACCAAAGCAAACAAAACAAAAACATGATTCACAAACAGGGTTTGGATTTTGTCAAGGGTTTTAAGAAAGGGCTTTGAGAAGGAATCAAGGAATAAGGAAGAACCACTGATCCAGGTGACCATTTTGCTTCGGCAACGGTGAGCTTCATTTTTCTTTGACAGGAGTAGAAATATAGTGGATGACCTTAGGACTTAGGCACTCATTTTGGCATCATAGAGGTAAGTATAATAAATACTTATATTTTTTATGTCTTCTTTTCTTTATATTTATAATTTTGTTTCATAATTATGTATTTATATTATATGTTAATATGATTGATGATTGATGATTGATGAAGATGAACTTAGTTTATTCACTTTATTGATTTGTTTTCTTGATGAGTATCTTACATTGGTATGAATATGAACCTTTAATATTTATTTAACATATGAGTAATAGGATTCAACTAGGATTTGAGTCAAATAGATTGGTTTTATAAAAAAATTACACAGGAACGCTTTAGTCGATAAGGCGACGCTTTATGCCCGCCTTATCGTTAAGGCGCTCCGAAAGACCCTCAAACGCCTCCGTCGCCTTACCGCCTTAAAAACTATGGTATTTACTCAATAATTCATTCATTCAAATATGAAATTATAAGTACATAGACTCATTTATTTATAGAGGGCAGAATAACAATCAAACTATTATTAGGAGCTAGTTTCCCAATAGGACTAGACATTCCTAGTCTCCTACTGCAACTAGGAATTCAAAATAGGACTAGGACTTGACTTTATGACTCCAATATGGAGTGAGATTAATTAACTAATAGTCCTTATAGGACATTACAACCGACCAATGGCCTAATGGGCTTTTATTGAATTAAATAACAACTAAACTAATGAATTAAATCCCGTTTTTCTACCTTTTACCCAAGGATTAAAGTATCAGTATCGGTCGCCATATCGATCAGTCAAAATTAAGATACGTATCGGAGGGTATCGTATCGTATCGTATCGGAGATACGCTAAAGATACGCATATAAATGGATAAGAAATACTTTTTTATACACTTTTGCATAAAAAATTTATTAAAAAAAGCTATTGATAACATGTATTATGCATAAACACTAAATTGAGGGTATCGCACTAAGAATTCAAGGTTTGTAGTTGTCCCATAAATGTAAAATTTTTGTTCCCAACCTTGGTTTCCACTTTAGTTAGAGAGAAATATGGCTGACAACAACTTTGGAACCAAAACCCTTAAAAAAATCGTGTTTTTCTGAAAAATGACCAAACTTGACCATTATATGATTGTAGCGCACCGTATCGGAACGTATCGATCGATACGTATCAATACATATCGAAACGTACATTTCACTCGATTTTATTTTTTTTACAGAGTATCGGTACGTATCGATGTGTATTGGTGAGTATAGTGGTTTCTCGGTGCATATCGGTGTATATCATAGGATACGTATCGATACGAAAGGGTTTTAAAAATTCAATGTATCGTATAAGTGTATATCGTATCTGTAAGGGCCGATATGGATACGTATCGGCCGATACGGTACGATACACTTATCCGTATCGGCCGATACGGTACGATACACTTATCCGTATCGGCCGATACGGTACGATACACTTATCCGTATCGGCCGATACGATATGCTTATCCGTATAGGCCGATACGGTACGATACGCACAGATACTTAAAACCCTGTTTCTACCCATATTTTAGGCCCATTAAAGTGGTCCATTTCAAAGAAAACTCATGGGATCAAAGACTCAACACATACATAACACAACCCAAGGTTTATTTGCATTGAAATAAGCTCAAGTGACTTATCTATATCAAACATATTCTGTGAAGACATTCTCTCTTTGTAGCAAAAGAGACCTGGTGCTCAAACCAGACTTATCTGAGAAGCACTTTTCGTTTCTAAAAACCACCAAAATACCAAAATTTCACCGAAACAGTGTACTTTTTTCCTTGTTTTCACTTAGGCCATATTGGGGGTTAATGTCTGAAGTGGCCGAAATAGCGAAATGAGTGAAACGAAATGACCGAGATGACCGAAATTATGTGCTTTTTTTTTTTTATTTGTTTTTGTTTCATAAGCCATTTCGTTTCGGTAAGAGGAAAAAAAAAAAAAAAAAACCAAAATATCCAAGATTATCGCAAAGTTTTCGAACCATGAGTTTTTAGTCATTTGTGTTAGAGTTTATGTTTGTTTTTTTCTTTTAGGATGTTATTTGACTACCGTTATGAGGCAGTGCATGTATGAAATAACTCACTAATTTTGTTACATATATTTATATGATACAGGTTGAGCTTGAGAAGTTGCGGCTTCTTTGCGAGAGAATTATTAGACGAGAAAAGTTGAAGGTAATTCATGTTTATATATAAATTTAAATTTCTGGCACTTAAGATCAACTTTACATGTTCTCCTTCCTTGCCCACTCTCATGTTTAGTGAATGATGCATTTTCTTTTGGTGGGAAGGAAAAAGGGGGGGGTGATGTAGATAAGTTAGTTAATAGGCTTATTTTATTGCAAATAAGTCATGAGTTGGGTTATGTATGTGTTGGGCCTTTGTTCCCATGAGTTTTCTTTGTAATGGGCCACTTTAATGGGCCTACAATAAGGATAGAGAGTAGGAAAACGGGATTTAATTCATTAGCTTAGTTAGAGTGTGTTGGTAGTAGTTTAGTTTATTAATGTCTTTTACTTTATCATATTTGTTTTGGGATATGATACTTAAGAGAAGTAGGGTTTCTGTTTCAGTTTTAGAGTAGTAGGAGTCTTATTATTTTCTTTTAAATACATGCATAAACTTTATGTTTATGATAGATTTGAAGAATGATGAATTGAGTTAATGTTTGAGAGCCTTAGGGCTGTGTGTGATTCTCCCCCCTCTTTCTTTATGCGATTTCTCTCCCCCTTGTTGGATTTGTACAATTGTGTGATCCCTTCTTATTCATTTTTTCTGTCACTGAATTTGATTTATATTGGATTTAATAAAGATCCTGCTTGGGATTGGATCACTTGTGATTCAATCTTACATGAGGGGGTTAACTTATACACCCCTTCCTATTGAAAATCTATACCCATCGTATTGAAATATGTTCTTATCATTTAATTTGGCACAAACGTTATCTCAACCTTTCCTTCCGAGAGGTTTTCCGAGAAGGTTGGGACCCAAATGATAGTTACACTCCCCACTTGAAAGCAATTGCGAACAAATGTGTTTGATAAATCATGGTGGGAGAAATTTTATTAGTTTAATATTGAAATTAACTGCTGGAATTCTTTCCCCTTTAATATGTTCCTTTTTCAGTGTTACAAAATCGTCATTTAGGTAGGTGCTTGGACAACCACTTGGGGGAAATGTACAGTAACTGGCTGATTCAACACAAGGCAGTTACAATATAATATGGACTTGCAAAGTGTGACTAGGTTTTTTTCCACTTGGCCAATAACTTATGTGACAATGGAGAAACTAATAACCAGTCTTCACAAACCTTGAAGAAGATGAGAAGAGGAGGAGAAAGAGAGAGAGAGAGAGACGATTGAAGAAGAGAATCCAACATACCACGATAGGATTCAGTAGTTTTTTATTGTGATCAATGGCCAATACTAACATTAGATAACTATTAGTAGGAATCCTACTAGGAGTATAAGACCATAGTTGTCACAGTGTCTAGGCAGTAGAGGGGTGCCCTGATACAAGGTGGCATGAACAAGGCGTCCAAGGCACGTCTTGGTTGCCTAGGCGTGGCTTTGACTTCTATTAAATATGACTAATTACAAGGAAAGAAGATAGCTAAAATAACTTAAACAAAAAAACAACTCTACCGCCTAACAGACGCCACAATAGGGACACTCCCTGATGTAGATCCATACTTTGGGCTAGGCTATTGCAGGAGGAAGCCTAGCCCAAGAAGTCCCAATCGCCCCACTTAAATGTGGGTTTTAGTGGTACTAAATAAGGGCCCATTGGGCCAATCGACCTTCACTTAATTTATTGAGTTCCTAGTTAAGTTAAGAAGGCCCATTGGGCCCATTGATTGTACTCAGCCCATTAGAGGCCCTTAGTTAGTCACTAGTAGTTACTTACTCCATGTTGGAGTTCTAGTGTAGTTCTATTTGGAGTCCAACTCCTATTATGTAATGTATAGTCCTACTTGGAGACTAAATCCTAGTTAGGCTATGACTTCTAATCTGCCCTTTATATATAGAGGAGGTAATGTACTCCAAATTCTCAGATTTGAATAATGAAAATTGTAGTCAATTGCTTAGAACAGACGGGATAGCTGTGGGTGAGATGCCCGGGCCAAGATAGCGCTTCTCCCCCACTTTTCCCTTGTCTTTACTTCAGTTTTCTGTTCTTATTTGCTGTTTCCATTTACTGCCATTGTATGAAGATCAGACCTACTTAGAACTACCAGAACCAGAATCGACCAGCTTGAATATTGGGGTTTTGAGACCTGTGATCTTTCTCTTCTCCCCTATTCTCTAATCTGATCAGGGAGCTAATTAAGGGGTGTTATAGATGAGTGTAGGACCACTTGGTCCTCTTCTTGAAGCTGTCCAGATAGTCCAGCTGTTGTCTCTGCAGAACTCTCTTAGGTCTGAAATCAAGAAAGTACATAATTCCAAAACCATCCGTCAGAAGTCGATCATCTTTGGGGGTTTTTGTACCCTTGGTTGGCCCTACCTTGGGCCAGAAGCACAACTCCAACTTAGCTCTCCAAGCTCAGCCACAGGTCTCTCTTTTGGACCCTGCACAGGTCATTTTCTCTCTCCTATTGTCTGAGTTCTTTTTTCTGGTTTTGGGAGTTGTTTTGCTTGTCCTTTGTGGGGTTATTCCTGGTTTACTTTCTGTGTTATTCTATTCTATTCCTGGGGATTCTAAACTTAGTCTTGAAGTCTTAAATTGTCTTGTTTGGGGTTGTAATCTGTTGGGGGTAGTTTACTTGTAATCCACATCTCTATTACTCACCCTATTGTGGTCAATGAAAAATAAACAAGGACCCCAGGGTTTGACAATAATACCACTGTGATGTTTCATATCTTAACACTCCCCCTTAAGCAGGAGCATATAAATCACCCGTGCCCAACTTGGAAAAGCCCTTCTGGAAAGTATTTCTAAACAGAAGCGTGGTAAATATATCACCCAACTAATTTGTAGAAGAAACAAATGGAGTAACAATCAACTCCTCATAACTGCATTCCTCCCAAAGTGACTATTAATGTCAATGTGTTTGGTCCTTCCATGAAACATTCGGCTATTGACAATGTAGATAAGTAGCTTGATTATCATAGAACATCTTCATATTTTTAGTAACCGAAAATCCCAACTATTGAAGCAACGATTTTAGCCACATCAATTCGGTTGCAGTATGGGCCATAGCCCTATACTTAGCCTCAACATTGGATCTAGCCATAGTTGTTTGCTTCTTGCTTTTCACATGATAAGATTGCCACCAATAAGTGTATAGTAACCTGTGGTGGATCTCTTATCACTATCAACACCAACCTAGTTTGCATTAGAATAGCTGACCATACCAATATGCTAATGAGGTTGATAAATAAGTCCCTTTCAGATGCCTTAAAATTTTACATGCTGCTTCCTAGTGAGTTTTCCAGGTGACTCCACAAAATGACTAATAACTTTTGCAAGGCTGCAACAAAATGTCAGGTCTCATAACAGTAAGGTAAATGAGTTTCTCTACCAAATTCCTCTACGGCTATACGAGTGCTTGTCATCAAATGCCTCACCATGACTTGTCTCAAACTTTTAGTGTGGATCCATATGAGTATCAATTGATTTAGAACCAAACATACCAATCTCAGACAAGAGGCCTAATCCTTTTCTTACTTCTTAGCACTTCAATACCAAGAAAATACATGAGGGCACTCGAGCTTTTCATTTGACAAGGCTATTGCAGATAAGATTTGATCTTTGTAATCCTAGATGCATCATACAATTCGTACCCATATATGATAATGTCATCGATGTACACAACCAATATGACCACTCTAGAGTCCGGTGCCAAACAAATGCAAAGGGTCCAGAATACCATTGTGAGAATCCATACCGATTAACATTTGAGATTAACTTGTTGAACCAGGCTCTATGTGACTGTTTTAAACCATACATTCGTTTTGTAACTTGCAAATTCTATGAGAATTCTCCCCCTGGGCAGCTTGCCCTGGAGGTTGCTCTATATACGCTTCATCATGTAGATCACCATATGAGAAGGCATTCTTGGTATCTACCTGATATAAAGACCCGTCCAAATTCACACCTAAGGAGACATGTACATGCACTGAATTAATTAGAACCTTTCCATAGGAAGGAACACATAAGACCTTCAAGCTTCACAATAACAGCCTAAGGCAGACCAAAGATGCCAGAGAAATAAATGTGTGTGGACTGAGGGACCGATCTGATCAGCTCAAGATGGCCCACATAAGACAATAACTTAACCTTCCAAAGCTGTAGTCTCTTATGGATAAGATCTAACATGGTGGTACAATGATGGGCGGTCGGTTTGGAAGGGATTAGTAGCAGCCCAAGATATTTTACCGGAAGAAGACGAAAGAGATAGATCAATCAACTCCTTCAAATAAGGACCTAACCTCTTCAGAAACCCCGGCCAAGAACAAGAGGGATTTATAGAGGTTGATGTGGAGCACTGACATGTGCTCCCAAATCGCTTTAAACAGGACATAGAAGGCTCAACTGAAAGAGGGCCAGCCTTGGATAAAGTGGTATATAACTGAAAGAGGACATATAAACTTTATTTTTCTGTCCAATAAAAAAATCTATTGATCATTTCTTTCAATTGGTGGAAGATAAGGAGGTATTTGTCCTCTCCTTCTCTTTGTTTAAACATATCTTAATAACTGACTTGCAAGGAATTGGGTGAGGATTTGTGTACTTGAAACGAGGCAACACTCTGTTGTGCTTGCTGAGTCATCGTACTTTTCTCTCATTTCTTGTGCAGGTGTCTCATTCTCCAGTGAATAAAGTTTTGGACTATAATATGCATCCTAGCATTCACGTGGGTTATTTATGCTAACAAATGCATTAAGTGTGCAGGGGCACATCATTCTTGATCTTCAAGTGATTAGGAGACTTTCTAATTTATTGGGGAAGTTTTGTTGTCTTGGGGCAGAGAAAGTTCCCGTATTTTCTTTGAAGGTTTCAACTCCAACTGATTGGAGTGATATCTATGTATTAAACCTTGGTTTATTAGTCATGCTCTGTTTATTTAGCCTTGTTTAGACTTGATTTAGATGTAATAAGATTGATTTCGGTTTCCTTCAAAGTAATGGTTCGTATAATACTATTTAGTATTAAAGATGCTTTTTTTGTTTAACAAATATTGATTACAAGGGGGGCTCACTGTTTAAACTCTAAGATGGATGTAGCATAATTTTCCTTCCAAGAATTGATCTTCTGAAAATCCAACTTGTCGCATTGATCTGAATTTAATGCTTCTCTGTGATATCATTTACTCGGGTGAGTCATTATTGATTTCTTGATTTGCTACCTAGTTTTGCTGAAGGTAAGTATGAGTTTCATTGTCTGTGAGATTGTATGTTCTCGTGCTTCCTGTGATTTGGGAATCTGTGGTATCCTTCCATTGGCTGTTCAAGTTTCAATGGTTGAGGAAAGTAATCTGTTGTAGATTGCTCCAAACATGATTGTAATCACCAGTTGCTATATTTTGCAGCGAGAGTTGGTTCTTTGCTCACATGACATCCTTGCATCAAAAAGAGATGCTGTTGCTTTCTCTGTACTTGTGAATAGTCCCTTCTTCCCACCTGATGTTAGTTCTGAATCAGCTACTACTTCTCTCAAAGGGCATGATGAAAATAAATCCTTCAGTGACGCATTCCAAAGATCCGATGACATCTCTGTGGACAGCACAGTTTCTGGTAAGAGCAGATTTACAATTCCCGTGCCCATGGATAACGACCAACGGACCAATGAAAGTTTGACATCCCAACGCCCCGCTACACGATTGCTGACAGAAAGGACACCATTTTCGGGGAAGCAGCTCCCCCACAGACCTGTATCGATTGCCTCACGGAATCTGACAGATGAGAGGAAATCCAAGTTGAGGAAGGTAAATACTATTGTATTATTATTTCTGGGTACCTTAGTTTTATCATCTTTGAAGAAGAAGATTAGATTGCTTACAATGTTGGTCAATGATGCAGCATACTGAGACCTTTCAGAAAGAGCTGGTAATGACATCAGATCAAGCATCTGTGCAGAATCAGCGGTTACCTAAAGGATTCGCTTATGTTCCTATTGGCTGCCTTTCAAAGGAAAAGCACTGCAATGAGCAGAAATCTCACTCACCGGCCTAAACGATGAGCAAACACTCATACGTGAGAGCAAGGGATCACCCAAGGACAAGCTCCAAGGAGGGAGGAGAGAGGGAGGCAAGAACCATGCAGCCCGTGATGTGAGTTCTCATGCACCATTGAACCATAATGGGTAGAGATGAGCATCACTTTTAGGTCTTCAATTTCCCTTCTAGGGGGGCAAGACCTATCCCAGTTGCATAATTTCTGCTCAGAGGCTTGTCATGTTCATTTGTTTCTGATGGATGAGCAAGAAGGGAGGGTGAATGATGCGGATAGGTTTCTGGCCATTGTATCCTTATCAAGAGAAAATGCTGCCTTGGTTTGACAAGAAAATTTTGATGTCGTTGTTGTATATGCATATGCATTCTGAGAGAAATTGTACAGAGGGTGAGACTTAATATTAAATGTGTGCCAGCAGGCTTAAGTCTCTTCATCCGGCCACTTACCTGCCTGGTACAAGGATGCTGAGGTTCTTCTTTGTAACTGTATATGAAGAATTAGAAAGTATCCTTATGGTGATTGTTTTGTAGAAGTTGTATATTTTCAGTGCTCGTATCCAGATCACTTGTGTGCTGAATCTGGAGGTCCGCAGTTGATAGTATTTGTTCTGTTAGTTATTAGTCCAAGTGATTCAGTTAGTTGACGCATTTGAATCAGTCGTTGTGCAGGTTTTAGGATCGTAATATAGATTTACATGTTGGCTACTTTTTATAAGGTTACTGACAGGTGATCATCGGGAGGCTGAGCTATCCATGATTGACAATTTAGCTGCACTGCTCTAAATTTTGATGATACTGCATGGCTTGCGTACAGAAGCCATTCTGTTGGACTGTGGCATGAAGAGTTTGTTGAATCCTTTGATTCCATATTGCCAGGGATTTGGAATGATGATTTTCGTTGTAATGATTTATTTCAGTGACTGTTCTCTCTTTTAATTGTTCTTTAATAGACTTAGTGCTGTGGTTTCGTGGCCTTCAAGTGCAATACGTGGTTCGATTGTAAGGCTTTGATGGTAAGGTCAATGACTTTGGATTTGATGCCCCCACCGTGGGTTATTTACGGTTAGTTTATGGCACTGATTATTTTATTTGTTTTTATAAATGGGGCTATAACAGGGCCTTGGATGTGATGGAGATGATTGTAGCAGCTCCTTGCAAGTGGAAGCGTGATATTGTGGTATTCAAATCGTTGGGCCTTTTAGATGTATGGGTCTACTTCCTTTGGATTGGTTTGCCTGGTTCTGTTCACGGTGAGGAGGTATGATCTCTTAATACAACCTTTTGCTGTCAGAGAACCAAGACACGAAGTCATGAAGTCGATGCATTCTGTTTTGTGGTTCTTAGTCACTTATCCATTACCTTTTGGAGTACCTTGTGAAATAGCTTGCTGTTGAAAAGCTTCTAGTAGTCTTGATCTAAATTGGTGCTTGAAATGGTAGGGCAGGGACATTGGGGAGAAGCGTTTGGGGCCTGCTTACTTGCCTTAGATGCAAGAGCTCAATTGCACAGAATTACAGGTTGCTTTAGCTTCTGTACCTTGGATGTTAAATTGGGATTTAAATTCTATATTTACCCCTTTGTTCATTTATTGTGAGGCGGCACCAGTTGATTGAACCAGTAGTTGATTCAAATGACATGAGAAATTATTTTTATTGTATCAGTACCCATCAAGGCACTTCAGTCCAGATTACTGCATGTATACCTAATGCAGCATATGCTTGGTTAATATGATGTGTTTAATGTCTCATGATATTTGTGCTTTGACATTGAATGGATGTTTGCACTGCATCAGCTATCAAATTTTTGCCTTGGTGCTGTTGGTAACTTCTGATGTGCCGAATGGTGGGATTTTAATTTTTTCATTTTGCTAACTTTACCTTTTGACGGAGATGGTAGTTATACCGTGAAATTGTATGATCCAAAGTAATGTAGTTCAACTTTTGAAATGGCTTTTTGGTTGGTGTGGTTGCAAAGCCCATGGTTGTGGTTGTGGTTGTATAATTCTCCAACTGCTTCACCAGGGATTTTTTCTGTAGGTGATAAAATCCACAATTGGCTTTTAATCCTGTCTGCATTTCAATGTAGTTCAGCTTTAGTTTCCTTTTATTTGTCCTCTTCCAATCTGCTGTGGTTCTCATTTCCAAAGCTAAATTGAAAATTGTGGAATTAACTCTAAAAAGAATCATCGTCCATGATTATCCAGGCAGCACCCGATGTGTTGTGCATGGGGTGTGGGCAAACATCACGCTCTGTTGTGCTTGGGGTGTGGGCAATCATCCATTCCTGAAGTTGATCATATAGATACTGTTGGCCTTTTTAAGCCATCGTCCTCCAGAAAAAGGGTAGCTTGTTTGTTTTTCCTCATTATGTTGTCCCTTTCAGGTTTTCAAGAATATTTCTGTTCAACCGCCCCCCTCCCCCTCCCCCTCCCCTCCCACAACACTTATCATGGTTGAAACTTGCCCGATCCACATGGAAAAAAAATTATGTAATAATAATCCTATTGGTTGTACTCGTCATAGAGTACTCTCCGGGTGGTCGTGCTGATCTTTGAGCACTGTTGCTATCTTTTGGTGCCTGACGCATTATGTCCTGTGGCTGACACATTCAGTCCCATTGCTGTTAAGATCAAGATTTAACTAGGGTCTGAACTCTTAACTTCAGAGTTGATGAATATTGGGAACTTCTGTTAGATTGGATGCGACTGGTATGTCTTGGTTAGCAGTAGATTGCAAGATGCTACATTTTTAGGTCTTTGAGGTACCAATACTTGATCCCAGGTTCCCAAGGTACAGTATTAGATTTTGACCATTGAGATAGCCAAGGCCATTGCTGCAATAATTAAGGTTACGTTAGATATGCATTCTAGGTTAATATTTCATTCCACCCCTGAAGATTTCCACTCTAATAAAGAGAATGAATTATACATATGTACTTTGAAAGTGTTTAGAGTTATACAGTGAACATTTTGAAATAAAAAGCGTGCTGAAGTACGAAGGAAGTCACAAAGAGGTTTTGCTAATGGACAGTTTGGTGCCAACTGCCAACTCAACAAGTTAGACATTTATGGTCTTGACTAAAATTGTTAAACTATTTCTTGGGAAAAAGAAGACTAAAAGGCAATTTGACTACTACACCAATGCATAATTGGGAGGAGGTGGGGTGGAAGAATGATTGCCCCACCCTTCATGAAAAGGTGAAAATCATGCTATTGATGCTTTTACTAGTGCTCCCATTGGTCCATTGTCCTCTAGAGAATCCTCTCGCTTAGGATTTTTCTAGTGGGCTAGCAAGCTTGCAGACCCTCTACTTAGATGTTGTAGGGTGGAATAATGGAAGAGAGAATATTCCATTCGTTAGGTACTACTTGCAATCCCTATGGTGAAGTTGTCTTTGCATGCCTGGACAATACACATCATGCTTTGAGGAGTTGAAATCGGATTAGAATTGACTGCATCTGATTTTGGCCGATTTGTATTAGATTTCTAGGTTTCAGTTCGATTCTTGATTGGCTTCGGATGAATCAGAATTGGAATTGGAGGAGGTCAATCTTGTTGCTGATTCCATTTATTTGATCATCGATTTGTATTGCAATATTATTCTCCAATCTTAATCACATCCCTACCCCTTACTGGCATATTCAAAGGCCTCTGTTGTACACGTCCATATCGTCTCATACATTTCTTTCAATTAATCATATAACCGAGTTATTTCTAAATTAAATCTTTGTTCATTCTTGATTTTATCTTTTTTGGTTTTACCATTCATCTATCTTGACATTCTCTATTTTTCCACTCTCAATATAATGTACAATATATAAATAACATACAAGGCTGTTGCAAATAGAAAAATGGAAAGAATGAATGATATCTATACGTCATTAATGTCTATGTATTGCCTAACATTCAGCTGCATACATCATTACCGGTCGTATATTGCTATGTTAGATTTTTTTTTTTTTTTTTTTTTTTTTTTTTTTT
>NC_056557.1:13342659-13346669 GCF_013358625.1 Macadamia integrifolia
GAAAGGCTTTCTATGTAGCTCACCTAGATTTTTCCACGAGGAAAACTAATGTGGCAATTCCAACTATTAGATTGATAAGGTAAAGTTTATAGCCAAATACTATCATTTTCAATCTTTTCTATAAAATCTTCACTTTTTAATGGGCTTTCGAAGCCTTATTCTTATTCATAAATAATAGCAAATGTCCTCCACATTAGAGGTCTTCTTGCTATGTTGAGGACTTCATCACCCAATTTATTTGTAGATAACTATGGCATCCATTGGATTATCCACATTTCAAAATTCTTAGTCCATGTCAGTTGCATGACTCACTATGCATTGTCTTTTTTTCCTTTATATTTTCAACTTCTGAATGATTGAAGGCTGATTTGGTCATTTTACCATTGGGTAGATAGTGAAACATATGGTTTGGCTATCTATCAAACTCAATCATGTAGTGCAAATTAGGGGATGTGGAACCTATTAAGAGAGATTACTCTCTTAGCAATCATTTAAATAACAATTCCCTCTCAAGATGTTTGAACTTGTTATTTGAATACGGTGCATTGCTAGCACTCAAGAAATAACTAAATTCTAATACGATAGAACTTCTGCAAGTTAATTTTGTATTTATACTTGTAGTAGAAGTTGATTAAATGCTTATATTAATTAGTTGACTGTTGACATTTTCTCAAATAATATTATAGCATATTATTCGCTTATCATACATAAAACTTTAGTCAAGTAAGATCTAGGAAATTGCATTGTTTTATCTTGCAATTTGAAATAAATATAAAAAAGGTGGACCACCTTTTCTTTTTTAATTATTTATCAATCTCTAATTGTTATCTATGCTGGAACTCTCAAGAAAATATGGAATTCTCTTGTCCTTTCTCTAGATTAGTTTGAAAAGGGGTCCTTAGTAAGCGTTGGACACATCATGGAATAATCCTTCTCTTTAGAGAGAATGGATGTGGATCTTAATAAACGTAGGTAAACCTATTAGTGATTGCATTGCAAAGCTTGCCTTTAGAGCTGTGCTTTATCATATTTGGTAGGAAAAAGAAAAAAGAAAAAAGAAAAGAAAAAGAAAATGGGCCTTCTTGTCATGTACAATAGATCAAATTTGGAAGACATTACTTTTGAGATCAGAAATATGATTCAACCAATCGTGCTGCATACCCAAACACTTTAAGATTTCGGAATCTTCTTGCATGTTGGGACCTTCCTCTTATCTCTCTCCCCCACCCCAACTTTCTGATATATCATCCTTGTATGTTGTTTTTTAACTCTCCTTTTTTTGATGTATCATATTTTGTTAGTTGTTTTCCACCTCCCTGGCTTTTGTTGTATTATCATTTGATTCATGTTTAGTTCTTTTTCTAGAGTCTCCCCTATGGCTTGCCTCATTTGGCTTTAATGTTCTACTTTGCTCTTCCATTTTAATATATTTTTCATTTATCAAAAAAAAAAAAAAAAAAAAAAAAAAAATTCAATACATCTGTTAGGATAAATTTGAAATGTACAATTGTAATAGGATATCCATAGAAAGATAGATAAATCTTAAAGTTTATCATCCATGCTCTCAGGTCCTAACTACAATTCCCTTATTTTTAGATGATGAAACTGCTATGAGCCATTTTACTAATTAAATATATTCAGTTATTCCTAAGAATAATAAAAATCCAATCTCATTCAAGCTTCATCAAGGCTTTCATGAATATTTTCAGTGATTTTGGAAACTTTCAGCATATATTCCTGTAATTCTTGTAAAAAAGAGCTGATTCCAATGTGATGGTTAGTGCTATAGTTAGCTTCAGAGCTGAAAGGAAGATCAAACTGAAGGAACCATCACATATCCTCTGAAAGGAAGTGAGCTTGCAGTATCATTCAATACACCATGATAGCTCTTGACTGTAACTATCTCCCACCTATTGATCCAATCAGAATTAATCTCTATGAAAATTCTGGGACTCAAACAAATTGAACCACAAATACAAACTCAAAATTATACAAAATTGGTATTGTAACTGCTATCAATTGACTATGACTAACATATACAATTTTTCTGAAGCAAATGACAAAGTGGATTAGGAGAAGAAAACATATGAGATTTCCCAGTTTTCTCAGTTTCTCTCAGAGGGTGGTAGGCCCAAGAACAGAAGAAGGATTTCTTTGTTGAAGCTGTAGAGCCTTCAAGGTCTGATCACCCCCACATCTCCTTTTCCACAGACAAACTGCATCGCCACCGTCGGTACTAATACGCGGCCCCGGCTTAATTACTGGCAAAGGAGGATCCAAATCAACTACACTTATTGAAACATAATCCATTTCATCGTAGGACTTAATCCTACTGGCACCCTTGATCATCTCTTTCTTGCTATAATTGCTATTTCTAGTACTACTGAGATTCATCCCTAAGAAACTATTGAGATTCTTGCCTGAGAAGACTTTATTGAGCTTGAAGTACTTCTTGTCACTATTGGTACTTCTTCTGTTGTTGCATCTATTGTGGATTGGGAATCCAATAACCCTTCTGTCTCGCTTGATCTGACCCATACACCCAACTCTTGGGGACTTTGGCTCATCACCATTGTTGTCAAGATTGGGGAATGGGACTACACTGTTATCCCATTTTGATAGGCAATCATCCTTCGTCGGCGGTTTCAAACACAACATCATAGGAACTGATAGAGCTTTTCTGATGCTTAATAAGGTGCTTTGGTATCTCTCTCTCTCTCTCTCTCTCTCTCTCCCTCTCTCTAAGCCCAATTAGAGAAAAAGAGAAGAAGAAGAAGAAGAAACAGAGAAGAAGAAGAAGAAGAAGAGAGGAGGAAAGGAGAAGAAGAGTAGCAGTATAGATTGGGAATTGAAGGAGTAGAATTGTCAAATAGAAAGAAAAGTACTCATGGGCATTTAAAGAGTTGATTGAAGACCAATTCCTAGTTAAGGTCAGGCTATTATTTTGGACCTATTATTATTTTATGGGAACTTTGCTTATCTTATACTACACCAGATGATGATGAGGAGAAAGAGTCCCACACAGACTGAGACAACAGGCTTGTTTTCATTGTAATAATTTTCTTTTTTTCTCTGAAAATGGTAACTAAAAAACTATACAGCTGTGTATTATGGTAAGTCAGCAAGCTCAAACCTGAACTATCAATGTCCACAGTGGGAATGAGGTTGCTGTTTCAATAGGCCATCTGGTTGTTTTCTTTGAATAAGAACAGCATACATCAACATCTAGAGTTCATATTTACCATCTGATGCTGATTGAAAAAATGGAACATTACCTAGGTGGTCATAGTTATTAATACCCAGATGACTAAAAATAACTAATTTAGACCAAGTTAAAACTGAATGAACCAGTTTATATAATGTGTCAAACTGGCTTAGAGTAGTGTGGTTGAACCAATAAATGAGGAAAAATTTTCCAGCCCTCATGCTGTGTGTGAGCTCCCATGTAAAGGAATATTTTTATTTATTTATTTATTTATTTTTAAGAGATTAGCGAATGGTATTAAAAGGAAAGAGAGAAAAATGTTACGCGAGTAAGGACCAGGTATAAATGCCCAGACAAAGAAAAAAAATATTATAAAAAAGAGATTAGAAGCTCCACCATTGGTATTGCCATCAACAAAAACTACTAATCTACAAATAAAGATAGACTACAGTTACTCTACAAATCTGAATCTAATTTTACCGGTAATGAAAAGAAACATTATATATATATATATATATATAGACAATGTCCCTTCACATGGTTTTTTACTAGTGCTTTTGAGGGTAGAGACAAAATGAATAGAAAATTTGTTAAGAAGGGCATAAGATATCCCAAGAACACTCTCCGATATAATTTTTTAAGGAAAAATCTCTCTCAACAAGTGACATAGGCTATGCTAATGCTCTCGATCTCAATCTCTCTTCTCTTTACTCTATCGATAAATCATATCTTAGACTCTTTATTGGTTGACTCCCCCCTCCATCCCGTTGGCTCAAAGAACCCTCTCCAACCCCCACCCCCTCCC
>NC_056557.1:13346689-13353449 GCF_013358625.1 Macadamia integrifolia
TTTTTTTTTTGGGTACTCACTTTGCAACAGTACTGAGAACCATTTGATAGGATGCCACCAAACATGGGTCATGGGGCCCAAGATGTGTAGGACCCATGTTTTACGGAATTCATCAAGTGGTTCAAGTTTATTACAAATTTCCTACCCATAAGCTGATCCAATTAAAATTAACCAACCGAGATAGTCAACCTAATGGTTTAACCGGGTCATCATGGTTCAGTTCTGGTAGTGACAATTGGGACCACTGCAATACTCCCTTTCATTGGTTCCAAAAATTTAAACTATTATTTATTATATAAAGTCTCCAAATTTAATGCATTGTGAGCCCTTAGAAAAAAGTTATCACATGGGAAATCACATGTAAAGAAAATTTCTTTAGATAGAGTTGTATAAGTTTCAGCCGACACAACCCTACATTTCTATTATAACTTTGTTTCAGGCCTTCAAGCATGTGGAGATGCACATGAAAGAGAGCCCATTTAGAGCATTATTGTGTATAAGATGGATCTCTCATGATCTACCAAATCAATACAATGAAATGACACAAAATGGTTTTCACAAAAAAAAAAAAAAAAAAAAAAAAATCCTCAAAATGGTAGGACATAATCATGACTCTCCATTCGTTCCAAAATCACATCACTCAAAGAGTGATCAAACATGTTAACTGTTGGGATTTCATGTAAAATGAGCTTACCCCACATGTGAGTAATTTGAGGTGAAAGTTTTTAAGTAGTTGAGCACTTTTTCCTTAATACTTAGGTTTTAAGGGGTGAGTTCTAACCAAAATACCAACACTATTAACATAGTTAGTTCTATAAATTATGCTCAAATGGTTGTGAATTGTGATCATCTCATTCTTCAAGCCTGGGATCGAACACCTAATCGAAGGACTAGAGCACTCTCTTTTTAATGGGTAGGTTTCAAGTGTGAGTTCACTATTGACATAATTGGTTCTATTAATTATGCATGAATGGTCATGATCATCGCATCAAGCCTGAAAACACCTAGTTGGAGGACTTGAACACTCTCTCCTCAATGGATAGGTTTTAAGGGTGAGTTCTACCCATAATACCAACACTATTAACAACTTTTTTTTATTCTATTCATACGCTCTAATTGTGTATGATCATCCCAATAAACCTAAAAGAACCTAGTCGAAGGACTTGAACACTCTCTCTAGGGAGTTTTTAAAAGTGACTTCTACCCAAGTATATATCAACACTACTAAGATTACACTCGAATGATTGTGATCATCCCACCAAGCCAGAGAGCACCTAGTCATTAGACATACTGATTAGACATCGATGTCATAGGTAGGGGGCATAAGTAGCATTAACACAACTATACCCAAGTGATTGAAAAATAATTGTGTCGGTGACCTACATTATAATCTCTTATAGACTATGCTTGTCCTTCTCTATTATTACTGAGCTTTGATCAGGTTGTGTCTCTATTGTTGCTCACTCTCCTTTGGATTTTTGAAAAGCGCAAGGAAGGGTGTCTCATGTCATTGTCAGTCTGCCGAGGTATATAGAGGCCAAAGGAGTTAATATAAGTTCATTCAGATCAAGAAAAAGATTAAAGATTATATGTTACTCTCTTTTGGATTTTGAAAAGCACAATGAAGGGTGTCTCATTTCATTTTTAATATGCCAAGGTATATACAGGCCAGAGGAGTTAATAGAGTTGATTCAGATTAAGAAAATAATCTAAAGATTAAATGTTACAGTTTACACTAACAAGAAATCTGCGAGATGCTCGAGAAGCAATAAAAACAAACTTATGTGAGGATTTTCATAAAAATTAAAGTTAAAAATACATCTTTTGAATGAAGACAATTTAATCCAATTCATTAGAAGATGCAACTATTTAAAAAAAACACATAGGTCACCATTTTATGGGGAGAGAGAGAGAGAGTTTAATCTTAATCAAAGAGATTTTCTATTGATTAAAAAAAAAACTAATTATGGATTAACATTTAGACTTCAGAGTGTAATATTAAAATAAAAAAACCTCAAAAACATGTGGGAGGAGCACAAGAAGTGGGGAAGGCTTGTGGAGAACGAATCCTGCAGTAGAGATCTACAATTACCAATAGATGAACACTCCCTTCCTTATCCTCTCGTGTGTCAAAATCTGGTGTCAATTAGAGGTAGCAGCTCCATTGGTAAAAGTGATGTCTTTGAACTTGTCCACACTGACCCAGACTTGAGCTCGTGGATGATACTGCTTCAATTCTTCTTAGGAAAGGGGTTTGCTGCCGGGTTGCATGGTCCTGGCATCAGTCTAGGACCTCCTAAGGGGTTTGCTGCTGGGCTACGTACGTGGCCTCTGCATCAATGCAGAACTAATGGGAGCAAGCACATGGGCATCCTGAGGGAGAGGCGGGGTGACCCAGGGAAGGTTCTTTCATGCACTTACTTGAAATATATTGTCTGTTTCCAATCAGAGTTGGGAGAATGACAATGATGGCAATTCAATCTTTTCGCAATTAAATGGAGCAAACTACATGGATTTGTGAGAGAGAAAAAAAAAAGAAAGAAAGAAAGAAAGAAAGAAAGAAAGAAAGAAAGAGAAAAAAAACTAAATAAATACATAAAGGTAAAAAGAAAAGACCACAACAAGACCTTAAAAACATCCTACCTAAATGGGGTCGGCTACTTGGATCTTTTCCCTATAAATAGTTATATGTGAAGTCATATTAGAATCAAGACCTAAACTTTGCATATCGTTACTCACTACTCCTATGGTTATTTTAGGCCCCTACCTAGCTCTTTTAACTCTTAACACCTGAATCTTATCACTCATCTTTATTGGAGCATCCCAAGGCCTTCATTGAACATGATCATACAATCTCAAATGACTTTCACGAAGCTTGTCCCGAATCAAGGAAACTCCCAAATCAATTTACAAAAAAAAGCCAACTTAGTCTTATTCCAACTAAATGGGGTAGACAATAATGTCTAAAATACTAGTATATATATATATATATATATATGTGTGTGTGTGTGTGTGTGTGTGTGCAGAATATATGCCACTACAAAATGAGGTATTCGATTAAGGGCTGTCAAAATGACACCTCTATAGCTATATTTAGAATTTGATGTTGACACCTCCTTTTAATTGCCTCTTGACTGCTTCCCAAAAGTTATTTAATGCAAGGGTAAGAAACAGTTTCAAAAAATTGAAAGTCATTTTAATGCAAGATTTAATATACTCTTTAAAATAATAATAATAAAAAAAAATTACAAATTATTTGACACCTTAGAGAAGATTCAATAAGAAAATCCCTTGATTGAACTAGGCTCTAAAATTTGAAACATGGATGACCTATACCATATCCTGTCCATCTGCAAATCGGAATGGATATATCATTTGTCCACTTGGTAGAATAAATATATTGTCACATTTCGGAAAATAACAGAACTTTGTGATAATAACAATTCACCATAATTTATTTGAATAAAATTAAGAGAATTTCTACCACACTAGAACCGACCATATACTTTTCTATTTATTTTTCATGAGTTGGAAAAATGAATGGGAATGGGAATGTGAATGGTTTACTACTCAAATCTGGTGATCTATCTCTATTGCTTGCTCCTTCCTAGCTCCATGTATGGGGTTTCCCACATATTTTTTTCCTGACAAGAAAGATAATAAAGATTAATTAAATTAGAAACAAGTCCACGTTCTGAGTTGCAACCATTCTAAGTTTTTCAGTCCTAGATCTATTTTCCAAATTATGTGCTAAGTAGATGTATTCTCTATATTGTTTCAAAACATTGGGGATAACTTTTTCATCAATTTGATATCCAAAACGTGAAACAACTCCAATGGTCATTCAGATACATAATCATATTGCTTCCAGTCTCTTTTTTTTTTTTTTTTTCTAACGACGGGTATCGAAGCCTTCTGTCTGACTAGTCCTGCTGACTCATGCTGACCCCACAACCGCATGAATCAGATCATACCGGGGTTGAATGAGAACCATTCAACTTTCACTGAAAGCAGTGAAGAACACTAAACACCCCTGTGTGAGTGGCCCAAGGTGTGTCTAGTGGGAGTCGAACTTAGGATGTCCGAGTTTTCAGCTTGTACCAAGTTCGTTGCTCACCAATTGTATAATCCCCTTGGGTTATATTGCTTCCAATCTCCTAACTCTAAGCAATCTGTCCAAACGTCTATGATTATATTCCCCCAATATATATTCCTTGGTTTCCATTCAAACATTGGTCAAATTTGTTTTAGAACCTATATAAACTTTAGCCATAATTAGATGATAACGTAGAAAATATACCTATCAAATTTGGATTATAAAAGTAACGGCATGTCAAGAAATATATAAAAATCAGGTGTTATGAATCCTAGCTCCCTTAAAATAAATCAGGGAAAAGACTGGGTATACCGCCGGTATACCACAGATTTGAGTCTCTCTCTCTCCTCCTCACTTTGGAAAAATCCCTTATACCCTTTCATTGATTGAACCGCTAGCTCCAGAAAAACTGGGGCATCCCTAACCTCCTCTTATTAAATTAAATCAAATTATATGAGTCTCTCCTGATTGAAAACATGCAAGGGTAAGTCAATTTATTTATTTATTTGTTAAAGAGAGTGCATGTTTATTAATTATCATCAGCTCGATAGTTTACTAGTATTTAAAATTGAGAAAGGCAAGCTAAGTTTATTTGTATCAATATCAACGGTTCAGAATTGGCCACTTCATATGCTACATGGCAGGTATCAAGGGCGAGACATTCCCTTTCACATCTGTAGTCAAAGTGCTGTGTTAGAATTCTTCGCAATCTCAATTTCAATATGACCTAGTTTATACGGTTGTGGGGTCACTATAAATTTGTGGGGCTATTCAAGTCTGGATAACCGTCCTTATGGAAAAAAGAAAAAAAAAATCACAATCTAAATCACACCCCGATAGGAAGAGGTTAAATCAAATTAAACGCGTCCCTCCTGATTGAAAACAGATCAAGGAAAGTCAAGCCTGATACATTTTGAGATGTTTATCAATTATTATCAGCATGGCTGTTTACTTAGAATTCAAACTTTCAAGTTTGAATTTTCAATTTTCTATTTTCAAAAAAAAAAAAAAAAAAAAAAGAAAAAAAAAAAAGAAAAAAGAGAGAGGGAGAGGTTGTAATGCCTTCCAAATTTGAAGAGATTCTCCAATATAAAAGTCAAATTTTGATGATTAAGATCACACGTTGCAATCAATTAATTGCTAACAGAAACTTGTGAGATGCATAGGAAACTACAAAATTCTCATTTATGGAAATACTTAATTCAAAATTAAAACTGCTAACTAAAATAAGAGTTGTCTTTAGTCATATCTTTCACACCTTCCACGTTTGATAGTACTGGAGAATTATAATTATTAATTTCTCTAAATGTTATAAATATAATGTGTATTCATTAGGGTTTTTGACCATTTCCAATAATATGAGTATGACAAAATTGTTGACTGAAATTCTTGAAAGTTTAATTTCATAATCAAAGAAAATTACCTAGCAAAATGACAAACCAACCCTTTAATGGACAAGTTTCCTTGGATATATCTCCTCCTTGTACCTGCAGGAAGTTGAATGCTCCACATAGAAGCTGAGATTGCAGATGGACCAAAATTCCCAAATAATCAACCATAATTGGAATGAAAGGATAATCTCTAGTTTGCTTAAAATTAAACCAATAATCAAACTACAATCACAAGCTTTGAACATAAAGCACACCTGAAAATCCGAAATGTTGCCAAAAAATAGCAGACTCACCCAACTTAGGTCAAAATTTTCTAACCTAAGACCTGAGAAAAGCTGTTGGGGCTGGATGTTAGTATGGTTCTGATAACCCCCGACCTAAGGAAACTCCTATGATGCAACATGAAATTCTCCGGCAGGAACATTCACCGTGGGAGTGCCGTCCGTGCCAATGACTAGATGGAAGAATGCATTTGATTGCTGGTACTTGTTCCCAACAACCCACAGTGCTGAGAGAATTTCTGAGGGAGAATGAACCTATGTATATTTACCAACAAAGAAGAATGAATCTATGATTGGTTAAAATGACTCAGGCTGAATGTGACCCTTCCTAAACCAGGAAATCAGACTAGCCTATTAGGTCTTCGAAAAGATATCAGGGCTTGGCTCCGTCTGGAACAGAAATTGCATTTCCTACTCTTACCATAGAAAAAACTCCCTCTTTCTTCTAACAGAAGCTCAGGACCATCAGGTGACTGCACAGACTCCAGCACAAAGAATTAGAGAGGCAATTGAGGAAGAAGTACACAGAAAGATACTACTAAAGTTGACGACAATTATCAGTCCTATGTCCTCAGACGGTTCCAATTCATTCCACTCTCCATCCACTTGAATCACCATTCCATTAAGATGACAATAATTCGTCCTAGATTAGCACGAATGAGTGGAAGTCCAGGAGGCTCCCCACAATGAATGGAACTCAAATCTCTGCAACTAGGTCTCCAGAATGCCAAAGAAAGACAGAAAAGCACATTGCAGATTAAAATGGATACCAAAAAAAAAAGAAGGCTGGATGCTATCATCTTCAGCATTTTACTGTTGACAATGGAGTTCGATGTAATACTTAATAGTGCTACAGTATCTTGAAATTCAAATCCTTCCCTGATTAATTATACCAGCTAGTCAAGGTTTGGAAAGATCACTTTTTCTTAGTCAGTTCTCTGTCTTGCTTGTATCTATGTATGCAAATAACCATTAAAAAAGGGGAGGGGGGG
>NC_056557.1:13353469-13372736 GCF_013358625.1 Macadamia integrifolia
GGGGGGTGGGGATGCGGCTGTCACTTGATCATGAAATTTCATCTATTTTCACTAACAAAGAGTATCTAACTTCAATACTACTTTTCTCTTATTCTCATTTGTACCAATGATACAGAACCTGTTACAACTGTGTCCATCTTTATCATCCCATTCAGGAACACAGGTAATGACTAAGGCCAACAAGTAAGCAATGATGAGAAGATATTAACCATGCAAAGGGGAAAAAGAGAGAAACCTGGAAAAGAATATAGCTGCTTCAAGAAGAAACAATAGGAAGCTGCTGGTTAGCCAAAGGACTAGATTCCCACAAAAGAGAGAATGGCAATAAATTTCTCATTCCCACACAAACCTCCCCCCCCACCCCCCAAAAAAAAAAAAAATCCGATGGAAAATTAGAAACCAAAAATACTACAGCAATTGGTTGTTCCAACCCAAGGTGCAGTACAAAATCGTGACAGCTTGATAATCATTAAGCGCATAGAGCCCAAACAATTGGTTCTGATGGCCACCAATCTATTGCGCTGAAACTTATAATACAATCAAAACAGTACCCATGTTACACTACCATTTTCGGGAATTCTAAATCATTTTCTCCACCTTGATTTGTGATTTTCATCCTGTAGTAGGTCTGATTTAGGCTTATCCATTACTGTTCATTGTGTGGTAGGTCAGGTTCAGACTTATCATCTGAAAAGTCAGCCTCCATCTATAACATTATTCTTTGTATTGATTTTCCCTTCCATTGCTCTTATGTCCTCTTCAGTTTCAGCATGGGTTTGTGTTTCGCTTTGGGAACTAGGTTCTGGGAAAGATGAAGTAGCCACACCCAACCCTTCAGAAAGAGAAACATACTTGAAAACAAGGTGTCTGTAACTATTCAGCAGGTCCTCTACAACATTGACTGTTAGATAGCGAACCTGCGCATACAAATACTGGTATTTTCTGAATGCTCTGTTCAAATGATCCTCCTTCCAAAGTTCAGTAGCACCTTTCTTCTCCAAATCTGAGTTGGATAACTTTTCCACTAATGATGGCTGATCATTTACATCCATATCTTCCATATTCTCAATCTTGTGTTCAGATGGATGAGGTGGAAGATGTTGTACCTCAGGAACAGCAATATTTCTTCAATTCCTAGAATTCAAGGTCTCTGTTGGAGCTGTATGGATTCCATTCTCAGGATAGTACCCCCCATCTCCATTGCTTTGATCTAATATACCTTCTGAATCAGTTGGAAGGCCGGACAGAAGTGCTCGTGCAGTTTCCATGTTGTTTTCAAACTCAGTCTCAACCATAGAAAGTGATTTTGAATCAATGTTTGCGATAAACGACTCTGTCGAGAGCATGCTTGTGAATAAATAGGCTGCTTCTGAGATTAAGTGTGATTGACCCCTTTATCTTTGTATATACAGAAAATTTGAATGCAATTGTGGAGGATTTGCCTGCATAAGATTATCAATGCAATTTTGCAATCATCATTTTATAACTTCAAAAACAAGCAGACATTAGGAAAGAACAAATTGATGCAACTGCTAAATACCCATGCATCATTGTCTCAGCTAACCTGCCGAAATCAAACATGGTTAAGTGTATCACAAACAAATGCTCTACCCATCTTGCAACTTAAGCAAGTAAACATGTTATGATGCAGAAAGTCCCACCAACATGTTGCTATCATGATTTCGGTTCGAAACTGCATTTATTGTTGTTTGAAGTACATACAACGTATCAAGTCTGAGGAAGCTTCAAATATCTGGGAAGTCCTACGTGGAAAGGTTATATTTTTGGGAGCAAAACTTCAGTTGAGGGAAAGTTGCTAGAGATGATTTAGGAATGTACAATGAGGCTAATTACTGCACTGATAAGGAGTTATAGGGAACAGATTAGAGGTGCTAGAAGAGCAACAGGTAGACCTAAATTGACATGGGAAGAAGTGGTTAAAAACAACAGGTAAACAGTTTCTTTAAATTTAGTTGAATCAAAAAACAGGATTCATGTAGCCATCCCATGTGCAGAATTTAGTTACTTGAGTAGAACAGTAAAGATCCAAGAAATAGAGGTCAACTACAACGAGGGGAAGAACTAACAGTTTAATTCTTAGGTTTTCCACTCATTATATGGAACTTTTATGCTTCAAAATATCACAATAGCCAGGTGCAATATGAGTTTCTTTAAGGTGGGTTTCTCAGGTCTGGATGGCCAGTCCTGTTAGGGACAAGTAGTTCAAATTGTAGTAGAAACTTTATAGTTATATGAGTGTTTTCTGCCGATTAGATGGGATACTAAACTCTGGATGATCATTTTAGTGTTTCTTATTCATGAATAAACACACTTGTCCACAGTTATCAAGGTGAGAAGTGACCAATGCGATAAGAGGATGGTAAAAAATCAAGGTGATACCAACAAGACA
Organism: Macadamia integrifolia; assembly: GCF_013358625.1. Taxonomy (NCBI): domain Eukaryota; kingdom Viridiplantae; phylum Streptophyta; class Magnoliopsida; order Proteales; family Proteaceae; genus Macadamia; species Macadamia integrifolia. Next base: position 13,355,880 of record NC_056557.1, read on the forward strand.
ATGCCTTGTCACGTAGGTGACCAAGCGCAAGTCCAGGCTGAGGCTCCTTGGCGACGCCTTGATAACTAGCTTGCAACCTTAGTCAGATGTTTTCTTTGCATTTATTCTTTGTTCCTATTTAGCCAACAGGGTAGCTTCAACTGAACAATCGCTTTCACTAACTTGCAAAGCTCTTCATAACATACTCTTATGTTCTGCAAGGGATTCTCCCATAAAAAATATATCTTTCCAAACCCATCAGTCATTGTTTTTAACATAAGCACCCATATCCTCATAATTAGTTCTGTACAACTGTTCACAATAAATATTTTAAAGATTAGTCATTGTACAGCATACCCTAGCTTTCTCTAAAACCCATATTTTTTATCTGGTTTTACTGTCTCCCCCTTTTTGGCCTGATAAAGCAAATTAATTCTTGTGGAAATTTCCAGCCTAACTTCCATTTCCAACATCAGTTTCAGAATCGCAACTCAGAGTTCTGCTCTTGCTGTGGATAATGTCAGAAAGTGGACTCCAACAGCTTTAGTTGGATCTACAGGTGATTGCTATGGAAACAGTCTTTCACTTTTTAATAGCTACTAAAATCTGCTTCCATATTAGTGAATGATAAACACCATCCATCAACCAATCCTGTTTCCTTTGACCATGAAACAACCGAGTGTCATTATAGCTCAATGGTGCAAATGGTGGGGTGTGAAATGAGGGTGCATCTCTTGCACTTAGGTTTGCTCCCAGGGGCATGACCTCAATCTTTGGCTTCCATTAGTTTATCCTCCGCTTGAGCATTCTCACCTGTCTACTAGAGATATTCTACCTCCAAGATTCAGCTACATGCACATATTCTAGGACATCTAATTACATTTTCAAATCAGAGGTCATTTCTAAAGTCGAGAACCCCTCATCTCTTTTTGTTTGGGTCCTTATCACCCGCCATTGCCATTATCTGAAACAATAAATCAGTCCACTAACCCGAGCATATGACACATTGATTATTATACAAAGCATAACGAGAATCTCTTCATTCATCCCATGGACAACTATATTGCTGATAATTATAGTTCCAAACTAGTTTTTTCATAAATCCTAATCATAATGAAAACCATACAGTATACACCTGATTATTGGTTATAGGTATACACTTTCTACACCAAAAAATTCCTCCAAAAAGTTTATAAGAATCACTAAAATTCGTCATCCATCTCCAGATAGATCTAATTTCAAAAAGAGCAAACTTGAGGTACATACAAAAAGATAGAAACCCCATAATAAAGTATATACGCATAGAAATTTCTAACTTAAGCAGGAAATGACACACTTAAATGACAATCCATCCGCAAACGGATCTCCCCTCAAAATCAAACAACTCGAGCTATGCCACCACCCAAATACATAGAAATTGAAGGTAAGCCTAATATGCAATGAGATCTCCATACAAGACAACAACTCACTAAAATGCTTCCGTTACAATGGACTTCTCTCACCAATCAATTTGTAAAACTGTTCTATAATTTCACAAAACGCAAAGCAATTACACTCCAAACATAGTACAGTATAAAATGTGGTGGTTCTTTATTCAAATCTACATACAGTTCTCAAATTGTCACCTAATTTGAGTGAATGATTAGAATTAGAATTAAAGTGATATTGTCCTATGCTTGAGAAATACGCAGAGAACTGAAAGCAGGAGAAAGTTGAGTGACCTCTTGATGGATTTGACGAAATCGGCTGCAGAAGGATGTCGCATCCGTTCCAAAAAATCATGCAAGGTGAGTGCTGCCATTGATGAGCCAAAAACGTCTGAGTTTTCCATGAAAGCACCAGAGAACGAGGTGACAAATTAAAGAGGAAAGAGTTGGGGTGGTGGTGAGAGGAGATGAAGTGGGCAAAGGTAAACGAAACTGACGAGTGATGAAGAATCAAGGGAGACTAACCCAACGGATAGCTGAGTTGGCAAGCGACCTTCGCCTTAGAAAGCGTGTGATTTTGGGTTCGACTATTTTTACTTCATTGGGTCTATTTGGAGTGATCAGAACTCTTCACTGCTTTCAGTGAAAGTTGAATAATTCTCATTAAACTCCGGTATAACAACTGGTCAGGCTAATGGGGCTCGGGTGGATATGGTATTGTTTATATTCAGTTGGTCACGGGTTTTTTTAATTTGGCTTCATTTGGGTTAAATTACTGTTTGTAAACGGATTATAAATATAAAAGGGCTGTGACTGAAAAACATGTCTTAAAATGCCTATGTGACAAATCCTCTAATCCCCAATCATTTGGCCGAAGGTAAGGTTTTTTTTCCCCAAAGGTAAGGTTTAATTAATATATATTGCCCTCCGTTTTTCAGTGAAAGTATGTAGTAATATTGCATATCTTTAGTTTATGGGCAATGGAAGTAAAATGGGATTTTTTTTTTTTGGATAAAGAAAGTAAAATGAAAATTTCATGTAATGATTAAAAGGTTGGGCTAGGTTGAACCTTTGAATCTGTTAGTCCGGTTAGGTGATTGATGAGTTAGAACCTTGAACCGGAAAGCATTGATTATAATCAGGCTATGCTTGAGCTTGACACGTTTATTTATTGAGATAGAGCCGACCAGTTCAGACTATAAACGATCAGGCCTATGGCATGAAATTGACACCTCTATTTGGTAGGCCTTCTTGAAATAGTTTTATGCCTTATAGACATAGAATTTAATCAGACAATGCATACCAAACACAGACTAATGAATAAATCCTAACTCTTACCTAAAAAAAAATCTTAAAATATTTAGCTCTATTTTTCAAAATACCATCCATCTGGTTTTCTGTCCACTTGGGCCAGACAGGGGATCATTGATGGGCCAATAAGCTGGCCACTGAGCCAAACTTATTACTAATAACTAACCTACTTACCATCATATTAGGAAATGTAGGGGACAGGAAGGTTGAACCTTCGACATTCCCAGACTTACACTGGAGCTGCTTGCCTATACAGGGATGCAATGTGATAGCTTTGTTAACAATTGATCAGCAACAAGACCAAATGTTAAAGCCATATGAAGCATAAACTTAGTTTTAGAACCTCCAATTTTAGTCAAACAAGTATCGGAAAATTGCAATGCTTATGTGAGGGATATCTCACCCCAATCTTGGCCAAAAACAAAGAATACCTGTATCAGATGCTTGTGGGAAAGAGCATTGGACCATTGAGTACATCTAAAATGCTTCATTCTTGCATATTGATTATAATCTATGCACAAGCTTCATCTTGATGATATAAAAATGGGGGCTGCAGAGCTTTAGTATACTAACGAGTAACAGACATTCACTAATACATCCAACACCAACAATAGACAGCCCCCACATGAGACAATTGATTTCTCTGTATAAATATCCTAACGTTATCCTAACCCCAAAAGAATAAAACACAAGGGAAGTAACTATATTTCTGACTATGCCCTGAACCAGAGGAACAGCCAACAATAAGAAAGTATTTCGGTGTAGCTCATGCCATTCGGAACCCACGTAACAATCCCCTAACGGATTTCCATGAGATGTACAGGCATAGTAGAGGGCCAATGATCCATCTCTAACTGCATTGTTCTCTCTTGTCTGTATCGTCAAAACTGTCTATCGATGCTTCACTAAAGAAATTTTGCTTGCCTCAGTAGTGGAAATATGATACCACAGACATTGAGTAACACCTTCTTATCCTAGTAACTTAAAATAGAGCACTCCAAACAGCTCCATCTCCTTCACCACATCTTGCATGAACACTCTTGATCCTCTCCACAGATTTGCAAATTCCACTGCAGCTCCAATCAAATGAGGCAATGCACACATTGCCTGCCTGTGCCTTCCAGTCACAATCTACAGAATAGCCAAAAAAAAAAAGGAACTTCAGGCAAAGATGGAAACCCCATCTATTAAGAACAGCAATATATAGCTTGGAGAATTATACCTGGTGGGGTACCACAGCACATGTTGCGTTCATCGATGTGCTCAACTTCAAGACCAATAAACCAAGAACCAAGTGACACATCTTCATTAGCATACTTGTGCAGTATGGCCCTACATTCACAAACAGCAGCACAGGATTCTCAAGTTGCATAATGGGGAAGGAAAAGTTATATACTGTCTAACTGGAAACACTCTTTTAACCAGGAAATTGAAAGAAGAGTCCTGAAATCCATGTTTGAAACATGTCGTTTGATGATCATGTACTAACCATGTCAGTGCATTCAAACACTGCATTGCTAGGTGCATGAAAATCTGCTCGACTCTGTTTATGGTTGCTAAATAGGTACCAAGTTGGGCCTAATTCTGAATGATAGAATTATATCCAAAATTCTTACTGGTTGACTGAGATATATTTGGCCAGATCTTTTGAGAGCGCGTATATCTGTCCAGTAGCATGCCGGAAGTATTTGTTTCCCTCCTCCCCAAATTTCCAGTATTCTGGTTCATGGTACTTGACAGTCCTACAGAAAGGGGGGAAAAGATGAGACATAAGGGGTACATTACACATTCTACATGACATCAAAAAGCAATTTGAAGTTCAGTCAAAGATGAAATCGTGGAGGATTACTTCAGAGAAAGAACAGGTCCTGATTTCATACAGCCCATGTAGACTCTGGGCTTAGAACGGTGACGGGCAAGAGTTGCAGCTAGCATACCTGCAATCCTCAAAAGGATGTAAAAGCCAAATTTTAGAAATAATAATTTAAATGAGGAGGCCAAAGTTGCAAAGAAGATTCAGGAAATAAAGATAGTATGTACCCAAATTGACATGGACATCATCATCCACTTTGACATAGAATTCAGCATCCCACATTGCAACAGCAGTGGAAAAGAAGATTTTTGTTTTAGCAGAAAGTTCATGATACCCCTCAACATGTTCCTACAGGATGGTACAGAAACATTAAGACCCAAGTTCACATAAAATCATTATGTGTACACGAAGTAATGAGAGCCTCCTTACCAGCCTCAGAAAGTCCTTATGCTGTGCATCTTCCATATCAATAGCTCGGTCTAAAATGCTGTTGGAAGTTGCACTGTCCCAATCAATTAAAGAAAATTTAGGTCAGGTCTCAATTTAGTGAACCATATGAAGGTTCTTCACAATTAACATTTCACAGGCACAGTAGAAAAGTATGCATAAGCAAAACAATCATATGTACGACTCTTGATAGAGTCAAGATTGCAAACAGATTAAATGGTGGATAAATATAATTCATTGAATACAAGAAAAGCCATTTATTTTTCAGCATAATCATCTCCTTTCAGCCAATTAAATAATTTGAGGTGATTTAGGAGTGTCTTTGAGAAGATAAGCTGATTGACAGTTGTTTGAGATTATACAGGAATTTTGCAATGGAAGCCAGACAATGGGGAGTAATATAATTCAGATCAGACAAAAAATAATTGGGAAGAAGTGTGGAAACATATGAATGGTTTGGGTTGACAACAGACAGTTGAATGGCATAAGGAGGTCTATGTAGGTCACCTCATTTGTAGGGAAAGGTTTAATTGAGTTGAGTTGAGCTGATGGATGGTGAGGAAAACAAATAAAATTAAGAAAAGCAATTACTCCTAGCTGTGTAAGCAATTGAGTAAACTTGGAATTAAGATGGTTAGTTAAAAAAAAAAAAACTTCATTGGCAATACGAATAAAGTGATCCAGGAATGTCTTCTCAAACTCTCTCAATGACTTCCTTTATATGTTAAGATGGGTAAGAAGACCACGTTGCCATTACATTGTTAATTTAAAAAGTATTAAAAAAGAAAAGAAAAAGGAAACCATATAAGTTTGTAGGAAATCACACATGTGCTCCTGAGTAACATGAGTATATTCAAGAAGCAATAGTGACTCAATAGATGACAATCAGCAATGCTAAAATAAGAACAAGGAATCGCAGTATGAAACCGTTCCCAGAGTGCTGCAGAGTTAATGCCGGGTGTTTGCTTAAAACAGTCATGAAGGACAAGCCAGCATTACAAATACAGATTTACAAGCTCAGAGAATCTCAAGTAAGTGATGTACCTGTGCCCGATTGTGAAGCGTATTACAATGCCCTTCTCTCGCTCCAGTTGAAGTAGTTTCTCCCCTAAAATTCCCAAATACAATCAAGTAATGACTCCACAGGTGCATAGATCGATTAAATATATTGCAAAGAGATTACAAACAAGATACCTTGAGGCATCCAAGTTTCTCTGACCGAATCACGCCTCTTCCTGCTACTAAATGCAGTGTTTATTCCAATGACTACAAACGCCTTCTTCTTCGGTGTGCCCTCGTGAATTGTATGAGTCTCGCTGATTCCCACCTCCTGAGCATTCCTTGTTGCCGCTAGCTCCATTTGAAGAGATGAAATAGTCTTATCTAAAGATCTGACGGGCCTCCAATAATTCATCAGCAAATGAACCGAATAATTAATTGAATTAAGAAAAAAAAGAACCCATCAAGATGGGCAGAATCAAGACTTCGATTCTATACTCACTGAATTGCTTCGTGGGTCCTGTAAACCTCCCCCATTATATCCTTCTCTCCAAGCTTCTGATTCAGGGAAGGCAAAAAATTGAGGCAAAAAGGAAAGATAAGAAAAATTAAAACTTTAGAAAGCCTATCAATCCTTTAGGAAAGCAAATAAACAGACCTGTTTTGTGACACAATCCCCAGAAAAATCTTTCAACTCCTGTTCTTTTCTTCGACGAGATATGATCTGACCATTTGATTCGGGAGGAGCCCACATCCTGCAATTTCACCAATTTTATGATTCAAACTCAACAAAAGAAGGGGAAAAACAAAAACCCATTATAGGTAGACATCTACAGCTACAAAAGATCCAATTAAATACATTAGCAAAGCACAAGCAAGTATCTTTAAATATGAACACTACATTTAACCAAGACCCATTAGGAACAAAAGCTAAGAACGTAAAACCCACATCATACTTCATCAACACAATTCAAAAACCAAAAGAGAGAGAGGGAAGAACCTGTTTGTGAAGAACATTCCAAGCGTGAAGCTGGAGATGGCGAGAATGAGAACCCATTTCACTGATCCCTTCTCACTGCTTCGATTCTTCATATTATTAATGAAGAAGAACAAAGTTTTCTTTTTCTCTTTTCCTTGAACGATCCGTGTGTCTCAATGCATTGGTTTATGAAGAGAGCGAGGAGAAAATAGTTGAATTAAAAAGAATCAAAGATTCAAAGATCGATCTGGGCTGAGAAAGCGAGGGAGAGAAGAAGAAGAAGAAGAAGAAGATTGAAGAGAACGGTCTGTGCGCATGGGGCCGTCAAGGTTGACGACAATTCAGGGCATTTTCAACTGCTAAAGTGCTTAACACCGCTCGTCGACGTAACGCCGTTAGTTGTTAGTACAGCTCGCAGTCACCGAACTGGAGGACCCCACACACAATGAGTGTTCAACGTGGCATCATTTTAGTTGAACAAGAAATCGTTAATGGAGTCATCAATGTCAAGGTCGGGTCCATGAATTTCATTTTGAACGATGGTTCGCTGATATTACTACGACGAATTGACCAATGTTGTCAACTGTCAGCTGGTTTGGTTTTAGTATATAATAAGATCAAACCAAAACCAAAACCAATCTGGTTCACTTTTCATGTATTTGGTATTTTGGTCTAGTTGGATTCTTATAATACGGTTTTGATATTTCGGTTCAATCTATTTCGAATTAAATTTTACTTTCTAAACCCATAATAGAACTGATTTTTTGGTTCAATATGGTTTGGTTTTGAACTACCTTTCTGGGAAAGGGATATCATTACTACGATGCATGGCCACTACACTAGTGAGAGCCAATGAGAACACATACAAAGACATTCAATATGGATGAGATTTTTCATTTCATAGAGTCAAAACATTCAATATGGATGAGATTTTTCATTTCACAGAGTGGAGCGATCATGTTACCCTTTTTGTATCTCGCACCTCATAGCCTCGCAATCTTCTTTAAATTGACACATTTGTCTTTAACAATGTCACCAGTGAGAGCCAAGGACAAAACGGTGTTGAAAACTAAAAGAGACGTTAAGGAATTTGTTTTTGTCATTTGTATCGTGAAATTGACAATTAGCAAACAGTTCAAGGGGCCTACTTTACAAGCAAAGGCTGCAACTAGTGTGTCATGCATTGGATTCACATGTTAAGATGACTTCAAATCGGAATTTGTTAAGCTATATAACTCAAAATGAACATGACCCGATAAGAGAGTGTTCAGATTCGGTTTTCAGATTTGGATCAACCCTGATAAGAAGCCCATCAATTTTTAGCCCGACTTGCACCAACTCTTCCCCAACCTAATGGATACCGCAGACATACAAAGAGAAGAAAGGCCATTTTGGGTCTATCTTCTTCGGATTTGCAAGATGAATGGGTCGAGTTGGTCCAAGTGGGGCCAGGTCGATGGGCTTGCCATCTAATTTCCTATACAACTTACAAGGAAGGTCTTTTGGGGTCCATAAGAAGAGGAGACTTTTGTATGATGAAGCATATTAATTTTCAAAGTTTTGAGTCAAAAATGGTGTGTGGTTAGTTGTTGTTGTTGTTGTCGTCCTTAAGACCCGTTACGTACTCCTCGTGTATGATAAGTCGTAAGTCTCTTGCGTCATCCACGGTTCATGAATTTTCAAAGGTAGGCATTAAATGGAGGCTTTGAACAAAATTTCAAGCCCCGCAAGTCACGGAAATCAAAGCTGTTTGGAATAGATATGGAAACCGCATGGGCAACTAAATGGCCATGTAAGAATCCATGCATGGTTCTAGGTTTTCAAATAAGTTTTCGAAAATTTTAACCCAAATTTCTAGAATTAGCTTAACAAGATATTTGATTTCTGATGAGGTTTCAAAAATTTCGATCTTAATTTTGGGTTTCGATTCTAATTCGACCCCGAAGTTTTGAACCTTGTTTACATGTGACTCACATGGTTCTAAGTACTGTTATGCATTGTTTAGGTATCAGAATTTTGCATGTGCTCTTTGGTTTGCCACAAGCTTCACTATCAACATCTTATTGTGGAAAACGATATCCTTGGCATTATTCGGTTGTTGAGAAACCCCTCCACCTTTCCTCCGTAGCATATTAATTGCTTCTATCTTGGATGACTATTTTCAGTTGGCTTCATGCCTTTCTTCATTTATTTTGCAAGGACACTTTTAGATAAGAAGATTTTGTAGTTGATTCTCTTGCTTCTTTTGGTTCAATCACATTTTTGTAATTTGGGACTTCCCCCTCCCCCTCTCCTTTTCCTTTCCTCCCTTCTATAAAAGTTGATCGTAGTTCCACAGCTTTTCTCAAACTTGTATCATTGTCTTTGAATATAATATAAATTTTATCTAAAAAGAAGAATAAAAAAAAAAAAAAAAAAAAAAAAAAAAAAAAAAAAAAAAACAGTAGAATAATATAATTTGAAGGAATAGTGAAGTAGTAATATTGAAGAGGAGATGATTTAGTGAAAAGAAGAGAGGAGGAAGTATTTATATATGAATCATTGCCTAAAGGATAAAGTGAACAAATATAAACCTGGAATATACTATATTTAAAACAATATTTTATCATTCGGATAATAAAGTTTTTCTAGACACGTCTTAATGGATGTATAGACTTCACATTTTTTAAAAAAAAAAAAAAAGACTTCACATCTTTTTTTTTTATTTTTTTGCTAACAAGGGTATCTAGGTCTTTGGCTTGACTAGTCCCTCGGGCCCATACGGACCCTACAACTGCATAGACCGAGTCATTCCAGGGTTGAATGAGAATCATTCAACTTTCATTAAAATCAATGAAGAGCACTAAACATCCCCGTGTAAGTGGCCTAAGGTGTGCCTAGTGGGAGTCGAACTTAAGACGTCCGAGTTTATGGCTCGTACCAAGTTCGTTGCTCACCAACTGTGCTACCCCCTTGGGTTTTTTTTTTTATTTTTTTTTTATTTTTATTAACATCCTAATCATGCCACATCGAATGGTATTGTAGCAATTTCAGCTATTGGATATTCATGGAGTAGTTAACCGATGACTAGGAAATTGAGTCAAAGAATGTTTTCCCTACTTGTTTACCATGCCAAAAAAAAAAAAAATAGAGTTAATTGACAACATACTTTAATATGTGTTTTATTTAAGTTAAAAAAATGAGGTATTTTGAAATACCTCTGGAATTTTTTTTTGATTCGATAAGTCTTGAACCTTTGAACAAACCATTTATGTATCGAAGAGGCTTGTAAAATAAAAGAAGACATCAACTAAAAGAACCGATTAATGAGCGATCAACCAAATTAAGTAAAAAAAAAAAATCTTCCAACCACAAAGATAGAACGAACCTTCTCAAATAAGCTGTTAGGAACTAGAGATTTTGCAGGATACTTTTAGATAAGAAGATTTTGTAGTTGATTCTCTTGCTTCTTTTGGCTCGATCACATTTTTGTAATTTGGGACTTCCCCTCCCCCTCTCCTTTTCCTTTTCTCCCTTCTATAAAAGTTGATCTTAGTTCCACAGCTTTTCTCACACTTGTATCATTGTCTTCGAATATAATATAAATTTTATCTAAAAAAAAAAAAAAAAAAAAAAACAAAAAAACAAAACAAAACGTAGAAAAAGTAATATAATTTGAAAGAAAATTAGTGACTAGTAATATTGAAAGAAGGAGATGATTTTTGTGAAAACAAGTGAGGAGAGGAAGTATTTATACATGAATCATTGCCTAAAAGGATAAAGGGAACACAAAATATAAACGTAGGGCATATACTTTTAACTCTTTTTTTTTTTTAATCATTTCTATGATAACAAAGTTTTATCCAGACAACCGGCTATAATGGAATGTATAGAATTCACATCTAATCATGCCACATTGAAGGGTATTGTAGCAATTTCAGCTATTGGATATTCATGGATTAGATAACCGATGACTAGGATATTGAATCAAAGAATGTTTTCCCTACTTGTTTACCATGCCAAAAAACAAGAAAAGAAAAAATAAATAGAGTTAATTGACAACATACCTTAATAGGTGTTTTATTTAAGTTTAAAAAAATGAGGTATTTTAGAATACCTCGTTGGAGTTTTTTGTTGATTCGATAAGCCTCAAACCTTCAACCAGTAGGTTATATACATAATCGACAAACCATTTATGTAACTAAGAGGCTTGTAAAGTAAAAGAAGACATCAATTAAAAGAACCGATTAATGAACGATCACCCAAATTAAGTAAATAAATAAACAAAAAAAAAAAAAGAATCTTCCAACCACAAAGACGAGAACAAACCTTCTCAAATAAGTTGTTAGGAACTAGAGATTTTGTAGGACACTTTTAGATAAGAAGATTTTGTAGTTGATTCTCTTGCTTCTTTTGGCTCGATCACATTTTTGTAATTTGGGACTTCCCCCTCCCCCTCTCATTTTCCTTTCCTCCCCACTATAAAAGTTCATCTTAGTTCCGCAGCTTTCCTCACACTTGTATCATTGTCTTCTAATATAATATAAATTTAATCTAAAAAGAAGGAAAAAACAAAACAAAACAAAACGTAGAAAAATAATATAATTTGAAAGGAAATTAGTGAGTAGTAATATTGAAAGAAGGAGATGATTTTAGTGAAAAGAAGAGAGGAGAGGAAGTATTTATATATGAATCATTGCCTAAAAGGATAAGAAACAAAATATAAACCTAGAACATATACTTTTTTTTAATTTTTTTTTTATTTTTTATATCATTTCTATGATAATAAAGTTTCATCCTAGACCACCCGTCTATAATAGAATATATAGACTTCACGTCTAATCATGCCACATCAAAGGGTATTGTAGCAATTTCAGCTATTGGATATTCATGGAGTAGTTAACCGATGACTAGGGAACTGAGTCAAAGAATTTTTTTTCCATACTTGTTTACCATGCCCAAAAAAGAAAAAAAAAAATAGAGTTAATTGACAACATACCTTAATAGGTGTTTTATTTAAGTTTAAAAAATGAGGTATTTTAGAATACCTTTTTGGAATTTTTTGTTGAGTTCCGAACAAACCATTTATGTATCGAAGAGGCTTGTAAAATAAAAAAAGACATCAATTAAAAGAACTGATTAATGAGCGATCAACCAAATTAAGTAAAAAAAAAAAGAAGAATCTTCCAACCACAAAGACGAGAACGAACCTTCTCAAATAAGTTGGTAGGAACTAGAGATTTTGACTTGAGGATTAAATAGGTGTACCGAGATAAATGGCATTTGGAGCAATATCCTGAAAACCCAAAAATCTCAAAGGACTTAAAATCCTAGTTAACTGACATACTAAACAAAACCCCATTTTTAGCAGTGTAATCTATTGTCTAGGCAAATATTTAAACTAAACAATAATAGATTTAAGAGTGGTAATGTCATCCTTATGAGCTCTAAAGAAAATAGAAGTATCATCAATAAATAATAGATGAGAAATCTAAGGTATGAACCTATATAGTTTAATACCATGAAAGAGATTCTTTTCTCTACATATATTAAGCAACCTAGATAATCATTCCATAACAATGGTAAACAAATATGGACCAAGAGAACATCCATGTCTCATTCCTTTAGACGACTCCATAAAATCAATACAACTACCTTGAATTTTGATAAGTATGTACAAGGAAAAATTAAACAACCAATCATATCTCATCATTTCGTCTAAATCCTAAAAACTCAAAGTTACATTGGATATATCCCCATTAAAGCTGATTGTAAACTTTAAACATATATAACTTTAAAGCTGTCCAACATTTCTATCTTTGCATTTTTTGAAGAAATGAAAATTTTCATGGGCAATGATCACATTATCAATAATTTGATGACGTTTAATGAATGCAACCTGAAAAGGAGAGACAAATCTATTTAATAAAGTTTTTGAGAGATTAGCAAGCAATTTAGAAACAATTTTATATGATATTGTGCATAAACTAATATGATGGAAATCCTACACCTTACAGGCATTGTTCTTCTTTGGGAACATTGATAACAAAGTGTGATTCTTATGGAAAGGATTATAAGGTGTTGGATCTTGGAAGTAAAGAAATCTAAACAATCATTAACAAAATGAACCACATTATTTTTAATTTGGGTAAGAGAGTGCTACCTTCTAGTGCAGGTACACACTAATGGCATGGCCAATTGGAGGGCATATGGGAGCATCTTTAGCATGGGGAAGGATGATCTTTTCACACCCATTGTGTCTAGGTGTAGATACACGCTAGAGGGTAGCGATCTTTCTTCCATTTAATTTTACCCCAAAATTAATGGTAAAAAATGGTCGATATCCCATTATGCCTGCCCTAATGCTAAACACAACATTACTGATTTCTAATTTTAATGGAAGACGAATTAAGTTTTGATTATCAAACTAAAATAATTACTGGGTTCATAAATTTACTGTTGATGTTTCTTTTGTTTGAAAGAAATGTTAAAACTTAATTTTCCAAAATGGTTAAGAACAAATGGATCACTAAAAGTATCAGATAAATTAAAAGACCAATAATGTGGTGAAAATATGGTTTACTTTGTCTGTAAAATTTGAAACTTGAATGATGTAAACAAAAGAATGCCTTCCTAGCTAATGGGGAACATGAAAGTTAATAGCTTTTCTATGATATCCAACCGGGTCTTTAATCTTTATTGTCAGGGCCTAGCCCAACCACTAGGGTTCTGGAGCCTAACAAATGATCCAATGATCATGTTCAAGCCCAGCCCATTCGTGCTCTCCATTTGCTTGTCAAACGCATCTTGTCTTATCCTTATCATCCCCACATGGGGTTTTTTTGGTAGAAAGATCATTCATGACTTCATGTTCAGTTCAGGCTTGCAGTTGAGATTCTTTAGCCCAGTCTAAGCCTGGCCCAAGCCCAATATGACACTAAATATCACAAAAGAGTGAAAATGCAACTTGACTCCTTTTTTTTTAGTTCATATACTAAAAAAACTTCTCTTATCGGGAAAAAAAAAATCTATTTTCTAATTTGTCCTTTAAAATGTTTATGGAAAAAATTGGTACTTTTCAAATCCCTCGTGATGCAATTTTTTATATCCCATAACTAGGTTTTAAATGTATTTATTTATTATGAAATGTCATTATTGACCCTATATTTAATAACCCCAAGGGGTTAGCGTAGTTGGCTTGGAGGGGACATGGTACTCTGCCTCAGGAAGCGAGGTCTCATGATCCACCACTACACCTAACTTCTTGGGGCCACCGCACGAGAGTTTCCATTTCGGACTGACCCAGTCCTATGTAAGCGGTATCACAATGACCCCACGGACCAATTGGGTCAAAGATCCGGACACCCAAAAAAACCCCTTTGTTTAATCATAATCTTTCAAAAGTTTCAGGAAGCGAGGTCTCATGATCCACCACTACACCTAACTTCTTGGGGCCATCGCACGAGAGTTTCCATCTCGGACTGACTCAGTCCTATGTAAGCGGTATCACAGTGACCCCAGGGACTAATTGGGTCAAAGATCCGGACACCCAAAAAACCCCTTTGTTTAATCATAATCTTTCAAAAGTTTTGAAATGTTTTTGAGATACTCAATAAATAATTCTTTGTGATTTTTCCTACTTTACTATAAACTTGCATTCATCATCTTCTAAAAAAAAAAAGCTTTAAGAATTACTTTAATTTTATTCATAATATAGTAAAAGATTTTATTATGACAAGAGAAAACATATGATCATATATTATATCTTTGAGGGAGAGGGTTCCCTCTATGAGCCAAAGGGAGCATGCGCGGACGCATTAATAGGGGTGAGATTTCAACTTTTATATAGGGTGGGGTGGTCATTTTGTCCCTCTATATTTGGGTGCAAGGGTCAAGTTGCCTTTCATGCTTCTTTTTTCCTATTTTTGAATATAAGTTTAGGGGAAAAGCACACCTGGGCCTTGGCCTGGTAGTTTGTAGAATACTTAGTGGAATACTTATATGAGGGTTGGTCACTTGATCAACTCCTCTAAAGTGCATCGGTGCTTGGTTTGCACTAGTTTCATTACTTTTTAAGAAGTGTATCCTCAGGCTCCTATTGACTCCTCTATGGATCTCATGACCCTTGTCACTCAAGCATAGAAATCTATATAATAATGCCCTCACCTGTTTGAAATTCAAAAACTTCACCCCTTATTGATGTCCATGTGTGGCCCTCATTGAAGATTGAGACTATAGAAATGACAAGATAAAAAGCCGAGCTGGATCCCATGAGGGTTATCTTCATCATTCTAGTAAATTCCAAAAGTTGTGGTTGTCTGTTTATGTGAAAACGTGGTCTCATGTAGTAGATCGTTTTTTATTCACCAAACAGAATACCACACACATAAAAGATGACGTAACCGAACAATATCTACTCTCTCTCTCTCTCTCTCTCTCTCCCCTTCCCGTTTGAAACTTTGAAGATGAAGAAGGCTTTCAAGGAAATTTCCCCAATAACAAGAGAGTTATTTTTTTTTAACAAAATAAAAGGACAGGAAAATATCACTTTTTTTTTGGGAAGGGGTAAAATTAATATCATTCAGTTGAAAAGAAGTGATACATAAGCTTTGGATATAAACTAGCCGAAACCCAGGAAAAAAAGACACAACCAGCAAAAAGGAAGACATGGGAAACATAAAATTTCGAAACCAACATGGTTCAGAAAACAAGGAATGACATATGGTTTCGTCTTACATGTCATTGATGAGACCAGTGAGGGTAGGAAGTTGGAAAAACCCAATCACCCTAGAAAATGGATTGGAATCCCAAAAAATAGAGGACGACAATACATAGAACTTTTCCTGCACATGAGACAGAGTGACTGGCTTGAAGGAGTGGAGTAGCACATCAGCTACAAATAAATAATAAGACTCCTTCTTTAAGGCACATGCCAAACAGTCATCCTTGGGAATCCACTCCTATGCCAGGCAAACATCTGACACATTTGGAGAAAGATAAGGAAGAGTGTCACAATATGCACGCAGCCCACCCACTTTGACCACCGTCTCATTGGTGACAATGTCAATGACAGGAAGTCTTCCAGTGGATCTAATGCCATTGGCAACCAAGCATCCATCGTTGATGGTCGGACAAAGTCCGGATCAAAAAGCGCAAACGTCAAACATTTCTCATATAAGAAAAATCGTTATAAAAAATCCTTGGACAATCACTTCTAGTACTTGTAGAAGGTCACTCCTGCCACGAAATCGCTCACAACACTACTCATCACCAATGGATTCTACTGCAAAGGAGATGGTGGAGGTGGTGAAAAATATGGTGGTGGCTGAAATGGGGAAAATGGTAGCGAAGATGAGGAAGGTGTTGATGGGAGAGGTGGTTGCAAGGGTGGGCGTGGGAGTGGTGGTGAGGGAGATGGAGATGGAGATGGTGGGGTTTGGTATAGTGAAGAAGGTAACTGAGACCTTAGTGGAAGAGGTGGAGGAGATGGAGGAGGGTATGTTAGGGAGTATGCCGGGGCAACAATAAGAATGATCAGGGCCAAACCCTTGTCCATATGATGCGGCTCACGGATCATGAGATGCAGGCGAATTGCAAACGTCGTCTTCATCATTGACAACAGCACATCGTCAAATGAAGGCCAAAAAATTGCAACCACGGTTGCTGCAAAAAGAGATGGGTCTATCAATGTCAGCCATGCAAATCATATTTTAATTGCTTTTCACATAATGCTTTGAAAGATCAAAATAGAAAATGACAGAAGCTCTATAATTTATTTATCCTTCCTTTTTATAGTGAATTACCTCTCTATAGATTGTGGAAGATGTTTCATTAGAAATATTCTTGCTATTACTTTGGGTAAATAATCCCATTCGCTCCCTAGCTCCCATCTCTTTTAAACATCCTCCAAAAAAAAAAAAAAA
>NC_056557.1:13372756-13377465 GCF_013358625.1 Macadamia integrifolia
CAATGACTAGGAAATTGAGTCAAAGAATGTTTTACCTCCTTGTTTACCATGCCAAAAAAAAGAAAAAAAAAAAAAAAAAAAGAAAATCCGATGGAAAATTAGAAACCAAAAATACTACAGCAATTGGTTGTTCCAACCCAAGGTGCAGTACAAAATCGTGACAGCTTGATAATCATTAAGCGCATAGAGCCCAAACAATTGGTTCTGATGGCCACCAATCTATTGCGCTGAAACTTATAATACAATCAAAACAGTACCCATGTTACACTACCATTTTCAGGAATTCTAAATCATTTTCTCCACCTTGATTTGTGATTTTCATCCTGTAGTAGGTCTGATTTAGGCTTATCCATTACTGTTCATCGTGTGGTAGGTCAGGTTCAGACTTATCATCTGAAAAGTCAGCCTCCATCTATAACATTATTCTTTGTATTGATTTTCCCTTCCATAGCTCATATGTCTGTAAAGAGAAAGGATAGGATCCTTTCATTGTATAGCTGTTATATGAAAGGATAGGATTCTATAGGATTCTTTCAATCCTTTCATTGTATAGCTGTTATATGAAAGGATAGGATTCTTTCAATCCTTTCATTGTATAGCTGTTATATTTGTGTAATATTCCCTTTCCCTATAAAACCTTGTATAGGTTTTTGTAATATTCTCTTTCCTTGTTAAGTTCTTTCTTTCTATGGACTTACCTTGTATGGGTGTCCAATTTTGTGTATTAATATGGGTTTCCTACATCAATACAAGACACAGAATTTTACTGATTTACATGGTATCAGAGCCTTCTCTAGAATCTCTGGAGCATTTCGATCATCTCTGCAGCAAGGGTTTAGATCTCAGCCTCTGCCAAGCATTCTGATCCTCCGATTCCAATCTTCCGCTGTCCTGTGAGCAATCTGTGCATCTGTGAACAGTCCTTGTTCAGTTCTGCAGTCGTTGTTCAGTTCTGCTGCAATCTGTGCCTTGTGGGTACCCTCCTTCCTCACTTATTAGTTCTTATCTTTATATATATATATATATATAAATTTGTTTTGCTGCCACCTATTTTCTGCCACCCGTTACCCATTTGCTGCAATACCATCCTACATCTCTTGCTCTTTTCATTACTCTTTTCATTGACTGCTATTAATTTTTTTTTTCCCATTATTTGTTCTTCCAAAATGGGAAAATCTGAGATATTGTCGGTTAAATTCGATGGTACAAACCATGGTATTTGGAGGTTTCATTTTCAGTTTTTCGTGGAAGGGAAAGGTTTGTAGGGTATATCGATGGCTCGACATCCCAACCATCTGCTACTGATCCTTCCAAGTCATCTGATTTGGCTAAATGGAAGATTGATAATGCTAAGATTATCACTTGGATTCTTGGTACTATTGATCCGCATATTGGTATTCTTATGCGTGGTTTTTCCATGTCTCATGAGATGTGGTCATATCTTGAACGAGTTTATCAGCAATCAAATTTAGCCAGAATTTTTCAAATTGAAAATGATTTAATTTCATATGGTCAGGGAGAGAAGTGTATTCAGGAATATTATGCTGGTTTCCTCACTTTATGGAATGAGTATGAACAGGCTCATATAACTTCCGATTTATCTTATTGTTGCATTAGCACCTTACAAAAAATATATGCTGAAAGAAAAGTTATGCATTTTCTCATGAAATTGAGAGCTGACTATGAGGTTGTTCGAGATAACATCCTCAATAGGGGTACCCTACCTGAAATGGATTTGGTTCTTAGGGAGTTGCTTCGGGAAGAGACTCAACTCACTACTCAAACTACCCTTGACCAGAAGAAGGATGATGTGGTATTCTTCGCCAACAAACCCAAATCGAAACCTTTCTCTCGTGATTTTTCTCATGTTCAATGTTATGAATGCAAGGCTACTGGTCATACTGCTTCTCATTGCAAAAAACGCAATTTCTGTGTTTATTGTAAGAAAGATGGTCACATTATCTCGGAATGCAAAGTGATACACATGGGTTTATTTTATGCGTAAACGATCTGAATTTTTCGCACATTACAAAACCTTCTCTTCTATGGTTCACACACAGTTTAACTCCAAAATAAAGGTGTTTCGATCTGATTCTGGTGGTGAAGACACTGATGGCATTTTTCTTCAATTTCTATCCCAAGAAGGTACTTTACCACAAAAATCTTGTCCTTCAACTCCTCAACAAAATGGGGTCTCTAAACGCAAAAATCGTCATATTCTTGCAGTTGTTTGGACATTACATCAAGACTCTCATGTTCCTGTGACTTTTTGGGTTGAGGTGGTCTCCACTGCAGTATTTCTCATTAATCGTATTCCATCTTCTGTATTGCACAAACAATCTCCATATTATTGTTTGTTTGGTTCTATTCCTGACTATTCTTTCTTTCGGGTTTTTGGTTGTTTGTGTTTTGTTCATTTACCTCCGCATGAACGAACCAAGCTTTCATCTCAGGCTGCAATGTGTGTCTTTGTGGGCTATAGTTCTGTGCATAAAGGTTTTGTATGTTATGATCCATCTCTTCGTCGTTTGCGCATCTCTCGTCATGTTGTTTTCATGGAACATATTTTTTATTATACTCATATTATATGTTCTCCTATTTCCTCTGTTTCTTTTCTTCCTCTTTTTGATGTCCCTTCCTCCTCTTCTGCTCCTCTTCAAGTGTATCAACGCAGACAACAACAGATGACTCCAACAACAATGCCCCTGCCTATGCCTTCGATGTCGGGTTTTGATCATATATTATCATAGGCTTCTGATCCTGAGGTAACTTGTATTGATTCTAATATTTCTTCCACTAATGTTTCCTCTACTAATCCTATGGTTTCTTCTTCTGATCCTGTTTTACGTCGTTCCACCAGGGTTTCTAAGCCTCCTCTTTGGTATGGATTTTCAGCTAATGTTTCTAGTGCTCTGCTTGCTTCTCTTGATCCTTATACTTCATTTGCTCTGTTTGCTCCATTGGATCCCGTTACTTCTCTTTTTGTCTCGTTAGATCCTGTTTCTCTTCCTAAATCTTACCAGCAGGCATGTCGTATTCCTTGTTGGCAAGAGGCTATGGACTCAGAACTTAATGCTTTAGTGGAAAATGATACTTGGGATATTCTGTGAAGCTCAAGTCTGATGGCTCTATTGATAGATATAAAGCTCGTTTGGTTGCTCAGGGAGATAAACAGGAATATGGTATTGACTACTCTGAGACTTTTGCTCCAGTTGCTAAGATGACCATTGTTCGTGTCGTCTTAGCTCTTTCTGCTGTCCGTCAATGGCCTATATTTCAAATGGACGTTAAGAATGCCTTTCTACATGGTCATTTAAAGGAAACAGTTTATATGCACCCCCCTCCTGGTCTTTCATATAATCGATCAATGGTTTGTAGACTAAAGAAATCCTTAAATGGTTTGAAGCAAGCTCCTAGGGCTTGGTTTGAACTTTTTCGAGAGGTGGTTATTCATGCTGGTTTTACTCAGAGTTACCATGATTACTCATTGTTCTTTCATTCTTTTGCTAAAGGTATGGCGTGTCTTCTATTATATGTGGATGACATTCTTATTACTGGCGATGATATTGACGCTATTACCACATTGAAGTCGCTCCTTAGTTCTTCCTTTAAGATGAAGGATTTGGGCCCTGTCACATATTTTCTTGGACTCGAGGTTCACTACTCTAAACGGGGTTACTTTGTTAACCAACACAAATACGTTCAAGATTTGATTAAACTGGCCAACTTAACTGATGACAAGAAAGTGGATACTCCTATGGAAGTTAATGTTAAATACTCTAAGCATGCTGGAGAACCTCTTTCTGATCCTACTATATATTGGCAGCTTGTGGGAAGTCTCATCTCTTACTATGACTCGCCCAGATATTTCTTATGCTGTCCATATTGTTAGCCAGTTCGTTTCGTCACCTTGCCAATTGCACCTCACCGCTGTTCACCGCATTATTTGCTATTTGCGAGGGACAACTACACAAG
This sequence comes from Macadamia integrifolia, assembly GCF_013358625.1. Classification (NCBI taxonomy): domain Eukaryota; kingdom Viridiplantae; phylum Streptophyta; class Magnoliopsida; order Proteales; family Proteaceae; genus Macadamia; species Macadamia integrifolia. The sequence goes on from NC_056557.1 coordinate 13,376,732, forward strand.
GGCTATTTTTCTCCTCCTCTTCTTCAATTAAATTGCATGCCTACGCTGATGCTGATTGGGCTGGTTGTCTTGACTCTCGGTGCTCTACTTCAGGATGGTGTGTTTTCCTTGGGGACTCTCTTATTTCTTGGAAATGTAAGAAGCAGCATACAATTTCCAAGTCATCTGCAGAGGCTGAATATCGTTTCATGTCATCAGTTTGTAGTGAGATTGTTTGGCTTCATGGGTTATTCAAAGATTTCTCTATTTCATTTTCAGAGCCAACTCCTTTCTATGCTGATAATACTAGCGCCATTCGCATTGCTTCCAATCCAGTATTTCATGAGCGCACAAAGCACATTGAGATTGACTGTCATTTCATTCGTGACAAATATCTTAATAACCTTATTTCTCTTCCCTACATAGCTTTTGCTCATCAGATTGCAGGCATTTTTACTAAAGCTATGTCTTCAGCTCGTCATTGGTATCTTGCATCCAAACTTATGCTGTCCACCCAGCATCAGTTTGAGGGAGAATGTAAAGAGAAAGGATAGGATCCTTTCATTGTATAGTTGTTATATGAAAGGATAGGATTCTATAGGATTCTTTCAATCCTTTCATTGTATAGCTGTTATATTTGTGTAATATTCCCTTTCCCTATAAAACCTTGTATAGGTTTTTGTAATATTCTCTTTCCTTGTTAAGTTCTTTCTTTCTATGGACTTACCTTGTATGGGTGTCCAATTTTGTGTATT
>NC_056557.1:13377485-13383129 GCF_013358625.1 Macadamia integrifolia
AAAAAAAAAAAAAAATGATTCTATAGATGTGACAGAAGTTCATGAACCTAGAAAAGCCTTCCATTGTGATAATAAAATGATAACTTATATAGGGTCTCCTTATCTTAAACCCCACATGACAAGAAATGATCAAAGATCCATTGACCTTGAACCTAAGAAACTAATTGTAGAGACACATAAGGATACAAGATCACACCAATCATCATTAAAGCTTAAGAATTCCATAATTTCCCAAATGAACCCTCTCTCAAGCCTATTATAGGCTTTGTGCATGTTAATCTTAATGGCATCTACCCACATTTTCCTTCTTTTCAAATTGTTAATGATTTCACTAGAAACTCTATAATTGTCAATAATATGCTTCAATTTCATGAAGGCAACTTGCCATGGGGAAGTAATTTTACAATGGAGAGATTTTAAGCAGTTAGCCAACAACTTAAATATGAAAAATGGTAAAAATAGTTTGTGTAGTGGGGGAGTATAATACAAGAATGATTTTTAAAAACAAGATTAAAACAATAACCTACAACTAGAAACATAGCATAATAAAACTAAGGATGATGGTTGTTTTGGAATGAGTATGAGATGGGATGATGTAGTGTATGACGTTATATGATATGGGATGATGCATGATTATGTGAATTAATTTTGATGACAACAATATCGGACGGTGTTGATGAAGCACGTTGAAACTAATGCCCATTCACCGTGGCCTCAGGGACACCCCTTTTCTATTTGTTTAATACAAAACACACAGTAACTCTATGAGCGAGGTTTCCTTTGGCCACAATGGATGAGAAACTATTCACCACGATAGTTTCAAATATGCACAAGATATAAGGAGGCTATTTTGGGGAACATGCTAAAACCCTATAGGAGTCTGTGAATCCTAAGATGATGTGGCGAACCTTCCTGCCTAGGGGAGGAAAACTTTCTCCATGATTCTATGATTAACCATTAAGCTAAAACATCTTTAAGTTGAGTTGCTATGATTAACCATTAAGCTAAAACATCTTTAACAGAGGTTATTATAGTTGAGTTGCTGCTACTAAGACTCAAACAAGGAGCTTTTAGTATTAGCCCAACAATTGGACATCAAAACCTTTAATATTGTGATAAAATGTGTTTGCATGGTCCACACCGCCCCACCCCTAGCTTCCCTAGTTCAAATCCAGCATTTGTAGAAAATAGAACCAAAAATGAAACAAATGAAATTCATAAACAACAATCACACACTGAGCATAAAGATTTATATTATTTGATGAAATTATCTACGTCCAAAGTGAGATGGAATTTTATTTCACTATCAAAGAGAATAGGATTACAATCGCTCATCTTCACGCATCTCATATATTTCTTTCAGAGAAAGAATTCTTGCTATAAATAAACCCAATTGTAAACAACGGAATACAAGACATCATACCCTAAGAGCACATGCTTGACAAGCCTACTGATCATCTATGTCTCATCATCTATGTCTCTCTTTTTAGAAAATCCCTCAATCAAGAAATTGAAGCAGTCAGATCTATGGTTTCATCAGTCCTCCCAAATCGATCTTCAGTTTTAGTTCTAAAATTAACACCACCACCACCACCACCACCACCATCAACAACAACAATATCTAAAATCTTATCTCCACTTAATGAAGTTGACTATATGGAGATTCTAAGCAAAAATATTGATGATTCATGTCTAATTATAATAAGTGCTGACTGTCAACCTGATGTATCACTACAAATCAATCATGGACTTCAAAATCTCAACCCTGGCTTTACCAAACTTGCGCCCCTAATATCAATCCATTGGTAATTAATATTATCATGTCTCTGTTTTTCTAATGTGTTCCCTTGATTATCATATATTATTAATTTTTTTTTTAACATATTGAAGGTGGGACCAGTAAGCCCCGCATAGGGACTAAGCCCAATCAACCTTTTCCCATGTGAGATGAGATTACAGCATCAGAATATGATCCTCCTCGTGTGCTTGTCTTTGTCGGTTTGAACTTCGGAATAGCCTTTGAAAATAAATGAGAAAAGTCCATTAATGGACCCACTTTAACCCTATTTCGAGGAGAGAGAATAGAGAGATTATGCAAGGGAAATCATTTCCCCATACCCAAATTACCCTTCAATGATCTATTTTCACTTCGTTTTAAATTTGCCTCTTAAATTTGTATTGAGATGACCTAATTACGTAATTCGTAATTTTTAATGACATATTACCATTTTTATGCTTGCATTTCATTCTAACATATACATGAGTGCCCAGAATCAGATGGTACACATTCTCTACAAAGGTTCTCACCAAACTAGCGGACTAATTAAAACATAAAATTATTTTAATACATACTTAAGTTAAATTAATACGTGAATAGAAAATACACTATAAAATTGATTGACCTGCATCACCTAATACCATACCTTATTAAATTGATAATAGCCATTTGAACATTAGAATGAAATATCTTTTTTTTTTTTTTTGTTAATGACGGGTATCCAGGTCTTCGACCTGATTAGTCTCACTGGCCCATACTGACCCTACAATTGCATTGACTGGGTCATACCGGGATTAAATGAGAATCATTCAACTTTCACTAAAAGCAATAAAGAGCACTAAACACCCCGTGTGAATGACCCAAAGTGTGTCTAGTAAAAATCGAACTTAGGACGTCCGAGTTTACGACTCGTAAAAATAATCTAATCCAACCTACCAAATACAAATACAGATATTAAAGAGCTGGACAACAACAATCAACTTGACAACCTGATCCAACCTACCTAAATTTTGGCAATAATAAAGGCTTGGAAGAGACATTCAACATGTTCCAACCTACCTTATTATTGGCAATAAGAAAGGATCATAAAAAAAACATCTCATGTGCAGATGACCTGCTGAGTTATTTGTTAGGAGTTAGGACAAGGTAGATTCCAAGCTTTAACTTTAAAATTACTAATGGCTATTAATAAATTTCATATTAAGCCATCTATAAAGTTACAGTCAAGCTGCCAATGTCTAGAGCCTACCATATGACATGGGTTTATTTGTATAGATAAACAAGGAAACCAGAAGGGTTTTGAAGTTAAGAGATCTCACAAACTGATATGTAAGGAAGTATATTTTCTGGTTTTACTGTTGGACTCCTTTAATCAAGGTTTCAAGCAAGGAAGATATTGGAGGAAATTTGTTTCTCTATTGAGAGATTCATACGTCTGAGATTTTAAATATGGTACTTTTAAGCGTCACTATGCCTAGTGTATAATGCTTCACTATTTACCAGTTGGTAGTATAAAGATTAATCCATATGATAGAGTACATACATATATCTCAATGGTCAAATTTAGTCCAAAGTAAGGAAAGTTGCTCAAATTTTTAGTAAACTTATCAAAATACCATTAATTGGTGATGAATATAAACTATAAATGGCATCTTTTGTAATTTTATTAAAATTGTACAATGAGATGCATGCTTACATGGTCCTCTATCTCATAGATTAACCCATGTACTATCATTTAGCAAATAGTGAAGTATTATGCTTCACTAAGCTTAGTGAAGGAAAAGAAAACACTTTAAAATTAATATTCATTACTGGTAAATTTAAGATAAAATTACCAAACTCTCCCTCTCTCTCTCTCTATATATATATATATATATATATTCCTTAGGGATGGAAACTCCTAAGCATAGTTTGAAAATTTTAGATGAAGTGCTTCACCCAAAAAAATAAAAAATAGATGAAGTGGTTGGTTATACTCTACAATCATCCTCAAAACAATTTCTAGTTATTAAGGTTGGATTTTTTTTTTTTTTTTTTTAAATGTAACTATCCAACTTAGTTGAGGACAAACATGCTCAATCCATATTGTTAATTGTGAGACAAAAAGGTTAGTTGATAATTTTATAAGTGTTACTTGTTGAGGACCAAAAGGCTAATTGATAATTTTGTAAGACTGATGACCATAATTTATAAAGCTGAAGAAATATATGTAGACCCATCACTATCACCGACAAACAAAATCCTTGGTTTAAGGATCGCAGTTTGAAAATAATAATAATCCTACCTCCTATAATTTCCTACCTAAAAGAAATAAAAATTCTATTTTATTTTTAATATTAAAAATATTTAGTGATATATACATATGTTTTATTATGAGGCACAGTTCATATTTTATGGAATTATATGATTAATTCATTTTTCGCATATGATTGTTTTTAGGAGAAATTATATATATATATATATATATATATTATTTTTTAAAATTTATTTTAATCTAAGACTTTTTTCTATTCTAAGGTTTCTCAAAGAAGAAGAGGGTGAATATATTTGAAATGAAATGGTTGGATGCCCTCCACTTCCCCTTTGTGCAAACCAACCTTCAATTTCCTCCCATATTCTCATTCAATGGCCTACAGGTAGGTATCTCCTCATCCACGGTGAGGAGAAATAGTCTCATTTTCAATTTCATTGCATTCTGGACTTTTAGTATCTTCATACTTGTTGTTTGGCGACTTCTTCAAAAAACAAAAAAATTAAAAAATAGGGAAAGCGTTTTCTTTAGGGTAAGCATCCCTCCACTAGCGCCTCCCACACTTTCTTTCTTTTCTGCCCATATTAGGTCATTTCACATGGGGGAATTGTCTCTATGATGGAAGCTGCACTCCCCACAAAGAACATTGTCCCTAAAACATAGTAAGGGACTTTTACTAAATGGCCTACTTTTTATATACCGTTATAAGTTAATCACTTGTACATGGATCGGTGTAGCAAGGTCCAGGGGCGTGTAGGAGCAAGGGAGTGTTGGCCAGGGTTTGGGGGAAGGGTAGGGCTATGCAGTTAATGGGGAGGGTTGGTTGTAGGAGCAGGGAAGGTTGGAGAAGAGAGGGTATCAGGGGGTCGGTTGGGTTTGCTCGGTGGTAGTGGTTGCATTGGTAGCAGTGGTGGCTTAGGGTGTGGGTTTGTTGAGGTTCAAGAAATGGGTTGGGTGGTTGTCGGGGGTGGGTTGTCACGGGGCTAGGGAGGGATAGAGTAGAGGCAGGGGATGGTTGTGGGGTTGCAAGTATTGATAGAGTTGCAGGGAAGGATGGACATGGTGACCGAAGAAGATAGGATGTAAGAAATTAAGGGTAAAATGGTCAAGAAACATACATGATTGAGTGAGGATCGCTCGTGGGATATAGCCCTAGTTCCGACCTTTTGTTGGAATACGTCAACATATTACTCAATTCTTATCCAAAAAAAAAATTAATATCACTCAATGATTGGGAGTGTAAAAAGTTCAATACCTTCAACTTATAAAGGAGAATGGGACCCATCCTAATATTAACCTCTTATTTATGTGTTCAACCAAAAGGATTTAAAACTTTGGCAACCTAGGTTAGCTTCAACCTTAAGAGCTCCACCAATCGTATCGCTCCACCAATCTTGACACGAATGAGAGTCTGTTTGGTATCGTTTTTGTTCCAGAAACGCCGTTTCGTGTCAAAAACAAAAATTTCAGTTTCTGTGTCAAAATGCAGTTTTTAAACAAAAAAATGGTGTTTCAAAATTTCAGATTTTTATCGGGAACTTTTTTTTTTTTGGTAAAATGGAACGAAACTGGGAAGACGGAACTCCATTTTGGAGTTCCGTCCAATCTCGTTTTTT
>NC_056557.1:13383149-13400827 GCF_013358625.1 Macadamia integrifolia
AAGACGGAACTCCATTCCGTCCAATTTCGTTTTTTCAGTTTTTTTTTTCACTTTTTATTCCATAAAAACAGAAACAGACCATAAGTGCACCAAACAGAAGATTCCATTTTTTCGTTCCAATAGAACGAAAAAACTCCAGAAACATTTTTTTAGAACAATACCAAACAGAGCCTAAGCTAATGTGGTCTGATTTTGACCGAGATTTGATGATACTTATTTATGGTATGTAGTCCTCCATTACATTACAATTTACATGGACTTACTATGATTGTAAGTGACAAGTTGTGATGATGATGGATCATTAATTCATTTATCTTCATACATTAAACATGATATAAATTTAAAAATGGTTTCTTTTAGGGAAGGTTGAGATTCATTTGGCTTAAAAATTTAACATATGAATAGGGGGAGAAGGGATTTGGATCCTCTCTGGTGTAACAAATAGGGTGTTTAATGTGCGTTTAACATCCAGAAACACCTTGGGCTGCGTGCAACACCTCGGATTCTGTGCCTAGGTGCCTAAATGTTTTTGGCTATTGAATGCATGTTAGATGCCCTATTATGCCATAAAGGAATTCGATCCGAAGAAGCAGAAGCCTATGTCTATAAAAGTTTGAATGCCATTCTCAACCAACCTACCATTTAAGCATTGCACGAGTCCTCGTTGCTAATAATTGAAAATTGAAGAAAACAGTGGGACTGACCTTGACCGTTATTAAATTTAAGTTTGTTGGAGTTTCAATGAATGAAAATTTAAACGTCAGGAAATGCGGTTCATGAATATAGAGTAGTACCCCTATTTAATTTTGAATTAAAGCTTATGATGGGATTGTTCCATTTCAAAATCCTTACATCTACTAACTCCTCCACATGAGATGTTTGTCCTAATTTTAATTTTATAATTGACAATACCTAGGTAGGTTGGATTAAGTTTTTTTTATTGAATCCAACATATGTATAGAATACAATAAACAGCTGTTTTTATTTCCTTATATCACACTCACTCTCTAGTTTCCTTCAATATTTCTCTTCTTTCCACCAAAAAAAAAAAATTTATTTCTGTTCTTGAGTCACTCTGGCTTTACTTATTAGGATATGATCTAGGATGACCAATTTTAACGATTAATTACTCCACCCTTTATTAAGGGAAATATTTAACTCAACATGATTGTCTACATTTACCCGAAAGAATCAAAGATTTTTTATTACTTAGTTGAACAAGCTCTTTGTACTATAATTAATTAAGACTTTATAATTATAGTAGTTCCCTTTCTAATTAAAGTTAGAGAGGGACCTTACTTAGGTGATGGAGTTTGGTTAGTTAGCCTCAACAATTGCCTAGCACAACTGGTTTAGGATAAGGATCTTTGTCACGCGACACGACTTGTAGCACAGATCCAAGGGCTAGGAATATCCTGTGCTGCGTGTCCAAGTCTTGACTACTTGCGTCTAAGGGCTCCCAGCCCTTGGAACTGTGCTACATTGTAGCATGCATTATAAAAGAACCCGATCCGTTGGTGCACCTGTGGTGTGTACAACACAAGGATTTAAGTGATTTAGCAAGGATAAATCAAGGAGTTTACATGCAAGAAAAAAATAGAGTAGTTTTCACGGACAATGGAGAAAGGGTTGCACACTCTCTTCCTCATGTCTCTTTGTGTTTACAACGATCTCATAACCCTAATAACCTCATTTCAATAATTTATGAGGAAATAATGAGATATAAATTTTCATAATTGCCTCGATGTAAATCTTATAGACTCCCAACAGCCTTGCGGAGACAACCCACAATTCAATCCACAGAATACAAGACATGAACCCTCAACATATGTATGGACACCTAGTACATTCTAATCACTACTTTACATTAATATTCTCTCATAGTATTGAATTTTCAAAGCTCTTATTTTCCACTTTGACCAACTTTTTCGGATTGAAATTTTAAGGATGTTTTTTGTCAAGGGTGTAGGGGCTGCACCAGCACTGAGCCAATAGGACCGCACATAGAAGCATCAACGTGGTGAGAATTTCTACCTTTCAGGGGTAGGGTGGTCATTTCTCCTACCAATGCCTCTGTGTCTTTGTGCAACCCCTACACTCCTAAACAAGAAATATTCTCCTAAAATTTTATATATAAGTAGGAACCCTTGGGAAAACACGTCCACAAAATTTGAAAGAGAAAATCGTTAGGTGTAAAAGGAAGTCAATTAAAAATAAGAACTCTCTTGCTCCAACAATTCTTGTTTTCTTGATTCTAAACCCTAATCTTTCTCATATTTGCCTAAAGGTGTCAAAGTTCAGTTGAAACTATAGATTTAGGTATTGATATCGATATCGATCTGGAGTATTGGTTATTTTTGTCCTTACCTTTTTTAGAAAAAATACATTTTTTACTGTTTTATCCCTGAAATGGGTAACCGATCTGAATTGGTCAGATATATGATACAATCACATGCCCAATACGATACCAATACTTGAAACCATGGTCCAAATCTGTCGGATTGACTAAAACCGACTGGTTCACCTTAAATTGAATTTTATTGGTTTGATTTCATATTGGGGTTTTATGGATCTAACCGAAATCAAAAAGCAGAACAAACCTAATAAATTTGGCAAATAAAAATACTTGTTTGATGACAGCAAACAAACCAGCTGTTTGATGGGTTTCAATTTTTTTTTTTTAATGGAAGTTTATTGGGTTCCATGCATGTTGGATTCACTTTAAAACCTAAGCCGACCTACCTCAGTTAATATAAGTTAGGAGTCGGGACAGAATTTGAAATGGAACAAACCCATCACAAGCTTTTAATTCTAAAAATTACACAGGGGTACCACTCTATTTATGAACCTATTTAATGGTAACTCCAAAGGTACATACTAAATTTAATAACGGTCAAGGTCACCATTTTCTCAATTTTCAGTTAGGAAGGAGGACTCGTGCAACCCTCAAGTATAGATAGATGATTGTTTCTTGACCTATTAAATGCCTAGAAACCTTTTCAATAATACATCAAACTGGGTCATCACCCCCTGTTTTTTCTTTTCTTTTTAAAATACTAAATAACCCCTCATCAAACATATCAAAATGAAACTCTGATGGATGTGACCTATGAGGACCAAGAGGCTGGCTTCTAGTTTTATAAAAACCATAGGACTAGTAGAAAGAATAAATAATGTCAATGTATACCATATATATATATATATATATACACACATTGGTTTACATAAGGCTATGTTTAAAGGAGGCTTGAGGACACTTCAATAAGGGTTAGATCTAGATTGAATGAGCCAAGAAAGCTAGAGGCATGCCTAAAAGGATCATAGACAAAGTGATGAGGAATGACATACATAGCCTTGGCCTTGGGCCCACTATAACCTTGGATAAAACCTATTGAAGGACAAGAATACATATAGCTGATCCTATTTAGTTGAGATTTTTCCAACTTCTGGGTTGTGCCTCTTTCCTCTTACTCTTATATTTCTTTTATCATCTTTCATTTTTCCATCTCTTTCCTCCTCCACTTTGACCTGCCTAGGCTTTTTCAGTTTTGATTTGTATGGATCCATGTAGTCAACCCCATCAAGTTGGGATAAGGCTGAGTTGTTATTGTATCAAAAAATTATTGGGATAAGGCTGAGCTTGCTGTTGTATCAAAAAAATATTGTAAAATCTCTTAAATATCTTTTTTCTTCATATTAAAAAATATTTTAAATAATGTCTCGAGTAGTTTATCTCATCTATAGACTTGAAATTGTCAGGTTGAGATGTCTTATATGGGATTATAAAATAAATCAAATCTTAGGCGTTAGGATTGTTTTTTTATTGAAACCTCTTAATGTGTCAAATAATTTGTAATCCCTCCCCCCTTTTAACATATATATATATATATATATATATATATATTTATATATATTTTTCTTAATGAGGATAAATCCTATTATTTCATATGTGTATTTATAATATGTGCAAAATAATGACATAATGATGAGTTACTTTCAAATTATTTTTGAAAACTTTGTACTTTTGTCTTAAATAACTTTTAAGAATATGAAATAATATATATATATTTTTTATATTAATCTCATCTTCTCCTTGCATCTTTATATAAACATTTCCCTTTGTCTTTGCAAGGTTTAGTGACTATATTTTAGAAATAATTAAAATCCAACCAACATGTAGGCAGAAGGGATTTGTTTGTCTTATGTAATATTCTCTCGATTATCCTTTTTTTTTTTTTCTCGAGAACAAGCCTTGAACCTTCGACTGTTACATTGTATACACAATCAACAAACTATTTAGGCATTGAAGAGCTTGACTACTTTAAGTAATGGATAGATGAAACATCTCTTAACATTTTTTTTTTTTTTGATACTCATGGTGTTCGGATCTTTGACCTGATTAGTCCCTGGGGTCACTGTGATAATGCTTCCACAGGACCGGGTTAGTCTGAGATATAAACTCTCCTGCAGTGGCCCCAAGAAATCATGTGTAGTGGCATAGGTTTCATCACGAGACCTTGCTTCCTGAAATGGAATACCATGTCCCCTCCAAACCAACTGTATATCTCATTTGATCACTTATCAATTGTATAACAATTGTATGGGTTCTTTCCTTAATTTTTTCAATGAAAAGCTCACCCCCATGAGTTGCTTTGACAAAAACTTATCAAAGCGGCTCATCATAATTACATAGTCACATGTCATATTTCATAATAATTCAATCAAATAGCCACTATGTATTAATATGTATCTTCGTGTTGTAAAAATTAAATCTTATATATGATGCTGAAAACAAATAGAAAGAACAATCAGACAATCTCATGGTCTTAGATTTTCAAAGTTTTCTTATATATTTTGGCTGGCTTGTAGCCTTAGATATAGGCTTAACACGCACACACACACTATGATTAGTTTCTAATAGTTTGACTTTGAAAAAACAAAAGGAGACAAAACAGAGTCTGAAACAAGAAGTGAACAAAGACGTGTAGAGCCCACTAAGAAGAGACACATACGTGACCCTCACGCATGGCACAAGGACAAAAATTAATCCAATTCCAAACACAAACCTAAATCCTCACTCTCTCTCATTACATTGGATTTATTAATCTCTCAACAAAACCCTTGACAGCTTTATCACAAAAAAAAAAAGCCCAAAACCCTTAACATGTGCCTGTTGCCCCGCCCCAGTTGCTCAACCTCGTTGTTCATGCTTAGACCCATTTAGATGGATTATATAATTTATTGAAAAAATTACAGTGCCACACCTTGAATTTTGCCTTCTAATTAATGCTTTTTTTTGTACTTTTTGAAATGATACAGATACTTCATCTATATTTGAAAAATGATAAATTCATCATTGTCGGTAGATTTCTCTGTCAAGTAATGATATAATTGTTAACTATTTTCTTCAATGATTAAAATACCCCATTTGAAGGTGATTTATTAATTTACCTTTGAGACATCTTCAACTTTAACATAATCCAATGATTTCCTCAAACCATCAGGTGAATTTTTGGTGAAAGTAAGAGTTTTAGGGCTCTGACGATATGCAACTATCAGGCGAAAGAATTGAAGGTTAATGATAATGATGAATTTGTCATTTTTCAAATATAGAGGGGGTGTCTATGTCATTTCAAAAAATACAAGGGAAGGCTTTGATTACTGGATAAAATTCAAGGGGTGACAGTGTAATTTTATCTAGTTTGTTTGATATGGTAAGAGATGTTTAATAACAAAATCTCACACTTGTCTTGAATGAGGTATTTGGAATGTGAAAAAAGCTCTGTTCTACTTGTTAAAAGAAAAAAGAAAGATCTGATCGTGCGTTAATCCATTAAAGATTTTTTTGTAAAATGTAAATAAAGAGTGGGAATTATTTGTTGAACCAAATCATTGTTCCATTCAATTTCTTGAGCGGCATATATTAATAATGGATCTTGAGACCCTTCTTTTCATTCTAGGAATCTTTTGCTTTCTGTTCTTACTTGATAGTCTTGGGCTTTTATCATTGCATTTTTTTTATGCATATCTACCCTTTTTTAATGTTCTTTATTAGTCTTCCTACCCTAAATCCTCAAAATTTTTATTCATTTAATATTTTGTCATTACAAAGGAACTATACTAATACTATGAATCCCCATAAACCTATATAATCATTGACCTTATATCCATTGCAAACTCTTTTCTGCCACAGTTGGATAAATAGATTTTTTACTAGTTCAAGAAAAAAATAATAATAAAAAACAATGTACAATCAATACTCATAAACCCTCATATTAAATGTACTTATTATCAAGATTAAAAAATAAAATATATATCGTGTTATATTGGCATGACATTTCCAAAACAAAATTTTGACCTATAATGATCCTTTTGTAGTCTGATTATGAGATAAATAGATGAGTTTTGTATAAGTTATATGTTAAATTTGATGCTCTAACTCAACTATTAAAGTCTAAGATGTAAGAGTTTTTCCTGTAACTCGGGAATATATATATATATATATATAAGAGATTTCCCATTATTGCTTTAATGGTTGCTTTAAGATAGATTTGAACAACATTATTTTCCTGAGGCCATGATGAATGAACATTAATTCACCGTGGCCCATTAGAATCATACAATAAAGGAAAGATAGGGAGTCACATCCTGACCAAGTTTTCTTTCATTGATCTATGAAGGAAAACTTTGTTGAGAATCAAGTACCAAAATAACAATGTGGGTTCAAGTCTTGGCATGCCCATTATCACTCATTGGTCCTGCGGAAGTGCTGCTTGTCATACGGGGGCTTGTCCTGGGGGTTATGATCACTACCATGGAACACCCTTTTTTTTTCTACCAAAAAACAAAATACCAAAATAATAATTTTTTTTAAGACAATGGCAAATGAGACTTAATCATGTAATCATTCCATCATGGATAAAATGAATAAACATTGGATAATTATTGGTTGATTAATCATCAATCCAAGGCATTGGCATTTCATACCACTTAGAATATGCGCCTAACTCAGAAGTTGTAACATTTTTAAGATTTCCTATCTTCTTATTCTCAAAATTTTAATGGTAAAATAAAATTAAAATGTTTTAAAAAAATTATTTATAATTATATTATTTTCAAGCACTGACATTATATTACAAAATTTTTAAGTACATATGTAAAATAACATAGTTTTACACAAAGAAACAAACATACAAAGAATAATCTCTACATATTTTGAATGTGACAGTTACCAAAATCACTATGGTTACCCGTTACTACTTCAAACTAGAATAATAGAATCTTACTTCATGTGGTCTTGTAATTCTCATCTGGTTTAGGAATCTCTCCCCCACACCTCCTCAGATTGGATCTTCGAGAACGTGCCAATGCATTTCATGTGCATTGAACAACTGGCAACACCCAACCAGCATTCCGTAGTAGGATGGACATTGGAAAAGATTTGATTACCTCTTCCTAAGGTTCTAAAACTTGGAATCGATCAAGGTCAATTTCAATCTAGATTGATCTAGATATGACAATTTTACTCTTATTTTTAATAAAACATATTTTTTTTATTATATTTTTACGCTTAAACTGTACTGATATATCAAGATTAAAAAAAAAAAAAAAAAAGAGTTAGAATTAGAGATCTGTCAAGCCATCCACTGATACTAATTGATCTGATCTGAATTTGAGAAATGGCCTCCGACCACCCCACCCTCCTATCCTCCTGCCACGCCACATTGTAAAAAAAAAATCTTTGCCATCTTTAGACTTTTTTATTTTATTTTATTTTTTTATATTATATCCTAAGAAGTTGTTCAAGGAAACTTTACTCACACACACACACACAAGAAGGGAGGGGGGATGAAAAAAAAAGTGGGGAGAGAGAAATGCATATGACAGGAGTTGATCTTTAGATCATTCACACTTCTAGCATCGGCTTGTAGAAGTAGGAATAGAGTTAACTAGTTGAAGTTACCAGTCAACTCAAACCCCTAAAAAAAAGTTAATTAACCTTACCACGTGGCAGAATATCCTCACACCTAGTTTAATTAGTTTGTTATAAGGACTAATTTGTCCATTTACCTCGTCTTTTCACTGGAAAATAGAACTGTCATTCTACCAAAAAAATTTAAAAAGAACAGGCCAACTTTTTTTTTTTTTGTATGACTGTAAGACCTCCTTAGTCCTTGTTACCAAAAAAATTAAAAAGACTTATTTAGCCTTTACTTTCTTTTATGTAACATAAATCTTCCTTCATGACTTATTTAACCCAAGAAAATAAATATATTTAATAACTTTCATGTCACAAAACCCCACGTTTATTTATGGATTGAAAGCTTTCCTCCTTTACTTGTTTTTATTTTATTTTTATTGGATTATTGAGTTAAATTAAAAAAAAGTTCATACATAGTGTAGGAGGTTACTGCCATTGCAGTTTGGGGGGAGTCATAAATACGTAGTTTAACTTTAACCTAATTTCATAGAAATGTTGTTTCTCAATTTGAATCCACGGGGACATGATTTAAAAATGAATTAGATTAAATCGGATTATAATCGATCAAGATCAATATTGTTTCAACCCCGATATGATTTGATCCATGTGGTTGTGGGATTAGTATATGCCCGCGAGATTAATCATGTCAAAAGTCTGAATACTTGTCGTTAGCAAGAAAAAAGAAAATTAATGTTGTTTCACTTCTCCCATAGAATGTTAGCCAATTCATTTTAATATTAGTCATGATGATGTTGGTACATCATCAATGCAAATCTATAGATATAATGCAATCACTATTTTTTTTATCAACCTCTTGTAAGTGATGCATATCAATATCAATTTCAATAATAATTATTACTAATATCGATACCATGAACTAAATCCTTGGGTTTAGTGGATCACCCCAACAACCAACCTGAATTGGACTTCATATAATCAGCTATTAGTCACAAATTTTTTTTTTTAAAAGAAAATAGAAATAGTAACAAACTATTCATGACTCATGAGCGTGTTTCTGGAAACTTAAATCTGAAATTAAACAACAAAGTATTTACCAAAATACCCTATAACTGACATCTATCTCACGTGTCATGGACCCATGTTTCCTTAATATATGCTTTGTTGATCAACAAAAGGCCACTATCGTGATCCATGACATTAGGAACTAGGGAAAATTACTTGATTATCCACTTATGAGTTTCCTTTTATAAAATTACTCACCAAAAGTTTCAGTTAACAAAAATACCCAAAATTAAGTTTTTCTCTACAAAATTACCCACTTAAAGTTTAAGTTAATAAAAATACCTAAAATTGATTTTGGGTTTACAAAACCACCCACACAAAGTTTCAGTAATAAAAAAATATATGATTATATGTGGAAGATGAAGACTCACTATTTTGGATAGTTTTGGAAATCCAAACCTTATTTTGGATAGTTTTGGAAATCCAAACCTGATTTTGGCTGTTTTTGTTAACTGAAACTTTGGGTGGGTAGTTTTGTAAATCCAAATCCAATTTTGGGTATTTTTGTTAACCAAAAAGTTTTGTGGGTAATTTTGTAAAGGAAAATCCAAAAGTGAGTAATTATGTAATTTTTCTTTAGAACTGTACATGTCATGTCTGTCGGTCTGTTTCCCATAAGCCCCATAACTTTTGATACCTTTTGCTGTCATATGGTTGGGCCCACATTGATAACAACCATATGCTACGTCACACTACATTCACTCTGTTTTTCACTCCCATTCCCAAATTTGACCTTCTAGGTTACATAAGAAGTCAAACAAATGTACAAACCTCGAACCATCAAAAGCTATAAAGACGGTTAGGTGGGGACGCAATCAGTGGGCCCAAGCGAAGATTTAATCGGGAAGTCTAGTAAGACACCCAAGTCCGTCAAACACGGAGATATTTCCCCTGTTTATACATGTCCCCTTCTTGTTCTTCCGGTGAGAGTGAAAGAAGGAGAAAAAACGAGTGTTTTCGGTCCAGATAGTTTTAGATATTTTAAAAAAATTTAATTTTAATTTCTATAATTCGTGACAATTTGGCAATAAATCCGGTACGATGCCAGCTTCTTATTGGTCTCTACTCCAACATTTCCCCCACTTTCTTCGACTTCCTTTAACCACTTCCATCTCTTTCCCGTTTTTCTCTCTAGCCTCTCTACATCTCAAATTAGGGCACAGTATTCAATTGCAAACTGTCTCTTGCCTGTGAGACAAGCGTACGATATATACGTGGTGGGACCTGTTACAAAATTGATTCAAATCCGACGATGCTCATCACGTTCTCATGTGAGACCACTCTCATAGGATTTATTTCTAAATAGAAATTTTAGGTAATATAACGCTTACGAAAATCCCAACAATTTCGGAATGAGGAAAGGGTAATTTCGTCACTTAATGGACACCGGGACAGTAGTGGAAGACCTTCACTCTTCGGCGTCAGATTGATTTCAGATTCCTATCGGATGGTTTTCTCTTAGGTTGAAATCATGGTAAAATCGTAGTTTTGAGAATAAATAAGGGTGAAATCAGTGAGGAGACCTCCGCCTTCCGTGCCCGTTCTCCGACCCCAAGACGGCAGTTTCTACTCTCCCTCTCTACTTTCTATTTCTCTGTCTTCTCTCTCTGTTTGTGTGTGTGTGAACTCTTATAAAAGTTCAAACACAGAAAGAGCGAGACAAAGCATCAGAAGTGACCAAACCCCATAATTGAAGCCTATTTCATCCCCCATCTCAATCTCTGTTTCTGATTTTTTAGCTCTCAAAGCCCTAACAATGGCGTCTGGTATAGCGAACCTGCTACGTGGTGGTCTCGATCCCAGCATCTGGAAAG
Source organism: Macadamia integrifolia (assembly GCF_013358625.1). NCBI lineage: Eukaryota > Viridiplantae > Streptophyta > Magnoliopsida > Proteales > Proteaceae > Macadamia > Macadamia integrifolia. Next base: position 13,393,968 of record NC_056557.1, read on the forward strand.
CCTGTGCAGGTGGCTCCGTTCAAATCCCCACCGTCGATTCTAGGGTTTATTACTTTCCCCAAGGTCATGCCGAGCAAGCTTCATCTCCACCGGATTTCAACTCTATCGTCTGTCCAAAGCCTATGGTGTTATGCCGAATCCTCTCCGTTCGCTTCCTTGCGAATCCTGACACGGATGAGGTTTTCGCGAGGATCCGTCTTGAACCTGTCGATCCTGTCCATCGATTCCGTCCTGCCGGAATTCACTGTATGGGAGTTTCGGATGGTGAAGAGGAAGAGAAGAAAGTGCTATCGTTTGCGAAGATACTTACGCCGAGTGACGCGAATAATGGCGGTGGATTTTCGGTACCAAGGTTCTGTGCTGATTCAATCTTTCCACCTCTGGACTACAAGGCGGATCCGCCGGTGCAGAATATTGATGTGATAGATGTTCATGGAGTGGTGTGGGAGTTTAGGCACATTTACCGTGGAACACCGAGGCGGCACTTGCTGACGACTGGGTGGAGCAAGTTCGTGAACCAGAAGAAGCTTGTGGCAGGTGACTCTGTTGTTTTCATGAGGAATCGAAGTGGTGAGATCTTCGTTGGGATTAGAAGGACTGCGAGGGTTAGTGGGAGTTTTGATTGTATGCGTTGGAACTCTCAGTATGCTTCGGGGGCTTCTATGGGTGTGAAAGTGGAAGAGGAGTTCGGAAATGGTGAGGGGTTCAGGAGGACCGGAAAGGGCAAGGTTTCACCTGAATCAGTGCTGGAAGCTGCAGAATTAGCAGGGGAAGGTAAGCCTTTTGAGATTGTTTATTATCCGAGGGCAGGTTCGCCAGATTTCGTGGTGAATGCAGATATCGTAGAGGAGTCTCTGCAAAAGTTTTGGACAGCTGGAGTGAGAGTGAAGATGGCTGTGGAGACTGAGGATTCATCTAGGATGACATGGTTTCAAGGAACGGTTTCATTGCCCCCAGTTCAGGAGCCTGCGCCATGGTTTAGGTCATCCTGGCGTATGCTTCAGGTATTGCATTTGAATTTTTTCTTCTGTAATTTCTTCAGGTTAATATTTAAGAAAAATGTGTGTAGCTGAGGAGACATGGAGTCCAGCTTAATTCCTTGTATGTTTATGTGCTGGATCTTTTCTGGTCGCCTGTTTCAGTCTATATTTTTGTAAATTAAATGTGTGGTTTATGCAATTTTTTTTTTTTTTTTGGATTGCTAATCCCTTGGTTGATCTTGATCTGGGGTAAACTGACTGGTTTAGAAATGGCTTGTGGCCGTGTAAATTTTGGTGTAAATTTTGGTTTGTAACCACCCTGCTTTATAAGCTGATAATGCACAGCAGCTTCGGCATTCAAAAGACTGCTCATTATCCCTCAAGATACAAGGATATAGGACAAACGCCGGTTGTATTATAAAAATTAGTCTACTAGTTTGAGGAGATTGGAGTATGAGAATATTCCTTTCTCCTTATGATAGGGGTTTTGTTAGCAATTTTGAAGTAGTTATCCATGGTTATGGAGTTGGATTATTTCCCTTGTAATCCTGATATTAATCTGTTAGATAATACATTTGAAATTTGATGAGGGGATTTATGGTTAACTATGGAATGATTGTAGCTCCTTTGCTTGTTATGTGTTCTTTCCCCCCATTCACATTCATTCCTCTTTTTTCTCTTAAGTAAATGAAGTTTTTACCTCACTCTTGTGATTGCTGTTTCAGGTTACATGGGATGAGCCTGAAGTTTTGCAAAATGTAAAGAAAGTAAGCCCATGGCAAGTGGAATTAATTGCAACCACACCACCGCTTCAGACACCATTCCCTCCCACAAAGAGACTTAGAGTTCCTCAGAATCTGGATTTGCTGACGGATGGAGAGAGGAGTTTGTATTATCCTATGGAGGAATTAACTAATTCAATGATGGGGAATTTGAGTCCATCATTGTTCAGTTATAACTCATTTCCTGCGGGCATGCAGGGAGCCAGGCAAGAGTCATATTATGTATCTAGTTTATCCAATTTCGTAAGTAACAGTAGCCATCGAATGTACACTGATCATCTGCATGGGAACATGGCACCTAAGTCTAGTGAATCCACCGAATTTGATCATCTGCATGGCAACATGGCACCGAAGTCTAGTGTATCAACCGAATTGAATATAGGCAGTACATCACAATCTGACAACTCATCACCACATAGTCAAAGCAGTGTCCATTTCTTTGCAACTGAGCTTTTCAACAATCGTAAATGTAGCTCAACAACAAAATCTGGGGTGGCTTCATTTCAACTGTTTGGCAAGTTAATACAGACGAACCAACCAGTTGAGAGAGGATTTGATGATGTTGGGTGCTCAGTAGATGATGGTTGTAAAGTGTACAAAGAGAGTGAGGGTATCAATAACCCAATGAATCCTTCATCATGCTCTAGCAACAAGCTGTATAATGGGCTTGATGTTCCATGTAAACAAGTCTCAACTGTGGAAGCATGCTTGTTGTGAAGGATGATCTTTGTATTCATGCAGATGAAAAGCTGTACAGGTATGAGTATTTTCATGCCCTTTCACATGTTGACAAGCATATCGTTAGCTGATTTGTGCTAAATTCTGGTAATTTTGGATTTTCCTGTGTGATATTATCGTGGATTCGTTCGTGCAGACATTTATGTATACTGTGCTTCTTTAATAAAAATATGCTATGTATTTTTGTAGATATTTGATGATTTAATATATTGGATTATTCTTTAGGTTGTTGAATTATATAATCTTTTTTTTAATAATTACAAAATTACGCTGTTGTTACTCCTACCAATACTATTGTTGTGGTGGTAGTAGTTGTAGTTGCTGCAGCAGTAGTAGTACTTGTAGTTTGACTCTAGGTATTATTGTTAGCTTTTGAGTACGGAAGTATATCCAAAATCTCTGTTGACCATCCAAAACAGTATGGGGGAAGGAAATGAAAGGGGAGGATGGCAAGGTGTTGCCCTTTCTTTATCTCACATGGCCAAAGGATAATGCTTTTTCTCTTGGATGCTTAGATGAGCGTAGGTCTGAAGGTATAATATTAAAACCAAGCAATTTCCAAGTGCCCCATGACCTTCTAGTAGGTTAATGATATTTATGGTCCAGAGTCAATATCTTCATTAGCTAGTCTTGAGGTTATGGCACACAATTTCATTCTTGGTACATTTAAATAGAAGTTATACAACCTCCATTTCTTTTGCTTGGTGCATTTTTTAGTTTGCATCTAACATGTTAGTTATCTAGTGCAAACATATGATGGTGCTGAAAAAAATTGAACCACCAATGATATTCGGAAAATGCAATAAGTAATTGGAAGGGGTATTTTCCTCTGTATCATCCTCATCCTGCTTGTTTGTTTGGTTGCACTAGTAATTACAGAAATTATTTTCCTCTCGTTCATGTTGAATGTGGTCCTGAACTGTCGTTTTTTGTGTACTATCAATCAAGTGTACTACCATGAAATTCTGCTAACACACATAGATAAATCGAGTGGTCTATTATATCGAATCTACAGATACAAGCTTGTATAGTAGAAGGAGCTCATGTAATTTTATTTTCCAATTGGTATAAATTGCATACAAATGTAGCTGTTACCAAACCCTTTGATATTCTTTTCTCCATCTTTGGTTCAGGTACTTCTAGAAAAGGTGGGAAGCTGACTACTTAGCTGACCCTTGAGCACTAATTTGACTGAGTTGGATGTTTTCCATCGACTAAATTGGGTTGTTGTCTAGCTACCATGTTTGAACCTTCTAGTTTGAATGTAACTTTTGTGTTAATGTGGAACCCTAGTTTATTTGGTAAGATGGTAATGACAATTTTAGTTTTTTTTTTGGTTTTCATGTTTATATGTTATGTTTTGCATGATCTTCTGTTGAGGCATTCTTTTGCAGCCTTTTTCTTTTGTTTTTGGTGGTAATTTGGGGAGCCAATATCTTATATAAGTTCAATTGGTTCATTGTTATATGTTTAGGAGTCTTTTGTAATGTGTTAGGTGGAACACTGCTCGCTTTGGTATCTCTTTCTGCCAGTAGGTTTCAGGGGTCCCAAGGGATTGACTCCTGTCTTCAATTATTGATCTCTTTCTCTCTCTCTCTCTCTCTCTCTCTCTCTTCTCATTTTGTTACCCACATGAGAGTTACCTGATCAAACATATGTTGTGGCTGGACTGTGGAGGTAAGACATGCTTCTTGTGGCACACAGGAATACAGGACATGAAATTTATGAGATAAGAGATGAGATGGAGCATGTGTTGTGTTGGGAGACAAGACATCATCCTTCTTTTAAGAATCATCTCACGTAAGTTGGTCCTCATAGCACACGGGTTGGGCTTGGGCGTGGTTTAATTAATCTTTGAAGTGATACTTATTTGAAAAAAGGAACTTTCAAAAGGGACGGCTTTAACGTTATGAGTGTTTCATGTGATTCATGGATTAAACTTTCCATGTTTCGTATAAAATGGGACTTTAGAGTTCCGTGTTATCTTGTGTTATCTTGTGAGGTGACAGGTGGCGTTAGTGTTTTGTTAAATATTTTTTGGAATTGTTTGAAAGCTAATACAATGTTTCGTATAGGCTCCGTTTGGTTGATGGTAAATTAAAGAAAAAGAAAAATAAAAATTTTTAACTTGAAAAGATACAATATAATGAATTCAAAATTATTCTATATTTGATTATTAAATTTAATCTTATCTTGCATCTAAAATGTAAAATAAAATTTACATATAAGATGTATCATAACTAAATATGAGTAAGAAATTTAAGTAGTTTATACAATTATATGGGTAGTGATTATATATATATGTTTTTTTTTTTTTCAATTAAAAATTTTTACTTAATAGAAAAATATAATTTATGGGCTTCAGCGAATGTGGGGCAATACAACATGATGATAGCCGTAAATGCTGGGCTAAAAGTTAAAAAACACATCACGATGGATGTCGTTGTGTGCTTGACCTACTAAGTCTTTTGGGCCTACATTTGAAATCCAAGATAAGATGGATTGGTCAACCTTAGCAACTTGATTGACATAGAGGATAGCAGCAATGAGGTACAATAAAATGATATCATACTTAAGAGAACAACAAGGTCTTTTCATAGGAGAAGAAAAAGAGACTGAGAGTTCCTCATACTTTTATCCCGGTGACTCAAAAACCTTATTTTCAAAATTTATATATAATAACTATTTCCTCATAAAACATTCGACAGCCTAAAGACTTTTTAACTTTTTGGAATATTCTTGCCTTACACACAGTAATGTAAAATCATAAAAAAAAGAGTAAGATGAGATTAGGGGAAATGAACTTGATGAAATAACCAGGAAGGTGTAAGGTCTATCTAGGCCAGATTGGACAGGATTCTTTCAGACCAATAAGCACGTCCTAAAGAGAGGAATGGACAAGGTTTGTATGAGAATCCAAAAAAACAGGAGAGAGAGAGAGAGAGAGAATGCTAATGCCTACTAGTTCCACCTACTAACAATTAAAACGATTGATGATTGGAAGTTGAGAATCACGTAGTTCTTCAAATTTCATTACTCCCAGTTGGTGATGCAGAATCAAAATTTTATCATCTTTTTGTGTGGTTAGGACTTGGGACTAGACCGTTGTTTGGTAAGTTTCAGTAACTTAAAATCACTATTTATATATATATATATATATATTGTATTGAAGAGATGCCTCACTTGTACGTGTCTACACCTAGACATAGGTCAACACAAAAAGATTGCATTGCCCCACCCCCACGCCCACCCCCACGCCCACGTCTACACCTAAACATAGGTCAGCACAAAAAGAGTGCATTGCACCCCCACCCTCACCCCCACCCCCATATATTGAAAATACTTCTACTTGACCTCCCATTATTTTACCTGCTGACACATGCAATGGCTGCACAAGTGGATGATGTTTTCTTCCCAATTAATTATTAGTCACCGTAATAAGCTTATCAGGTTATCCATCTAATGCAGCTTTTTCCATATACATCATGATGGACGAAAATTCAAATTAAGTTGATAAGACACCATTAAAATGATTGGTGCATGTCAGTTGGAACTAAAGATCAAAGATGTTAGAATTCAAAGACTAACAAACCCCTATAAACACTAAAGTAAATGCAGGGAAAAGAAACAACTCATGAAAGTCTCCTTGGAAACATATCAGAGAGAAAAGTGTGTCAAAACTACAGGCACCTTTTGGTAATATTTATGTTGTTTCTGTGTTTAGAAGCAACAAAAATTGTTTTTCATGTTTTCAGAAACAAAAATAGATTTTTTAGTATTTGATAAACCTGTTTTTTGAAACATTTTTTACAGATATAATGTCACTAAAAAAATCAATAGTATCATCGGATGCCCAAAAGGGAGAGGGTTCGATTGCCTCTTTTTAAGTTTAAATCGTTGAGAGATTTATCGGGCACAACAATCATTTTTTCCTCTCAAATTCTTTTCCAAAAACAATGAAATAAGTCTAACTTGTTTCGTCAAAGTCGTTTCTAGAATTGTAAATAGGCATATGATTTATGTTTCTAGAAACGGGTGAAACGGAACAACTTTATCAAATGTTTTTTAGGTTGTTTCTCAATTTTTGGGGAACTAGAAAACACAGAAACGGAACGTTGTCAAACGGTGCCTAAAGATAGTATGTGTAGATGAACTAGAATTTCTCCTTCTATAACAAGGGTTTATTCTTTGATCAGCTTTTTACAATATCTTACACACACACACACACACACACACACACACACACACACACACACACATATATATATATATATATATATATTTGGTGGGGGCATTTGATTCATTTTGAATCTATGGGTTGCAGCCATTGGTGCCCTAATAATGACAAAAATTTTTTTTT
>NC_056557.1:13400847-13414570 GCF_013358625.1 Macadamia integrifolia
ATGACTAAGAAGATCTCTGTCTCTTACTACCCTACTCTCAATGGGTATTTTGTAAAAGAAGGAGAGGATTTTCCCTTTTTTGGAAATGTGGAGCCATGGTTTGATAAAACTACAGCAAAGATGCAACCAGGATTTGAAGTGTTTTTTCAAGATGAGTTTGACTGGGTGACTCATGAAGTGGAACAACAAAAAATTCTATTCAATGAAAGTGACCAAGATAGTTGCATCACTAGGATAGCAAAAATTGCACTGATTGAGACTGGGTCTTCCTCATGTGATCCTACAATATTGATCCAATCGAAGGAGGCACCAAGTCCTCGAGTCCTCCTGAAAAGAGAATAGGAGAAGAAGATAAGGCTCACCTAGAGTCTGTTGCTTCCCATTGATGTGAAAGGCTTCATGTGCTCCCTCCTACGAGAGCCAAGAGCCCGAGAGCTACATGAGCTCAAGCCTCATCCTTTCAGAGGAAGAAGTACACATGCAAAGTAAAGAAGAGCACAGAGAATGATGGTCTATATGTACTGTGCCCGAACCAACTACAACAAGAAGTCTCGTGAAGGTGGTCAAAGATGTGATCGAGGCACCGGGATCGCATCCCTCAACAAGATCGAAAAGATGGACTTCATAGAAAAGGGATTGAGCAGTCTCTACCAATCTTCACCCCTCAGAAAGTTTAGACTTTAAGAGCACGAGATTGATCAGCTAATATTCATGAAGAAGCAGGCACCTGTCCAGAGGAACCATTGTGCCACTGAAGAAATAGCAGCACGTATGTCATGCACGTGGACAGCTCCACTGGAAACCTGAAAAAATCCCCTACCTACCCCAAACACCCTAAAATTCATCTCCTACCTACCTAGATAACCCAAAAACACTCCTGGACCCAAAACCTCAGAAACCCCTGCATGGGAGAGAAGAGGGTCCAATTTTGACTTTTTATATATAGAGGAATCTGGTCAAGATGATCATACGAATGGATAGTGCTCAAAAATACAATTTTAAAAATATATGGCACGTCAAAATCAAACCAACGGATCTCTCGTGATCATCACCAAAAAAACCCATAATCGCGCTGCGCGCTCTGGCCAACAGGCTAGCCGGGAACGCGAACTTGCTTCCCATGGCTGCAACCCATACTTGTTGCCCATAGCCACAGCCCATGGCTGCTACCCATGGGCTACAGCGCATGCTGCCCACCCCAAGCCATGCACCCCTAGGCCAGTCTATACCAACCATGCACCACCCAAGCCTACACCAACCATGCACCACCCCTGCCTGCAGACCTGCACCCCCGCGGGCACAGACCTGTGCCCCCACAGGCACATGCCTATGCCCATGCCTTGATGCCTGTGTGCTGGCCAGTAGGCTAGCCCACACATATGCATGTGCTGGTGCAACCTGGTGTTTTCATCAAGAAACCTTCTTATGGCCATCAGAGGCACTTCCACTTGATGTCCTGAGTAGTCCTTCCTCATATATATTCTTCCCAATTGATGATAAGCTTGAACTTGGGAACCTCCCTCTTGTCTTGATAGTGAGAAACTCTAAGCTAACGATCTTGCAAAGGCATAACCAATTTCAACCTTTCGAGTAGCCAAAGTTGGAAGATAGCGGGACTTCCCTGATAAGGATCCATCCTAAATTTTTGGCCATAGTGCATGTCATCAAATCCATGAGATTTTTTTTAAGGATTGTGGGGATAATATCTCCTCCTTGTTTAAACAGACCTACCACCTCCATAAGGGTGGGTGATGCCCCATGTCCAGGAGTTTGAAGAACATGGCGAGCCAACATGAAAAACAGAAAAGCATCCTGTGACCTCTGCCGATGGATCCCTCCTAATGAAAAGTATTTGACAAAAATCCTGGATCTTCAAGACGGAAATCTTCCCATAGCTGATGAACTGCTTCATTTCTTCCTTTCCCCATCTGAAGAAGCTTTGGATTTCTTCTAAGTAGTCCTTCCTCAATGATGGTTGAATCAAGCATGCAAGCTCAGAACTCCTCTAAGGTTGGATAAATCTTAACCGTCACGAACCGAAACACATGGAGGTCAACATCTCAGTGTTGTGACACCTGTCGAAGTAATTTGTGATCTAATTCCACACACCCAATCTAGCTAAGTACCAACATGTTTATGGATTCAAACAATCCTGGTGCCTCAATGTTTATATCCAAGATCCACTTTATGAATGTCACATCCAAAGAATCCATAAGTTTTTTGGCAACCATCACAAACAAAGGAGAGAGGTGATTTTTCAAAGCAATACTCATTAGCTATTGATGCAATCAAACTTTTACCACTGTTGCATCATTTTTTTTTTTTTAATTAATCAAGGGTGGGGAATGAACTGGCCTTGATTACTTGTTCCGGATGGCGATCTTTGGGAGATGAAATCCTGTATAAGAATTTGGAGGACCATAGGTGGATGACGAATACCTAATGGCCGAATAGGCCAAGTGGTGATTCTTGGGGGAACTAAGCTATGATGTTCTTTCAGATACCTTAATTATTAATATGGGAACCTTCCAATTACTCGGAGGTTGTAAAGACTGCACTTGCACATGTCAAGTTGCCTACGTATCTCTTAAGAGGAATCAGATCTAGCGTAGTTCGGGTGGTCCACCCTTTCATACATAATATCTCTTGAGTTGGTATATATTGACCAGTCCGAACACTTCTTCGCCATTGAGGTCCACGAGTCTCACCGCCTTGCCTGGAAAGATCTCCTTAACTATAAATGGGTCACTCCAGTTTGGCCTGAACTTCCCTCTTGGGTTATGAATGGGAGCCCTTTGTTCTCGGAGAACTAGCTCACCTTCTTCTATGTGACAAGGTTTGACATGCTTTTTGAATGCCCTAGCTATCCTCAATTGATACTTCCTTAGATTATCCATGGCCTTTATACGCCTTTCATCCAGAAAATTGAGCTCGTCATTCTTGGTCTCCACCCATTCTTCTTTAGGTGAACTGGCTATCTAAAAAGTACCCTAAGAGATGGTACCAAGATCTCCACTGGTAATACTGCTTCCACCCCATACGCCAAAGAGAATGGAGTTGCCCCAGTTGAGGATCGTATAGAAGTCTGGTATGCCCACAAAGCAAGTGGCTTATCCACCCAATCCCTGTGAGTCTCAACCATTTTTTTTTTTTTTTAAGAATGGCTTTGATATTCTTGTTGGCTGCTTTCACTACCCCATTGGCTTGTGGCCTATAAGCGGTGGACTGGTGCCTTTTGATGCTAAACCTTGTGCAAATTCTGTCAGCTTTGCCCCAAAAATGGGATCCTTGATCCGAGATTAGTTCATGTAACTGATAAGTTTCCCTAGCATCTTTCAATCTAAAGGGCATCACCTTGTAGCAATAGGTTCCCATGGGGGGTGAAGGCTATCTTCTTGCGATCTTCTGGGTGCGTGCTTACTTGATTGTATCCTTAGAATCTATCCATAAATGGCAATAAGTAGGGTTGTCAATTCTGAGCACACACCGGTAGGCCCGAATGAGCCCGACACATTTATTAAACGAGCATTCAAGGTGCAAGTAGCTAGCCCGTCGGGTGCCCGACCAAACCGACATGTTTATATGTCCGGCTTGAACCGACTCATTGTAGCCCGACCCAACTCGACCCCCTTTAATACTGCATAAAATTCCTATTTTACCACTACTAGTAAGATACAAATTAAGCTTTCTTACCCTTTGCTTTGTAATAATAATTGATTTAATTAAGCTTTATTTTGTAAGTTGTAAATGTCATAATCTCTTTTTTTCTTTGTAAGAACAACCATAATCTCATATCATTTCTATTTTTTATTAAAGATTTGCCTCACATATTTTTGAGCATTCAACCAACTTAAGAAAATAATTTTAGGGTAGGCACGTTTAAAGCCCATTTAGAGCTCGTTTAGACTTAAATAGGTCCGTAGCCCGATTAAGGCTAGGTTCAGATCCGTTTAAAGAAACCCAATTAAAGTCTGACACCGACCAGCCCGATTATAAACCATACCATGCCACCCCAAAGCTAGGCCCGTTTACTTAAACCGGCGTTCACGGTGCAAGGCTTCCAAGTGGTTAAGCCCGATTAAGCCTGACCGAGACCTACCCGGCCTGACCGGTTGACACCCCTACATTTCATACTATATGTGCTTTGTTACGACCATTTTTAGAGTGACTAAATGGATCTCTGCTTCATCACTATGTGAGCCTCTTGGATCAACTGAGTTGTTCCTACAAATACCCTCTACCTGAGACCATATTATGAAGAGGGCGTCTAATGATGCTACTTTAGCTTGCTCCTTAGGATCATGGATGATGCAGTCCAGTGAGACAAGACTAGGGAAGCAGTTGGTAATAGTTGGATTGACATGTGGGCTTAAAAAAATTTATTCAAAATTACACCATTATTTTGTGGCACATTGCCTGGGCAACTTGTATTTGTATTTCAATGCAGCCATGAGAACATTACATATTTAGGGGTCAACACTGCTCATCATGAGGTACCAAGAATGTTGGATTTGGTGTAGTTGAATTGTTTAGGGTACCCCAGATTGTGTGTGAGTGATGTGCTATGCTAGTTAGACGGAAGCTTGATATAGTACTACTCTTAGTGTACTATCTTGTTAAGTCATATGCTCCATTTCCTATTTGATGAGACACCTATGGTAGAGAGACTTCTTAGATAGACAATTGAGTCGTTCCACCCTCTGTGGGGGAGTGGGAGAAGTTAATAGAAATCGGGTTTGACTTGATTCCCACTTGGGGCTCCCATATTGGGGTTGTGCTTACCCATGTTGAGCGCCCAATAGGGCTACTAGCATTAGAGCCTAGTTGGCTAGATCTCTATAAATATATAGATCTGGCCACAAGAGATGCTTGAATATCTCAAAGGAATGTGCTTTAATTGAAATCTCAATCGGCATCATTTTGGACACAACTATCATCCTTGTTGCCAAGGGTATCAGTACCCTCTACTCGTCTTCCTGCACTTTCACTAATTTCTGCTATGGTCAACCGAAACCCTTCCTCCTGCTTAGTTTGTATTCATCCATGAATTTGGCATTAACTGGGACAAGATGGGGGGGAAAGGGACCGAGCATAGTCTCCCAACTTCATTTTGCTTGTTGAATTGAGAACCCATGTCCTCTCCCCGTACGTGACAATTGCAGCAACATAAATAAGAACTGAAACAATTGAAATCAGGCTAACCGTCCAGGACCTGAAAGACACAAAAGATGCGTTGCTGCCTCGGATGACTAGTCCAACCAAGTGCCTTAACATCTCATTAACTTCTACGGTGAAAGCAGTAATGCATGCTATGCATGGGGTTGCCTTGTGATGGCCACACCACAAGTTCCATCCTCCCCCTTTCCTCAAGTGAATATCCTTGTATGGAGAATTATATATTAGTGTTGATTAAATCTTGCGTCGTTAATTACATCTTGATTTGGGTTTGAGCCCAGGGAGAGGGATGAACACGAGAGGTTGAGAGCGGAAGAGGGGAGAATGAAAACGGGAGGAGGGTGCGTTGCAGGTGGGGGTGGAGTATGAGATGGTACGGCCGAGAAGGGAAAGGAGAAGGAAGTGGAGTTGGCGGTGGAAAGCACATGTTGAAAAAATAAATAAATAAATAACAAAATATGGAAAGAGAGACAAGGTGACAAGGTATTTTAGGATGTTCAATTTGCTTTTTTTCTCGGAAACTGTAGACTAATAGATACAAATTTTAAACCTACCTACCTTGTAATTAATTTTCTTATCTAATGAATCCAGGTAATTTCCCCTTGTTTTTAACAAATCGTTAATTGTAAGTTAGGAGGTAATGAACTACCTAGTAGACATCATCTTCAACTGTCGATCATCTTGGAGGTTATTGTGTAAGCCAATGCACATCTGCTAGCATGTAAGGTGATACCCTCATTAGCTTTGATTTGCCATGGAATGATGATTGTATAAATGATAAGCAATGAAGGGGGTAAATTTCAGTTAAATATAGATATTCTATAGCAGAATATCTAAAAACTAACTATAATTAACAAAAGTTCGGAGTGATGATGAGGTTTAGGGAACACTCCTTAATTACCCTAACCCAATCTTATGGCCGTTGAGCACTCTTCCTATGTTTTTGCATGTATATAAGGCTTACCCTTGTTGTTTTATGGTTGTCCTTGTTGGCAACTCGGCCACGTGGCGGTGATGACGTGGCCAGTTTGGGTGATGTGGATGAAAATGATGACATGGCAGTGTCCAGTGTCACCGATGAGACAACAGAGCATCTTGGTATGCATGGAGTGGTTTAATACATCATTAATAGGTGGTGCGGGTTTCTGGGTCAAAACTGGTAAAATTGGCCTATTTACGATCGAGGGCATTTTCAGCAGTGAAAATGACATTTTTGGAAGATCGGTTCTTCATGAAAAAGATAGATTGTAATTTACCTAGTCCAGTGCATTTGATTTCGTCACATTCCGATACCGTATGAAGAAGTTACGGCATTTGTGGTAGTCGAGGGCAGTTTCGGCATTGAAGATGAATTTTTTAAAGGAAGCATTTTACATGTAACAATACGACAAAAATACAATCTTTCCAACGGTTCTGATTCCATCGCATTCCGATTCCGTATGAGAAAGATACGTCATTGGAAAGGTGTAGGGGCATTTTGGTCTTTTTACATGGATGATTCAGATGATTGAGTCTTCTGAAAAGTCATAGAGCATCTAGTTACGATTCCAACGCACTTCGTTTCATCTCGATCGGATATCGTATGAAAAAGTTATAAGTGTTTCCGTAAAGTCGGTTCGAAAATCCAAACCGAAAATCCATCAGTTGCTCTCGGTGTTGGGTGGATTTTTCGGAATTTATTTTTGAAATTCGAAGGGCTTTTGTGTAATTTAAAGATTTTGAAGGTCTGAGTTGCAAGGGGTCTTTAAGCACTGAAACATATGGAGGCAGGGGGTTGATTGTAATAAAGAGGAGTAAAGGGAAGTGAAATGGATGGTCAAGATTCGACCACGTAGGCTTGATGCCCATCCAAAGGCTGCTGAGATTTTGGTGTGATATGGACGAGATAGATGCTTGCGCGTAGGATTGGATTGGTTAGGTGCATAACTCTTGATGCACTGGCGCTACACCTTATCAAAGTATGTTAGTGTGTTTCGCGCGTGTATAGAAGATATAAAGACGATTCCAATCTGAAGGATCTCATGAAATCATATTAAAGCCAACATGGAGGATTCGGATCCAACGGTCAATAATCCTTTTCACTTTTGTGAGTGGGAGACAAGTTCCCTTAAAATCCGGAAAAGCAGCCAATCATAGATCGACAACACTTCTGACGATGTCAGCGCCTACGTCATGATGACGTCATCGAGATTCAAATCTAACGGTTTGGATCTGTTGTCCGTTGGTTTAATCGGACGGTTTGGATTATAAGATCTTTTATATGAGATCTACGGTCAGATTTCGCTTCTGTTGCGCACGCCGCCGGTGTAGCCTACGCCACCCGTACGAAGATTCCATTTCAGGCTATCTCATTGCTCCAACTTCAAAAGGTCATATCTCCCTCATTTTAAGTCGGATTTGGGTGAACCAAGTTGCAACTTCTTCGTTTTTTCAAGGCCTACACCATGGAAGCAAGAAAAATGGGTTTTGAGTGAAAGAAGGCTACGGTTTTGGTAGGAGAAACTTCCCCCTCTTTGTTGGTCCTTGAATGAACATACATTCTTGATGATAAATGTTCTTAGGCCATTAAAGGACGTAAAAGAGGTGGTTGAAGTGTGTTAATGGTATATTAACTTAAAGCCAAGGAAGAAGAGAAGAAAGCAAGGATGTGTTTGCTTTGAAGAGCAAGAAGCCAAGGAGAGAGAAGGTGTGAGCACCAAATTTGTGAGTACAAGTTTCCAGTCATCCCAGGCAATCGATTGTGAGATTCTCTAACCTTGGATTTTACATTACATGTATGTATGTATGTTAGGGTTAGTTGTGGATGAATGTATACATGCTAGGTTAGTTGTGGATGAACTGTAAGCATGCTAACTAATTGTGGATGCATGTGCTAGGCAAAGCTTGACTGTAGGGCATTGATATAAGCCCAATTTAATTGTATTATTTATTGTGTGCTTAGTGGGTGCCAAGCACCGGGAATGGGTGCTCCCGTGTAGTGGGTGCTACACATTGTATCGGCACTACGAGTGCCATCTCAGCTTCGACTTGAGAAAATTGGGTGTGGGTGCTCCCGACTGTGGGTGCAGTCAAAAGTAGTGTATTGAGTAGGTACGAAGCCTTTACAGGCACTACTCCGGGGATGTAGGCAAATTTCCGAACCTCATAAAAACCCTGTGTTGTGGGTGCTTGTTGTTTGCATTTGATATTGAAGTGCGTGGAATGTGGAATGGGTGTGCATACTTGGAAGTGCCTATGAGAGGCTGAGTGTGCATACGACTGTGTGCAAACAGGGACAGGTATACCAGGTTCTTCTTGGCCAGACATCGGACAGGTTTTTAGGTATCAGAATTGTACTCACTGATTCACCCCCCTCTCAGTGACTGCCCGGTTACAACACTGACCACTTGGTGGTGTAGTGTGGATGTGCATACGACTGTGTATGTAGGTGATAGTGATTACAGTTTGAAATTTATGAGACAGCTCTGGGCAGCAATACAGGTTATGTGAGTAAGTTTCATGTAACAGTAAGAATGGTCAGTAGTATACATAACAGCTCTGGGCAGCATCAATAGAGTGTGCTATTGAAGTGCAAATAGTGATTGCCACATCAGGGGTACAGTTGGAAAATGAAAAAATATTTGGCACACTGATTCACCCCCCCTCTCAGTGTCAATCGAGACCCAACAGGTTTTAAGTATGGGTATCGTATTGGCCGTATCAATTGTATCGTATCAGTATTGGCTGAGGTCGATTTTCGATCTAGATCAGTTATCCGTATCATTTCAAGGATAAAATAGTAAAAAAATGTATTTTTTTTTTCTGAAAAGCAAGGGGCAAAAGTGATCGATACCCATCGATCCTCTCTGATACCGGTCTAGGTATAAGTAGAGACCGATATCAATATCAATATCAATAAAGAGAACTAAATCCATGATCCGGACTCTAAAAAGAGCTCAGATCCTCTTCCCAGGCTCATTGACTTGCATTTTCACATTTCCAGCCGGCTTAGCCTGTCTCGATGAGTAAACGATCCTCTTCAAGTCTTCTTAGGGTCATTAATAAATGAGATGGCATTTAAATTTGATTTTGATACCAAACAATAAATGGGACATGATTGTTTTAGGCTAGGATTTTCAGCAGTATCAGTACTGAAATACTGATTAGGTTTCGGATCCTCTTCCAAGCTCATTGATTGACATTTTCACATTTCCAGTCATCATAGCTTATCTGGATGAGTAAGTGATCCTCTCCCCAGGCTCATACATAAGATGGCATTTGGATATGATTTTGATAAATAATAAATGGGACGGGATGATTTTGGGATGGGAATTTTAATGGTATCAGTACTGAATACGGGTTTAGTTATGGATAAAATTGGAACTGTACGTGAATAGTGAATACCATTTCAAAGGCATACTTCATGTTCATGTGATCAAGTTTTATCTCTAAAGTTTGATGTATTTTGGTGGTCTTCACCCTATTGGGTTTTAGAGAAGGGATTTTTAGTTCTATTACTATAAATTTGGTTGGTGATGACATTAACACTATATTAAGCCTTGTTTATTTGGTTATCAATAATTTTTAGTTGTTATTTTGACAAGCTTACATATATATGATCTAAGAGACACCTTAGATCTCATAATAATGAAAAGATCCATACCACTAATAATAAAACCATCAATCTCATAAATTAAGAACCACTGAAGTTCTTTTCCCTTTTTTACAGTACTTAGAACTGTTTAGAAACTGGAACCTTCCCATCCCATTAATACTCTAGACCAGGACCTAGGTTTGGTCTCATTAATAAATAGCATTGTTCTGGGATTGACACCTTCTTCCTCTTCCCTGAACTGACGAACAAAGGAGAACACATTGGACTATTCCACAATCACCTGGACAACCACCCCTTTTCCCTTCTCTACTCCCAACACCCGGCAACTCCTCCCTCCCATGTCCCTACTTGATCAATCTGACCAATCAACTCCTCAACATAGGGTCCTCACTTTTTAGCACAGAAAAATAAGGTTGGGAAATGGAACTTTGGGAAACGTACGACTTTGTTAACTTTGTAATTATAGTTAATCTATAGTTACATGACAATACATGGGTAAGTTCTTGCGAGTAAAGACTAAGCAAGTATCTTTTATGTATAATTTCAGCTTAAATGAATGGTGAAAATGGCTAAAATTATAAAATGACCATTTTCTCTACCAATGGCAATGACTTAGGTAGAGTTTATTGTTGTTTTATGGTTGTCCTTGTTGGCAACCCGACCACGTGGCGGTGATGACGTGGCCAGTTTGGGTGACATGGATGAAAATGATGACATTGATAACAGAACTACTTGATATGCATGGAATGGTTTGATACATCTTTAGTATGTGGTGCGGGTTTCTCGGTCAAAACTGGCAAAATTAGCCTATTTACGATCGGGGGAATTTTCAGCAGTGAAAATGACATTTTTGGAAGATCATTTCTTCATAAAAAATATAGATTGTAATTTATCTAGTCCAGTGCATCTAATTTTGTCGCATTCCGATACCGTATGAAGAAGTTACGGCATTGTGGTAGTCGAGGGTAATTTTGGCATTGAAGATGAATTTTTTAAAGAAAGTGTTCTCCATGTAACAATACGAAGAAAATCCAATATTTCCAACGGTTCTGATTTCATTGCGTTCCGATTCCGTATAAGAAAGATGCATCAATGGAAATGTATAGGGGCATTTTGGTCTTTTTATATGGCTGAGTCAGATGATTGAGTCTTCTAGAAAGTCGTAGAGCATCTAGTTACGGTTCCAACACACTTCATTTCATCTCGATCGGATATCGTATGAAAAAGTTACAAGTGTTTCCGTGAAGCTGGTTTGAAAATCCGAACTAGAAAATCAACAGATGCTCTCGGTGTCGGGTGAAATTTTTGGATTTTAATTTTGAAATTTCAAGGGCTTTATGTAATTTCAAGGTTTTAAAGGTCTGAGTTGATAAGGGGTTTTTGGTATTAAAGTTTATAAAAGCAGGGGTTTATGTGTATATAAGAGAATTAGAGGGATCTTAATACACGGTTCAGAACTTCAGATTGAGCCACGTCGGATAGATTCAAATCTGACGGTCCGTGCAAGAGCTTGGGTTGAAGATGCTTATCAGAGGCTTCTCATTGGTGGAGTGTATTAGATATGATGGTGTGGCGCCTCACCATATTGAGTTTTGATTGTGTGTAGCGCATGTGCATAGAATCTATAAAGAGATTCTCCATAGCTTGATCTGAGCCAATCATATCAGATTCGTTCCGATCTAACAATCAATATTGATGAAGCTTTATTAAAGTTAGCTGACAGTGTAACGTGAAACGCGCTACACCACCAATCGGTGATCGACAACTCGTCTGATAATGTCATCGCATACGTCATGATGACGTCATCGAGATTCAAAACCTACGATTTAGATCTATTGTCCTTTGGTTGAATCGGACGGCTCCGATTAAGAGAAAACTTTTGATGAGATCTACGGCCAGATCTGCGACTCGGTTGCGCGTGCCGCTGGTGTAGCCTACGCCACCCATACGAAGATTCCATTTCTGGCTATCTTATTGCTTCAACTTCAAATGGTCATATCTCCCTCATTTTAACTCCGATTTGGGTGATTCAAGTTGGAGATTCTTCATCTCTCCGAGATCTACACATCAAAGGGAAGAAATCAGGCAGAGGGGTTTCTGAGGTGGTTGGAAAAATGAGTTGAAGCTCGTGAAAGGCTAAGGGTTTGAATGAAAGACTTCCATACTCTTGCACTTCATCCATATCCCCCATTAGAGGCTTAGGAAGCTGTTGGAAACCAAGGTAGCAAGCTCTATTGATTGTTGCCAAGAGAAAAAAAAAAAAGAAAATAGAAGAGAAGAGAAGAAGAGGGAAATAGAGAAGAAGTTTTTCCCTCTCTTTGTGTGTGTGTGAATGTGAATGTGAATGCCATTGTTACTCCATGAAATTAAGACAAGGAGAAAAGAAAGAAGAAGAAGAAGAAGAAGAAGAACCTAGAATTTGGTTCTTGTGAGTTGCTTCAAGAAACCCAAGTGCCAATCGGGGTTGAAGCATTGGCGACACCGAGACAATGTGGTTGTGGACTTGTGGTCGACATCAAGTGGAGATCGACATTATTGCATCTCCGACGGTTACTCCTTGCCAAGGTAACCTCACATTTTCCAAATTTCCATTATTATAAATCATTGTAGGCAATATGTTTGATAAAATGCCTAAGTGATAGTTGTAGTCTATTTGGGGAAAATTTGCATGTATGAGTGCTTCACTATAGGGCATTGTTATAAGCCCAACTTTATTTTATTGGTGTTCAGTGGGTGCTGGACACAGGGGCTATGTGTTCCTTGGTACGTACAACTACCTAAACCTATTTACCGTGGGTGCGGCCTCTCAGATCATTCTGAGAAAACTAGGGTGAAGACCTAGCCATTGTATGTCATTGGTGGAAACTAAGAATGTGTTCCCTTGGCTGTGGGTGCAGTCATAATTAGTATTGAATAAATGTTGAGCCCGACAGTGGGCATTACTCCGTGCATGTAGGCAACTGGCCGAAGCACATATTTCTTGTATTGTGGATATATATGCTCATATTTGTATTGTGGATTAGAGTGCTTGGCTGCAGAATGGGTGTGTACATCTGCTAGACCTGACCACTTGGTGGTGTAGTGTGAATGTGCATACGACTGTGTATGTATGTTACAGTGATTACCGTGTGAGGTTTATGAGACAGCTCTGGGCAGCAATACAGGTTATGTGAGTAAGTTTCATGCAACAGTAAGAATAGTCTATAGTATACATAGCAGCTCTGGGCAGCATCAATAGACTGCTATTGAAGTGCAAATAGTGATTGCCACATCAGGGGTATAGTTGAAAAATGAAAAAATATTTGGCACACTGATTCACCCCCCCTCTCAGTGTCAATCGGGACCCAACATTTATAATATCTTTTGTGTAATTATTTGGTTTAATTTTGTTTTCTCTTTACACTAATTTATACTTATTTGTATTAACCTTTAATTATACTATTTGTTGACCTTTAGCAAATAATATAAAATAAATAAAACTCCCATTGTATATTTAATATTTATTTTCATAGGATGATGTATGACATTTTTATAAATTTATCATAACTTTGCGTCGTAGTTGAGATGGATGTAGAGTCCTTTATCTCATTACGACATATATATCATGTCAACCTTTTACATTAGTAATTTGCTTCAGTTTACTCTATTCGTTTCCTTTGTCCATGCGAATTGCAGTGGATGCTAAGGTGGTTGATCTTATACTTGTTCTTCAAGATTGGGAGAAAAATAAGCAAGTTACAAAGAAATATAAGGGCCCGTTTGGTATTGTTTTTGTTCCAGAAACACCATTTCGTGTAAAAAACGAAAATTTCAATTTCTGTGTCAAAACGCAGTTTTTAAACGAAAAAATTATGTTTCAAAATTTCAGATTTTTATCGGGATTTTTTTTTTTTTTGGTAAAATGGAACGAAACTGGGAAGACGAAACTCCATTTTGGAGTTCCGTCCAATCTCA
>NC_056557.1:13414590-13421134 GCF_013358625.1 Macadamia integrifolia
ACTTCATCTGTTCATCATAAGATAGGGGAGATATCAAGCCTTGATGGATAATTTGAGGTTCCAGGGGACCAGGACAGATTCATATCGTCGTATCAATCAACCTTCTTTTATATTGTTGCTTTAATTTTGAAAAATTAGTGCGTCTTAGTGCAATATGGGTCTTGTGAACCCAAGCAAAATGATAGTGAAAATTTTTTGTGGTCAATTTATTTTTTTGTTTTATTGTAGTTGTAATCTTGCTTTCACTGTTTTGGGGCCTAATCTATTTCATGAGTAGAAATTGGATTACAATAACCATTGTTTCCATCGCTCAATGACAATTTTTTCATAGTTTTTTATTTTATTGTATAAAGTAATTTGCTCTTTCTAAGTATACAAATCAAGTTAATAACTTGATAAATAAAAAATATACAATAAACTATAAAAATAATATCCGAATTTTTTGCCCGACTTTTATTTTTTTAATCCAATAATTCTCGAATCTGAATCCGACTCCGATTTTTATTTTTTCCGCTTTTTGACCGAATCCTTAAATTAATCAATCGAATTATTCCGAATAATTCTCCGTCCGAATAATTCCCGAATCCGAATTTGCTAACTATGACTCTACTGTGTAATAGAGGCAGCGGCTCAGATCCGATGTTTTGGAGCAACTCAAGGCGTGTGGTTATGTGTTGGGTTCCATGCCAAGGCACTCCAAGACGTCGGATTTGAGCCGCTGCCTCTATTATGCAATAGAGGAGCCGAATCCATCAAAAATCATCTTAAAGTAAAGAAATTTATTTATGTCTTAAAGACATTACAGTTATTGGAAGGTGTTGGTCTCTTATTTCCATCACCACCATGCATACACCATCTTCTTCTTTCATAACTACTAAACCAGAATTTTCCCTAGCATAAGCTGGAATAAATGGCCAACCCGGCCGCTTTCGCCAGCTTATGGTTCTGATTGGCCTTCTGTGCTCCTTAATACTCGTAGTCCTCCTTCTATCCTTGTTGAAGCAGAATGTTGAAGTAGGGTTACAGATCTCTAGATGAGGTCTTGAACTTGCACTACCCTTGTTTGATAATCTATTACCATCATCTCCAAATTTGACTGAGATAAACACTTCTGTAAAAATTGAAGCCTCAAAGATTCAATTATACAATAGGAAGATGATAAAAGAAACAATCACTTCCCTTGGACATTACAATATTCATTATCTCATACTCATAGCTTAAGACTAGTAACAAGTATGATTTTAAGTAGATCTGATTAGAAAAAAATAAAAGAAAAAAAATCTATGTAGCCGACCCCATTACCTTCGTTACCCGAGAAAGCAGTTTTCCGGGCATTGTCATTGGAGCTTTGGCACTTGAGCTTGAGGTGGTGTTGGGTAAGGAACCACCAAATGCAAAGGCTTTTGGGAGGTTTTTGTGAGCCTAATGATTACTCTTTATTAGATCTTCTGATGCCAATGTGAGAAGCTTTTCTTTCAGACAAAGGGCACAAACCCCTACAAGCATCTCTGTTGGATGAAAATGTCAGTGTGTGATTACTTCTTTGAATCCACCCATGCTGTTTCAGAAGAATTGCAGACACAAAGGTAGGAAGAAGAAAGAAAGAAAGAAGAGAGAAACATAAAAATTTGTCATTTTGGAAAGAAGAGAATTAAGAAAGGTGTTAAGGTAACATAGTAACTTGCTAGGACTTATATCTAAGCTGCAGCTAGTTTAACTATCTAGGAGCATGCGTAACACCATTGAATACATAATTTAAATGCTCTAGGTACTCTTCAAAATTGCATAATAATAAATCTGCGGCCAACTTGCAGTACTGAGTATAAATGAAAGAGGAATATAAATGGGTTTTAGCTGGCTTGTCTAATCCAGTTAGTGAAGTTGGGTTTAAAACTTCCTCTTGGCTAGCCCAATTACTTAGCTTAACATGTTTTGCCTATCCAAACAAAGCTACACTTTTAGAGATGTAAATTCTATATGTATTCATATCTGGTTAGGAAAATCTATATTCAAAAAATTGGTATTCGATAAGGGTGTCAATCGGTTTGGTTTCAGTTTTGATTCGGCTCTGAATGATGATAAGGTGGATCAGAACCAAACTGAGAACCGACTCAGTTCAGCATTTAGATACTCAAGTTGATTCAATTCGGCTCGATTTGTTTTGGTTCCAATTCGGTTATGATATGCAATTTTAATTCGGTTATGAAAACAATTCCACTTTTGGACCATGACTGGGACCAAAGGCCATAATGCATGGGCTCAAGTTATGACCCTTATGGCTATTGCTAATTCTAAAATTATCTTAGCATGTCAATATGTGATGATAAATTACTCAAGCTGAAAGAGAATCATGATCAACATGGTTGATTCTAAACCGAATTGACCGATTCAAACAATCCAAGACCGATTTTGAAACCCTGATGCAATAGTGAACTTGGAGGCATTGATAGATTATTTATTTATTTTTTTTTTCTAAATAGAGAATATGCGTTTAATTTTGCTGACCACACTTTTGAAGAGAGTTAATCAAAGCTCATTGATTAATCTTGAATCTGTGCCATTAAGATAAGATATCCAATGTATTGGTTGAAAGTATTAAGGGTGAGAATTTTGTGCGGTTCTCCTCAAAAGAAGTGCCACTTTAATTATTAACTTTTGCTAAAATTATTTTCACCCTCGAGCCCTGTAAAAATTTAGAACATTGGATTGGTATCTAAACAAGGACTGTGGAGTGTGTGTGGTGTTGGAATGATAGATGTATATCGTTCTTGTTAAGGAGAGGGTTCGATAAAAGACAACGTAGCTTTTGCACCAGCATAAGGACTAATGGGAACGTACGTGAAAGTATCAACAATGGTGAGATATTTTCCTTTTATGCGAACAAGGTAATCATTTCCCCATCCCATGTTTCTTGACGCAAGGGACATACTGTCTTCTACAATTCATTTCCCCGATAACTCATGATTAAAAAGAGACACCCCCATTTAAGCATAGAACAGTGAAGCCAACCATGGACGTAACTTTTAGTCCATCATCCTCAAGGGCCCAACTAATGATGAGGCCAATCAATAATTGGTGAAGTATGGGCTAAAAGTCCTAGTCCACCATGGTTTAAATGGGGCAAAAATTTTCATATTGGTCCACCTTAATAAGTTCATCAAGGCGGTCCAAAATACACATGGTAGATTGGTGGATGGGTCTAAATTTTATCGACAGGTAGACCCTAAAGTCTTCTACTTAAGAGTAAAATTTTAATCTTAACAGAGTTTGCCAAATGGCAAAAATAGATAAAAGTTTTAATATTTGAGATTATTAGTGCACAAAATAGGGTAAAGCTTTTAAAGTTCTCTTGATGGGCCAATGACTTTAATTAGGCCTCTTTGGAACTCCTGAAATTTGGGCGAACCAAGGTTAATTAGCATATTAATCCCAAGGCTAAATTTTTGGCTTTACCCTTGTTCAACATGGTAATAAATTTTTATTTTTATTTTATGGTGTTGATACTTGGTGGTAGATCCATTGCAACGATTTCTTAGATTACTCGTTGGGATAGATATAGACATTGTTTTAGGTATCGATATTGGATTGATTGTATCACAATGATGATATTGGTTAAGACCGATCATGATCCTAGAGGAGAGAATAAATCTAAATACAAGAAGAATAAGTAAAGCCAAGGAAGTTCCCAAGTAGGGGAAACACCAAAGGGTCAAGAAGTGAAAAAACAATACTCTAATATCAAAAAAAAAAAAAAAAATGATGTAACTTTGAAAAGTCCTCAGTCTTATTTTTTTGGTAAAATGGAAAGTCCTCAGTCATTTTGTCAAAGATTGTCACTCTCTAAAGAAGTAGGCAGAGGAAAAATGTTCTTGCATCTAGCGATGAATGGGGAGCATTCATCACCATTGTCGAAGATGAGCAGACTGTGTTCATGTAGATTCATATATTGCTAAAATATTAGTCTAAAGCTAGTGAAACAAGAGTCATTAATATAGTCACCATAATATATAACACCATAGATACATTTGAGAGCGAAAATAGATGTCATATCCACAGACCAAGGACGTTCACGTACGTAAAGATTCACCGAACTCGATATATTTGGCATGGACACAAGCTAATCACCAATTTCAACTTCACTTCTCCATCTAATAACCTTATTCACAAATTATTGCATGAAGAATAAAAAGGAGAAACAGTTGTAATAAATTTAGGAGGTTGGTGGTCCTATATAACTTTGGTGGAGATCTAAGACTGTCTCTCTCACAATGTGTGAGAAGAGAATGAAGAATGTATTGTTTATAACAAATATGCACATATAAGCTTACCAAATTATGTGACCTAAATAATAGAAAAATAACAAGAATACATGTACAAATTATATATATTGAATCTGTACAAAATCAGTGATCTTCTAACAACTTCTTATATGTGACACCATGCTTGCCTTATTTTAGTCCTCGTATGTTAGTGTATCACCACCATTTGGTAGAAATTGATGATTATTGACTTGTGGGTCAACCATCAATAGATGTAGCTTCATCTTTGTTGGTCATCTCATTTGCTTGATGAGGAAACCTCATTGCTACATATTGGGCAAACCTGCAAGGCATTGGTATATATAACTAGCTTAACACCTTAATTAACAATAGAGTTTGGACTTTGAAGTAATCAACTAGGATGATAAATTATCCTAGACAAATTGCCAATCTACCTTCTTAATTTGAAGCCATTTGCTTATACAATCGGAATGGTAAGGTTGCTCACATGAAAGCATTACAAGTGATTCTCCATCTTTGTATTCATCTTGACAAATCACACACCTGTCATACATGTCAATCACTAATTATTAATATCGGCCAATACGGGGATAGCATTCTTCTCCATACAGCTCAGGGACCAGGGTCCTCCCTGCCCTAGGATCACTCTCTGGTCCTTGGGCTCTATGGAGAGGAGTGGTCCAAAAGTTATTTTATTTTGGGAAACGAAAAAAGGTTTTTTGTGGGTTTCGGTGGTAAAGGAGATTGGGAAATTTAAGGGTGTGCAAAATCCTTGGGGCTGTTATGGGCTCCGATTATTATTGACGGTAAAGGGAGAATATTTTGGGGGGACAAAATTCAGTGTCCACAATATTGTGAACTAAATCCTTGGGTGTTTTGCAATCGAAGCTCAATTTACCGATCTACCACATCTTCCCTCTTCAGCTTGAATTTATTTTCATAGGGACGAAGTGAATTGGCGAGTTCGTTGGCTGACAGTCCTTTGTTCACTGACCCAACAGTTTCTCCAAGCTCAAGCAACTCCTACAGCCATGTCCACTTAATTAAAATTAAAATCAATCTTTCCAAGTGATCATAGAAATTTGCAGCGAATTATTATAAACATGTATATGCTACTCACTTCGTAAGACATTTCATCTGGGTCTATCTCGTCTTGTTCCATGTCCTGCAAAAAAAAAAAAAAAAAAAAAAAAAATTGATATATATATATTGCAGAAAATTGGGTCTAAGAAGATACCATCATTAAGGGTGCTCGACTCGGTTGGTTGTGGATTTGAGTCTTGGTATGTCCACTATCGACTATTGCTCGTTGATCCTGCGGAAGCGCCACACTACCACGGAGCACCCTTTTTTCTTCTCGGTAAAAAAAATAAAAAAATAAGAAAATAAATTATGGCTACCTCATCCTCGCTGCTACCTTCTTCTTCTTCTCCTTCTCCTTCTGGATATAATATGTCAGCTGCAGAAGGAAATGGAATGAGGATCACAACTCACAACCCACAAACCACAACCATGTTCATGTTATAGTTACCTTCAAGGAATTCCTCATCAACAAGCCCATAGCCAGGATCAGCTTCAGCGTCATCATCATCATCTTCATCTTCGTCACTGAATTCATAATTCTCACTTTCCTCCATTATGGACACGAGAAACTGCCTTTCCTGGAAACAAATTAAGTCTCTCTCTTAAAGCTGAATCACAGAAAAGTACCCTATTAAGAGCTAGAGAAAGAGAGAGGACCTGTTCTTGTATTGTCATTGCAAAGGTGAGATCTGAGTCAATCTGGCTGGGTTGCGTGACTGGAACGACCTTCCTGTCATTATTAATTACATGTTTGGCCTCTTCACCATCCATGGATATGAATATGAAAATGATGATGTAATTTCAGTCTTCTTCTTCTTCGATAGGACAACAAAGAGAAGGCTTTAATTGAAGAATATATGAGGAAAGGCAAATGGGTCTGACCCTGAGAATTGAATGAGGTTTCGTGGGTGGGAAGCTAATGGATGGAAAGGAAGGAAGGAAGCGGGTAATGGAGGATTTCATGCAAAGGAAGGAAAGCAGCAAAAGCTTCTGATTATAACGTACAAGTTTTGACATTCTAAACCGTAATTGATCAAATTCATGGCCATCGTAATACCTTATACGCATCTCTTGCCTTGTGATTGGGCAATCTCTGGTGCTTCTGTAGATGGCGGCCCTGAGCTGAGAGCGGATCTAAACCATCCCCCAAACCCCACCCCCCAACCCCACCCCACCCCCCC
>NC_056557.1:13421154-13425201 GCF_013358625.1 Macadamia integrifolia
AAAAAAAAGTTTGAGAGCGGATCAGGTTCTTGGTCGAATCTGACCCGCTTAGAGCAAATTAAGAAAAATACCAAAATAAACAAGCAATAGATTTGTACAACATAAAGATTTAACGAGGTTCATACATCGGTGTGATGTGTTATGTCCTTGGGCATAGAAGAAGATGTTAGAAAACTCGAATTGAAACTCTAGTTTGGAAAACCCCCAAAAAATAATGACTTTCTCAACAATACACAACAGTACATTATATACTCTAAGTCGCGGTTTGACCCATTGGGTAGCGGTTAATCTGATTGAACCATATCGTGGGGGCGTACAAGATCAGTATTGGGCTTCTGTTACCATCACAGATCTCAGAAAACTTTTCATTCGGATCGCTACTAAAATATGTCGGAGCGGATCAATCTTCAAAACGGGTCAAGAATTCAAGACAAACTTAACAGACCCACGTAAAGAAAAATCCTGTAATAGATTCCATGTGTGTCGATTAGATCGTACGATAACTTGAACCACACTCCATTGAGCCCTGAATCTCTTGTTGTGCTCCGCCTTGACCATTGGTACTATGATATGGATTTTCATAACTGTTTTATAGGTAAAACCCAATATTTTGTCCTACTTACTTGTATTGGACATTTAAAAATTTTGTTTACAACTTTGTTTTTAGGGATTCTATTAGTACATTACTAATTTGAGAGTGACGATGGATCAATGGCATGTGATGAGACACTTTGACCATTTTTAACTTCTTGATTTTTGATACTTTGTTCTGAATTTGGATCCTCTCCAATCCGTTGTATCCTCTCGAGCCTCATCTCACATCATTCATGGAGTGTGGTCCTCACATCCCAAAAATAGTTCTCATATCCATGGATGGTGTAAGATGGGGTTCAAGTATACATCCAGTTGGAAAGGATTTGGGCTCGAATCATGTCATTTATCTAAATAAAACTTTTTCTTTTTCTAACAAAAAAAAACTCTTTTTTAATGAATTGAAAAACCCTTAAAATGCTTTTTACTTGTTCATCCTAGTTCTGACTACCCGTTTTGATGTAAGTGATTGGATCATCAAACATTTAAGCTGAGATTTAATTTGTATATATTTTTAGAATAGATTTTGAGTCTAGAATGCTTTCTGAAACCTTATTATTCTTTATTACCTCGCATGCTTTGAAATGCATTCTGGAGTGATTGTTAATTCTTCTAAAAGGCCACCAAAGAGCTATTAATAATTAATCCTTCTGATTATGGTACTAAACAAAAGTTTTAGTCAAAGAGGATAAGTCTCTCTCATTTCATTTTCCTCTATTTTTCAAGTCCATTTCGTACATTATCATGGTATCATTCATCCCCTCCTTTACACACCTTAATTAAATCTGAATCTAATCGAATTTTAGTAATTACTAATCTCATTGCTGATTGAGTACAAGGTTTTACAACACGGAAGGTATCAATAAGTCTTAGACTCCTGATTCGATTTTCATTCAATTTCAATCTGAATCAACCTGAATCTTTCAACTAGATCTGTTGGAATTTAAATCATTCCAAACAGTTAATAAAATTTGTATTAAAAAAAAAAATAAAGAAAACAGAAAAAAAAAACCTTACTTGAAGGAATCAAAAAAATCTAACCGTTGATCTAAGATTTATGCACCACATATATCAAATTTATATTGAAATTATCTAAAATGGATAAAGAAGCGAATTTTATTAGGGTCTACATCTTCTCCAGGGAGCGGAGAGCCCAGGGAACCATCCCACGGCTGGGAGGACCTGAGCATACACCCCAACACATAGGCATGCAACCTCAGGTCACCCCAATCATGGGATGATTTTCTGAGCTGCCCAGTCCCTTGAGAGTATATTTTTTGATCTATCATGGGTTGCATGGCATGTTCCTAAATCCAAAAAATACCTCTCAGATCTTTTAAATCCAATGTGTTTTTTGAGGCTATGAGTGTATACTTATATGGCTAAAGTGATTACATTTTGTTCCTCCCATTTCATTTCTTCGTAGATCTAGGCATCTTGTCAAATCACATGTATCCTTGCATTGTGACTATTTGATGTGTTTTTTTCCTCAAATCATGTATACGTTTTCATTTCTACAAGCCCACCTTTTGTCGGTTAGACTCTCTTCTTTTTCATAAAGGTGCTCATATTTGTTGTTGACACCAAAAAAAAAAAAAAAAAAAAAAAGACAACGGAAGTAAAAATGAATGACTGAGTTTTATCTTGTGAAAAACATCACCTTTGGGTAAAAAGGGAGAGGGAGAGGTTGGCATGCTAGCTAGCACTAGGGGTGTCAAATTAGTCGGGCAGGGTCAATTTCAATTGGGCCTAATTCAGCTTCCCCACTTTAGGACCTCGCACCGTGACCATCTTGATTAAGTAATTGGTCCTCATATGCTAATTATGGTCCCATTGATAAATGGTTGGTCAGGTATGGGTCTTTAATTGGACAACCAACAGTTAGACTAAATGGGCCTTGGCATGGCTTTAAACCCCCTAATGGCACATTTGGTTACAAAACGGCCATAATCGGGAGTCTAAGAGGCTTTAATCTGATTATAAACAATCTTTAAACTTGGTGGGTTTAGTAAACACACTCTAAACATGCGTTAAACATGTCAAGCTGTGTTGGGCTATTAATAGGTCGGTCCCAATCAGGCGTCATTGAATAGCATCCTAACACCAAAAACTACTTATTGATAAACGTGTCAGCCTGGCACATTTATTAATGGATTCGGCTCCTCTCCTTAGTGCCCATTGCCTAGGTCAGCCCATGGTTACTTGGACGAGTGCCACGTTGCTAGGTAATGATCCAACGATTTGAGAAAGACACGAAGAACAAGTCGTTAAGAACCAATAAATCATCGTCTCACCATGTGGCACTTGGTTAAGTAGCTATGAACAAGACCTAGGCGATGGGTGCTGACGATCCAAATCCTTTATTGATCAGGTTAAGCTGATTCAAGATTTAAACAGCCGAGTGGTCCGGGCTTTAATTGACATCCCCAGCTACTAGTATTGGGCTGTCTCTTTCCTCCCCTTTCAAAATGTCCCATTTACCCCTTTGAAATGTTCCCCCTATCCCTACCATCCCAATCTTTCCATTGTAGGTGAGAATTGCGAGTTCTAAGGAAAGCTAGCCATGTGTCTATTCTTCGAAAAGAGAAAAAAAAAAATTATCCCGTCATATCTTTGAAAAGCCTTCATACCCTCAGACTTTGAAGAAACATGAACCTAGCTAATAAAGCAACCAGGTTAGCATGGGCCCACTGAACCAACTAGGTAATGATCCAACGATTTGGGAAAGACATGAAGAATGAGTCATTAAGAAACAATAGATCATCGTCTCATCATGTGACACTTGGTTAAGTAGCTATGAACAAGACCTAAGCGATGGGTGCTGATGATCCAAATCCTTTATTGATCAGTTGAACTGATTCGAGATTTAAACAGCCGAGTGATCCGGGCTTTAATTGACACCCCTGGCTACTAGTATTGGCTGTCTCTTTCCTCCACTTTCAAAATGTCCCATTTACCCCTTTGAAATGTTCCCCCTATCCCTTCCATCCCAGTCATTCCACTGTAGGTGAGAATTGCGAGCTCTAAGGAAAGCTAGCCACGTGCCTATTCTTTGAAAAGAGAAAAAAAAAAAAAATATCCTGTCATTTCTTTGAAAAGCCTTCATACCCTCAGACTCCGAAGAAAAATGAACCTAGCTGATAAAGCCAGCAGGTTAGCATGGGCCCCACTGAATCAAACAGTAATTCCAGCCGGTTGGTTCCCTTGAGGGAAAACGACAGCACCGATATTTTATTGGTTTAAGTCAAAATGCCAACTGAAGTCACTATCGGTTCAGCGTTAGACCGGCGATTCTAACAATCCCCGAAATCGCATCCAGGTGCGGCCAGCCACTCTACCCTCTCATAACTTATATTCCGTCACCGAAAAGAAAACTTATATTCCGTCACCGTAGGCGCTAAACCAACACCCGACTACTCTCTCTGCATTTCCTTCTCTCCTCTCTGGGGTTAGGGT
>NC_056557.1:13425221-13427456 GCF_013358625.1 Macadamia integrifolia
AAGCCGTGTTTTGAGGTTAAAATGTCGAATTTGCAATTTTATATTTAGGGGTTAAACGGTGGGCTCGGGTCGGTTTGGATCGGTTCCGGTTTCGGTGCAAATTTCCGGCGCTTTCGGTGGCCCAACGGGCTAGCCCGAACCGAACCGAGACCGGATTCAATTTAATATACAAACCGAAACCGGCCCAATAAGCCATCGGTTCGGTTTGGATCGAGCTTAATCGGTTCGGTCCGGTCCGGTTTGGATATTGACACCCCTACTTGAATCAGCTCAACCTGATCAATAAAGGATTTGGATCGTCAGCACGGCTACTAGTATTGGGCTGTCTCTTTCCTCCCCTTTCAAAATGTCCCATTTACCCCTTTGAAATGTTCCCCCTATCCCTTCCATCCCAGTCATTCCACTGTAGGTGTGAATTGCGAGCTCTGAGGAAAGCTAGCCACGTGCTTATTCTTTGAAAAGAGGGAAAAAAAAAAAAAAAAATGCATCCTGCCATTTCTTTGAAAAGCCCTTATACCCTCAGACTCTGAAGAAAAATGAACCTAGCTGATAAAGCAAGCAGGTTACGATGGGCCCCACTGAACCAAACAGTAATTCCAGCCGGTTGGTCCCCTTGAGGGAAAACGACAGCACCGATATTTTATTGGTTTAAGTCAAAATGCCAACTGAAGTCACTATCGGTTCAGCGTTAGACCGGCGATTCTAACAATCCCCGAAATCGCATCCAGGTGCGGCCAGCCACTCTACCCTCTCATAACTTATATTCCGTCACCGAAAAAAAAACTTATATTCCGTCACCGTAGGCGCTAAACCAACACCCGACTACTCTCTCTGCATTTCCTTCTCTCCTCTCTGGGGTTAGGGTTTCGGCTTTATTCTATGGAACCTGCGTCTGCAACCTACGGCCAATCGACTTTTCGTTATCGCTTTTGCTACTGCAACTTTGTCAGACTCTGTTGTCGCTGTACTTGTTGTTGTTCTTGTTGTTCTCAGCACTGAATTTCGCTCCTATAGATAGGGTTCCTTGTTTTGTTTCTTGGTTTTTTGAAGAAATTTTGGTTGGTTAGGATTTAATTTGGGAATTTTGAGATTCAATTTTATTATGGATCTGTCACATGCACAATCTGGTCTCTCGTTGGGGCTTCACCCATCTCATTGCTCGCCTGTGGCTCCACGGGCTCCAATTGCTGATGATTCAATCACATTACAAATTGATTCGAGCTTTCGGGATCCATCGCATTCGGTTCCATCGATTCCATTACAATTGCTTGAGCAACAACCGGAGAATAGAGAGAATGAGGAAGGGATTGATAGGGAGAGGGAAAAAGAGGATGAGCAGAGGGAAGAGGAGGAATTCAGTCTTCTGGGTCATCCGATGTGTTTGAAGAGGCGAAGAGATTCGGAGTCGTCGACATCGTCATCTTCGTTGAATCCGTCGAAGTGGGTTTCGATTGAACAGGGGCTTGAAATGAGGAGGGCCGCGGTACGGGCTTGGGGAAATCAACCACTCTGTGTTGCTGATCCTGATATTCATGAAATTATGAAGAAGGAGAAGCAGAGACAATTCAAAGGAATTGAGCTGATTGCTTCCGAAAATTTCGTCTGCCGGGCTGTAATGGAAGCTCTTGGTAGCCATTTAACGAACAAATACTCTGAAGGAATGCCCGGTGCGAGGTATTATGGTGGTAACCAATACATTGATCAGATTGAAACGCTTTGTTGGGAGCGAGCTTTATCTGCTTTCCATCTTGACCCTGAACATTGGGGCGTAAATGTTCAGCCATATTCGTGTACGTCAGCTAATTTCGCTGTCTACACAGGTCTTCTTCTTCCTAAGGATCGGATCATGGGATTAGATTCCCCATCAGGAGGGCACTTGAGCCATGGCTACTATACCCCAAGTGGGAAGAAGGTATCTGGTGCATCGATCTTCTTTGAGAGTCTTCCATATAAGGTGAACCCACATACGGGTTACATTGATTATGATACGCTTGAGGGGAGGGCGCTCGATTATAGGCCCAAGATCCTTATTTGTGGTGGGAGCTCATACCCTCGTGAGTGGGATTATGCGAGGTTCAGACAGATTGCGGATAAGTGTGGAGCAGTGTTGATGTGTGATATGGCTCATATCAGTGGTCTTGTTGCGGCTAAGGTGTGAATGCTACTTGCCATATTGTGTTTAAGTCCTGAAATGATGCATTCTTTGATACTTCCTATGCACTATTGCTCTACTTC
>NC_056557.1:13427487-13429024 GCF_013358625.1 Macadamia integrifolia
TTTTTTTTTTTTGGCATGTTCCTTCTTTTTGTACAGTCAGATCTATTTTGGAATATGTTTACCCTAATCGATTTTAATTTCTTGGCTGGATAAAAATGATTTTTGTTCGGTTTGTGGCAACATAGTTGCAATTTCTATTTTCATACTTCTTATTGTTAAAATACAGGCATTTCAAATATGAAATTCTCTGATATTTAGCCATTGGGTGGGAAAAGGGAATGTCCTAATTTTAGTAGTGAACAAGAATGAGACTCATGTCACTGGAGCCTTGACAGAAAAAACACAAAAATTATTCTGACAATGTTATTCTTTCAGTATATCTGCCTTGGAATGGTATACTTGTGCATTTTATGGTGGAAAGGTGTCCTCAATGTGCTTATAAAATTCCTATTTGCAGAGGGCCTGTCTACTTTCACTCACAAAATATTCAGTTGAAGACACTGAAGAGTTGTCGGTGTGTAGACTTTTTATGTGAATGACATACTGACATGGGTATGATATTCAAACGTTTTAGTATTTTCTCAGAGCCTTTTATAGTAAATTATAATCAAATCCTGTAAATATTTTGCATGCTTTTATCTTATTTTTTGCCAGTGGTAATAATGTAGGAGTAGAGAGCAACACAATATTTAAAATTTTGATTTGATTATTGGACCTTAGCAAATTGATGAAAATTCTCTTTTCTGTTTGTAATGATCAATTTAGTTGCTTGTGCCTGGGATTAGAGAGACTCTAGTTTTCTTCATGCTCTTTGTGGATTCTTGGGGTCAGGTTCTTTTAGACTAATGTGTTCCTTTGTGTCCTATATTTCCCCCACTTGTTTGATCTACTTTTTTGGCATTGTTTTTCATTTTTTATAATGCATCATTGCCTGCTGTGTATGATGGGTAATTCATTTTCTGTAGCATGCTCTTGAACCCTTTCTATACTATACTATATATGAAAGGTTTATCATTACCATGGGTTTCTAGGATAATATTGGTTGTTGTGGAATTTTTCAGAATTTAATTTTATACAATGACCATGCTTTGCTACTATTGTGTCTGGATGTGCCTTCTACAGGAGTGTATAAGCCCGTTCGAATACTGTGATATTGTTACCTCCACAACTCACAAAAATCTCAGGGGTCCTCGTGGAGGCATAATATTTTATAGGAAAGGCAAAAAGCTGAGGAAGCGTGGCGGTGGTAGTCTTCTGAGTCATGGGGATGATAGTGACCAATATGACTTTGAGGAAAGAATAAACTTTGCTGTTTTCCCGTCATTGCAAGGTGGACCTCACAATAACCATATAGCTGCACTTGCAATAGCCTTAAAACAAGTGGCTACTCCTGAATACAAAGCATATATACAACAGGTGAAAAAAAATGCCCAGGCTTTAGCATGTGCTTTGCTGAGAAGAAAATGCAAATTGGTCACTGGAGGAACAGACAACCATTTGTTACTTTGGGATCTAAGATTTATGGGCTTAACAGGTAGACCTTAACTCTCTCTCTCTCTCTCTCTCTCTCTATATATATATATATATATATATATAT
>NC_056557.1:13429082-13456222 GCF_013358625.1 Macadamia integrifolia
CCCCCCCCCCCAATAAAAAAAAAGAAGTCACATCAAAATAAGGAGCAATTTTCGTAACTTCTCAGGTCTCACGTCTGTTTAATATTCCTGTTCCATGTGGATCTTGGTTTTAAATACTGGTTCACTTGTAGAGATGAAAGTCAGATTTTAGCTGGCCTGAGTTGGATTGTACTTCAATCTTGGATGGGTAATGTTCATTTGTTTCTCGACCTAGATCCTGATCTGTATAGATCTTATCTATATCCGACTGGTAGCAGGTGTTAGGTGGATCCTATTTCTTAAGGCCTGGAGCTTGGCTTGATCATGCAAGCCTTTGGAATTGGATAAGTGTGATGCAGAGGAGCCCTGCCGCGGGGGGGGGGGGGTGTGCAAAATGAAGTGATATCCTTACTTGCCAAGATCAAATATGGATATTTTTTTTTTTTTGTGTAATGACTTATAGTTTTTTGAAATGAAATGGCGAGTAGTTCAATATTACTTTCAATGAAAGGATTGCTAGTAGTTTACACAAGTACTGAATGTAGTGCCCTTTCTCCCGCAAAAAAAAAAAAATAAATAAATAAATAAAACAAAATAAAGAAAAAGAAAGAAAACTGTTTCAGTTTTTTCTCTACAATTTCTTGTATTTTTTTTTTATTTTATTATTATTATTTTTTTAGTTTATCATGTACTCGATCTGAAGTGGAAGTCGTAGTTTTAATCTGATTTAGGGAATGCTTAAGCAGACTGTCCATTTGTTGAATGCCTGTTTTGAAGATTAATAATTGGCGGGGTGTCCTAGGTGTATTATGGTTCAAGATTTTCCATTTTTGTGTTAGGGAGAGAAGATGGTCAAAGAATTGGTAACAATGGTGGTCAATGTGACTGTTATTCAGTGAGCAGGAAGTTTACTGAGGTTGTTTGAAGTTTTTAACAGTGACGCTTCTTGTGAAAGTCTTTAATGATGACCAATATGACCATCTTTTAGAAGTGGAGAAGATTGACTGTTGTCCAAAAAACATAAATGCTGTTCCATGCCTTTTGTTCGATATGAAATTAAGTTGGTCATAACTCTGCCAACTTGCCAGGAACGGTTTATGCCAGTTGGGTTGGCATTTTTTCAGTAGTTGGGATTCAGTATTTTATACATGATGGATCAAGTAAGGACGGCTTGGTTGAAGTGGTGACAAAAAGACACTTAGGCTTATTAGTTTATGGCATCCTTGGAGTGGTAGAACGGGATTTGTGCAACTGACTCAGTGTAGTTGGGACAAGATTTAGTGACTGAGGTTAGTTTGGTATTTATCATATATCTAAATGGAGGAAAGTACCCTCATGCAAAGGGGAATTGCAGTATCAATAAGATGTTTTCATCGTCTGTAGAATTCTATAAAGTATCAGTAGAGTAAGATGTCTAGTTTTTGTTTACTTTGATTTATGCAAAAGACAGTGAATAAGGATTGGAGATGGATGACTAGGTTTGATGCTCGCTCCTTTTTTTTCTGGTGGGGAATGAGGAGGGGGGGGGGTTTGGTCGCTGCTTTCAAGTGTACTGATAATAATCATAAAGACTATGTTTGATTGCGAAGGGAAATTTGAAGGGAAGGGAAGGGAAATTTTTAAACTTTAAAGGAAAATTTTTGTAATCATTACCCCATGTGATTGTATAAACTATTTTGGTTTCTTACCATATTTAGCAATTATACATTTTACATGTAATATTTATTTTACATATTATAGCAAAGGGTTTTGGATGCAAAGTAAAGTGAAATTTAATAAACAAATATGGTTTTTATTTGGAATTAGTGATATAGTCACATGGGTTAATGATTACAAAAATTTCCCTTTTAATTATAAAAATTAACTTCCCTATCCTTTAATTCTGTTTGCAACCAATCGGAGTCGAAAGGATCTCTGTGAGATAACATGCTATGGAGGTATGGCCTTTGTTTAGGGGAGGTGCTACTTTGTATTGGACGATGGGATGCTGTTTAAACTTAAACCTACTGCATGAGTTTACCTCCTATTTGTTGGTTTATGTTGTTAACCTGGATACCTCTTTCATTTAGTTCAATGAATATAGATCCAATGTTCACAATCATATAAGTATTTGGAAGGAGGCTCATTCAATTACTCATTGTTTTGGTATGCTATTCATGAAAAAGTCAGACATGTGGACTAATGTCAGATTGTTGTCTTGGAAATTCATTCTGCATGTCCATGTCAGTATTGTCACTTTCTAATGGCATGCTAAATGGGCTTATCAGTGAGTAATGCTCATACTACCATTGCTTTTTAACATGGTAATGTGGAATAGCAGGGAAATTTATTTGCCTGTTTAGATTTGGAATGGTAGGATTGTCTAAATTTAATATCTACTTAAATATATATGCTTGACTGTCTTTTACCCAGACACTTCAGAATGGTATTGTCACTTTCTAATGGCATGCTAAATGGGCTTATCAGTGAGTAAATGCTCATACTACCATTGCTTTTTAACATGGTAATGTGGAATAGCAGGGAAATTTATTTGCCTGTTTAGATTTGGAATGTTAGGATTGTCTAAATTTAATATCTACTTAAGTATATATGCTTGACTCTCTTTTACCCAGACACTTCAGAATGTGATCTACACCTATACCTGATATACTCCTCTTCTTACTACTACACCAATATGAATAATAACTATCACCACCCATACTAGTGTATAAAAAGAATTCAGTTCCTTTCATAGTACTTGTGGAATTATTGACATTTAAATCATTGAAACTGCCGCCCCGTTAGTCCAGCCATTCCGATGCCCCAATACTACAAACCATGTCACACGATGATCCTTTTGGGGTATAAAAATAAATTTATATCAGAGCCGAACTAATTATGATCCGTAAGGACACTAATTTTGTTTTGGACAATAGACAAAATAAATAAGTTACAGATAAAGTGTATAAACTTTTCTCCCTTATATTTACATCTCATCTGATTCGATAATTATCAAAATCTTCAACTGAAACCTTTCAGGTAGTGCATACTTATTTCAGCCATTTCAGAGCACTGCAGTTATGTTTGGTGTAATTTTATATATAAATTATTAATGTGGTAACCTGATATTTTTCCAATGCGGAATGTCCTGACCTTTCTGTTTCTTAATTTGATAGGTAAAAGCTATGAAAAGGTCTGTGAGATGTGCCACATTACTGTCAATAAAAGTGCCATATTTGGTGATAATGGTGCAGTTTCTCCTGGAGGTGTAAGGATAGGTACGTAGAAGTTTAATCCATGCTGCACTTTTCCACCACTTCTGAAGAAGCTTGTGGGTATGGTCTATTTATGGTTTCTTTCCATTTCTATTTTTCAGGTACTCCGGCCATGACAACAAGAGGTTGTCTAGAGGCTGATTTTGAGACAATAGCTGACTTTCTCTTTAGGGCTGCACAAATAGCAAGTATTGTGCAGAGGGAACATGGGAAATTGCAGAGGGATTTTCTCAAGGGTCTCCAGAACAACAAGGATATTGTTGAGCTTCGAAGCCGAGTTGAAGCTTTTGCATCTCAGTTTGCCATGCCAGGATTTGACGTGTAATGTGTCAAGGAGGGAAAATATTGCTATTTATTTATCTATTTAATTTTATTTTTGTGACAGATTACGTAAGAGAGTATTTCATTCAATGGGAAAAAGATGCTGTATAGTATAGTATCACGAGTGAGAAAAAAACAAGGAAAAGATCCCAAATGCCAGTTTCAAATCAAGGCTTAGAAGTTACCTTCAATTTTTCACTTTCATGCGGAAAGCTAACGAACCTGAAAAGATAAATTTTGCCATTTTCCTTTCCCATCTTCAAATATTGTTTTGATCCTTTGAAATGGCCTAGCATTTAGACTGGTGGGGCATGATTGTCCCCTTTCCATCAGACTTGCGATTTCATCATGGAAATATGTTTTTCCATTTCCAGAAAATTGGCTTTTATTGGTGAATCCTGTTGTATCTTTTAGCCCTCCTTTCTTTGGAATTGTACGTAAATAGGAAGGTATCTAATTGAGTGAGAAAAAGAATTTAGGGGTTGGTCTCTTGCACTTTTCTTTCTTTTTTTTTTTTTTTTCTTTTTTTTGATATGGGGCAATATGAATTGAAAAATATCATTACGTCTGGGCATATGTACTCAATGGGCATGGCGATCAGATAGCGATCTCTTGAACCTAATAAGTATTAGGGAAAAAAACTTTGTCCAATAGCGTAGTCTATTTTTAGTGTTCATGTGTGCATCTCTCTTTCTTCACCTGTTAAAAAGATACTTCTGCCCTTGTATTAGGTTGGAGAGAGACACAAGTAATGCTGATGTAAGAGCGCACTTCTCTTGCAAAATCAATACTGTTCTGAACTAGCTACAGATGCTTGACTTAAGATGAGATAAGGATCGCAATGACCAATTTTAACTGTTGGATAGACAGAAAGTGATCTGATGTCAAGTTTAGGGGGGGGGGGTTTCCTGTAAAAGTTTAGTGGTCTTTTTTTTTTTTTTTTCTGGTAAATTTAGTGGTCCAATTGAATCGTAAACATTTGGTAGTCCAATTAAATCATATACATTTTGTACTTTTAGCCATTCAAATATCGTGCCTATCTCTTGATTCTTGTTAGGTTTTGTAGGCCTACTTCTACACTAATTTGGGGATATGGGAAGATGCCATGTGGCCATTATGAACTTTTCGTTTTTTGTCTAGACTGAAATGTCTTAGAGGGTCCCTTTTGACTTCACCAAGTTTTGTTATGTACAAAGGTGATGTGGCTATTTTGATCACATAGATATTTAGAAAATATTATTACCAATATATATATATATATATATTTATACATAGAAAATATTTTGGATTGATCATATATTAAAATTTAAACTTATTCACCTTATGCTCTCTTCTATGTATGGGTATATTCTTTGTATTTATAACCACTTGATTTTGAAAGCAGCATATCACTTTACCAAATTTTTTTTTTTAATTTAATTTAATTTTATGAGAAGAAGAAAACTTGCAATAAATAAAAAACAGTTACATAACAGCCATCCCAGTGATTTAAAAACATCCTTTCCTTCCTGTGCAACGAATGAAAATCGCAAGAACTATGTCCCGAGTTGGTGTAAAACAGAAATCTAAGTGCTGCGAGTGCTTATATACATCCAAAATTATAGGAGCCACAATTAATGGCCAAAATGTAGAGGAAAGGTCAAAAGTTAGTTCTGCCAAAAAAATATTGTTACTCCATACTTCAACTATTTTTAACTTTCTTTTTGAGGCTTCTTGGAGTCCAGAAAGTAATGCCCTCATGCATCCCTCATAAATGTCTCATGTTATTATGTAATCAGTCATTAGTAAAGAACATTTTCCACGATAGATAAAGCAAACATCCAAACCATTCATTTGTGATGTGTTTGTAATAGCACGATTGGTTTGTTGAGAATGAGTATTCTGCATAATTGATTCAGCAGTGGTAGAGTCATTTGATTATTCACTTCCTTGGAGTGAATAGGTATTGGGATTTGAGAGACCCACCAGGAAGCGTGGTTTGTAATTTGCTTAGGGTTTAGTTTGCTTCATTGAAAAAGAGAATCTTATTTCTATAGTACCAAATAAAGTAAGAAAAAATAACAAAGGTAGAAAAGAACCGTTTCAGGTCATTCCCAGTTCGATGCAGGTACTTAAAGAAATACATTTTTAAAGACTGAAAAGAAGATGTAGAAAGGGAAGAGGTGTGCAGTCCCAAAGGGCTTGCAGCCCAGATATGCTTAGAGATCTCACAGGACAAGAAAAGGTGCCAGATAGATTCACGGTGAGTTCCATAGGAGGCACAAGATGTGTCCAGATTGGTCCACTGTCCAATAACATCCTTGGTCGGGAGCCCCTTGTGCATTAGTCTCTAAAAGAAAAGCTTAAATTTGGGATAGATGTGGAGTTTCCAAAAGAATCGTCACCAGTGTGAGCATGGTG
Organism: Macadamia integrifolia; assembly: GCF_013358625.1. Lineage (NCBI taxonomy): Eukaryota > Viridiplantae > Streptophyta > Magnoliopsida > Proteales > Proteaceae > Macadamia > Macadamia integrifolia. The sequence continues at coordinate 13,435,037 of NC_056557.1, forward strand.
AAGAGTAAGTACAACTGTTTGATAATTCATTCAAATTAGTAGGTGTAATCGAATTTAAAAATCTAGCCGCTACCTTTTGGCTGAAGTCACATAAGCAAGGGATTTTAAGGTCTATTTTCTTCATAATTTCAACACTAGTGGAAAGAGGATTATCTCGAGTTTTTATGTTTAATCTAAAAAAAAAGAATTAAAAAATGAGAGGAGGAACCATGTTTGTTCGACATACAGAACACCCAGACATAGTCCCTGAAGATAGGGTGTAGGGGCATCTTTTCACAACTATTGTTTTTTAGAAAAAAGATCCTCTATAACACCACTGACCCTCCAACAACCCATCCAAGGGCTAGTAGGGTTTGGACATGCATGACCAACCCTCTCAACCCTTGGATGGTCGTTGGAGAGGAGCTGGATCCCTATTTCTTGGGATAGGGCGAGCTTGACTTAACTTCAAGTATTCACGATTGGGTTAGGGTTTTAAAAGACCGGGCCTAACCTAATTGATTGCATCTCAAGATTGAAAATTACATGCATGGTGGGGGTTTTTAGTAAGTTTCCTTCGAACTTGATAACCATTGATCTATTCCCAATCCGAATACAAAGTTACACGATATGCCCTGATTCAATAGTTCAAGAGATCACTTATTTAGTGATTCGAATTTTTGATATGATTTGCACAACCTTGTTATTAACTCAATGATAGAGGTTGGGTTTCACTGCTAGCTTTATTAGAGAGCTAGCGGCCCCATTATTGCGTAGGCAAGGTAGGGAAAGGCATGGGGTCATTTTCAAGGATCCGGCTCCGTTTTAGTGGTTAGAGAGACCAGTAAGAGTCCCAACGGTCAGATGGAATCTAGCACCCATGGCCAGGGTCTATTTGACAATTGAAACCCTCAATGGCCTCTCCAGCCATTGGAGACATTCCCAATGCCATTTTAAAAAGAGATGGAGAGAGAGTGACATAGGTTGGGCACCCAATAGAGTTTCGTGTCAAGCCTTTTCCCTACCTCAATATATAATTTGAAAAAGTATAAAATTAAAAGATTATTACTAAGGAGATATTCATTTGGCTTGCATGAGATTCTTTTTCTAAAAGCTAAGAATATTTTAATTCTTTGGTATATTTTCATTTTGACTATGAGGTTTAAGTGTTAACCACCAAAGTAATTAATGGAAAATATGCTTTAGCTATGTAATTTTTTGTTTTTGTTTTGGTAAATATGTAATTCTAGATAAGGTATATAAATTAAAGAATATTTTAATTCTTTAGTACCATTGATGATCATCTGACATAGCGATCAGATATCGGTATCAGGTCTGGTTGACACCGATCCACAAAGGTACCTACTTCTGTTCTATACCCATACGCATCGGCTGTATCAGCCGATATTAGAACCAAGGATTTATTATTGGTGTCCATATTGACCATATGATACAGATTGGTATCGATAAGCATTGGTGCATATAGATCATTTTTGCCTTTGCATTTTCAAGAAGCGCACAATTTTTTTACTGTTTTACCCTTAAAACAGTATAGGCAACCAATCTAGATCGGTTAGGTATTAGTATCGGTGGCCGATACAATATCAATACTTAAAACCATGCTTAGAACAATGGTACAAGTCATGGTTTTTGAGCACGGTATCAAAATAAGTATCTATCATCTCCAAAACCATTACAATATCAGATCACTCATATGAGATAGAAATACACCTACTTTACCCTAAAAAATGATTTTCTTTTTCCCTCTGGATTGTACCATTCAACTGATATGCTATCGGGTAAGTATCAAAATGGAACATTTACCAAACCAACACGGTGATTCAACATCGATACTTACATGATTTCAAGTATCGGCTTGGGATCAACTGTATCAGCTATATCGTATCAATATTGGCTAAGACCGATCTCCGATCCCTAATTAATCCAGATCGGTTATCCAGATTATTTCAAAAGTAAAATAATAAAAAATTAATATTTTTTTTTATAAAGTAAGGGCAAAATCGATCAATACCCCCGATCTGAATTGGTATCAGATTAATATCGGTCCAAACAAATTATAATCATAGAAGGGTTGAATGGTCCAGACAACTGATGGCCAGTGATGGACTAAGCTATGATGATAATTGTACTGCTACGATCAATCAAAGTGTTTGAATATATACATCCTAACAGTCAGAAATCAGAATAGCCTCCTCATACCCATTGTCTGGGTGGTGGAAGCAATCAACAATGGCAATTCATTGGTCACTTGCGATTTCTGTAATAATATCACCGATCTTTTTATTTTTATTTTTTTCATAATCATTTTTTCCATTGCCCAAAACCTCAAAGTTTCTAACTTTCCACTTCTCTGACACTTGTTTTTCCTAATAAAATCTCTATTCTTTTTGGGTTATTTTCTGAAACTTGAAACAGAAGACTGAAAAGTATCCATGAAAATTATGAAACTGAGAAGCTGCATAAAGTAAAGATCTCAAAAGAATAAACTGAAAAAAAATAAAACATGAACAGAGGAGCAATGGTGATGAACAGGGAAGAAAGGAAAGGAGATATGTCAGGGAGGTGTTGAGATTGAGAAAATTTCATTATCAATTCAACCGAATCAGACAAAAGCTTCCACAAACAAAAGAAATGAACTACTTCAAATTTAAGGCAACCTCAGGAATCTCCAGCCCCCAGTCCTCTTCCTCTCATCATTATTTCACATAAAAATGAGAGTTTCCACCCAACCAGAAGAGGAAGCAAAAGAAAAAATAAATAAATAAATAAAAGATTTTCAGTAAAAAGAAGAGGCCAACCCAAGTACCCAACAGAGAAAAGCAGATTCCATCAAAAAAATAAAAATAGAAAACAGAGAAAAGCAGAGGAGGAGGAGGAAGGGGAAGAAGTGAAGAACAGGGGAGAAAAAAAGGAAAGGATTTTTCTAACTTCTTCATTGCATTTGAAAATCTCTAATATTTTGATACATTCTAACATGGGATTTGTGTCTAATGTCTGGTTTTGTAACAATATAATCAGAGAAGACAAGAAACTTCCTTTCCTTTTCAAACAAAATATTATAATATTTCTTTTTACAAAGGAGAAGAAAGAAAGCCGCTGTTTTTTTCTGTGGGGCGGTCGGGACTTGGGACCAGAGTGGGGGGGAAGATGAGACTTGAGAGGGATAGTTTGGCTTTCCATTCCATTGAAGCTTCTATCTGAAGTTCTTTCTTCTTCATGTTTCCTCTTGGACAGTGATGTTTCCTTCCCTGAAAGTCATACCCACATTTTTATTTTATTTAATATTTTCTTTCCCGAAAATTTCTGTCCTTCAAGAGTGTGTTCTTCATCAATAAAGCTCACCTCAAAATTTTCAGCTCTAGCTGCTGCAAACAAAGAGAGAGAGAGAGAGAATACTAGAAAAAGTAGAAGCAAAATTAAAGAAAACTACTGGTTCACTAAACAGATCCAACCACCCCCCATCAACTGCTTGTTCTCCCCCACCCCCTTTTCTATTTAACATTCCTCTCTTCTCTCTCTCTCTCTACCTGTGACTGCAAATGTCTGAAAGCTTCTTCCTTCCTTCAACAATTTCATCAAAGAAATCATCAAGCTGCCCAATGATGCTTTCAACTCCAGATCTCAAAACCCCAAAATAACCCTTCAAGTTCTCCACCCTTTCTTGAAGTCCAACTTCAGATTCACACTCTGGAAGTCCTCCCTGGGTAGCCATCCTCTCCAGTTCTGCTCTCACCTCATCCATGGCTACCCTTGCTCTCCTGAATTCGTACAGAAGGATCCCAGGTCGCTCATCGATCCGATTGACCTCAGCTGCGACTCTCTGCTGCAATCTTGCCATGGATACCATGAAAGCCGATCCAAAGAACAAGCATCCCTCGTATCCTCCTCGTCTGAAGCTCGATTCTGGCCAACAATACACCAATCCACAAAGCAGGATCATGAGAAGAAGTGAGCTCACGTTCCTCATTGCGTACAGAACCCCACGAAACCCATTGAACCCATTGAGCCTCGATTCAATTGAGACCTTCTCATCGAACCTGAGAGACAGGGGTTGGATTCTATTTTCCATTAAAGCCCTGTTCTCCTCTTCCAAACCCACAACTTCTCTGCGACATCCAGAGATTGCCCTGATCACCTGTTTCATCAAAAATTAACAAAAGAAACCAAATTCATTGCTTTTAATTAGGAAAAGAAAAAAAAAATGGAATTCTGGTTTTGGATTCTCTCGTTTTAAGATTGTGATTGACCTGACGAGATAACTGTGGGGTTAGATTGCGATGGGCATCGAGGGTTGAAGCAATCTCAGCTCCTGCAGAATAGTAATTCTCCATGCCTGAAATTCCTGACTTGAGGACATGACAGGCCTCCCAAAGCCTTGAGCTTTCATCCATGTACTCATCCAGCCATTTCTCTCCCACAGGTAGATGAAGCTTCTGAACCAAAATGGTTAATTGGGTATGGAAAGATCGCAGTAAGGAGAGAACCCTTTGAAGAAATTGAATTGACATGAAGTTGTTTGAGAGGAAAGAGCGTTCGAGATCATCAATCCCACGCGTAAGAAAGGAGTAGAAGCCATTAACAGAGGTGGTGGTTGATGAAGGATCCATCATAAGAAAGTAAAGGAGAGGAATAAGGTATGGAAGAAAAGGTGATAAAGGAGAGATATTTAAATTGAAAGAACAAAGAAGAAGAGGAAGGAGAGGAGAAGAATATCAATCCCACGCGTCAGAAAGGAGTAGAAGCCATTAACAAGGTGGTGGTGGATGAAAGATCCATCATAAGAAAGTAAAGGAGAGGAATAAGGTATCGAAGAAAAGGAGATAAAGGAGAGATATTTAAATTGAAAGAACATAGAAGAAGAGGAAGGAGAGGAGAAGAATATCAATAAGGAAATGAATTAAAAGCTCAGGTTTCCATGGAGAAAAGGATGGTTGGGAGCAATGATGGGTGTTTCCCATGGAGGGGAAAGGATGATTGGGAATCTGCCATTTTCATTGTTTAATGGACAGAGAGAGAGAAAGAAAGAAAGAAAAAAATAAAAAAATAAAAACCAAATAAAAAGGTGGAAAACAAATTTGAGAAAACAAAATTCAAGCCTAATAGTAACACAATTTTCATGGGTTCTCTTCAAATTTCTTCTCTTTTTGTGTTTCTTCTCTATTAAACCCTTATTTCTCTCTCTCTCTCTCTCTCTCTCTCTCTGTTTCTTTCCTCTTAAACCCCTCTAGAGATGTCTGTAGGGGAGACGCACAAAAACACAAGAGATTGAGATGGGTAGGGGTGGCAGTGAGTATAGTAGTATCTCTTTACAAATTCTTTGATGTTCTTAATATATGTTAAGAGTTTATTTTGGGTGAATTGAGTTTGACTGTGTTGACTGAGATTCTCCATTCTTATTCTTCAGTTATTCCATTTAGATTTAAGAGGTTTTCTCCCTTTGATTAAGTGCTCTTCCTTCCTCTTTTTCTTCCTCGAGCAACTGACTTGCTCCTTTGTTTTTCCCCACCGTGTATTCTATTGAAATTTGTGGTCTATTTCTTCTAGTTATTTATTTCAGTTTGATTCTTTAAAGGGGGGAATGAAGGAATGATGGGGTTCCTTGTATTGAGATCTATATCTTCTTACAATGCGGAAAATTCGTCTTTTTATGCTCTCCCCAAAACATTCTATTTTGATATAATATTTTTGTTTCTCATGGAACATATGATGCTCCCTACAACCCTTACAGTGCACAAAACCCACTAAGTCAATGATCCATACCACTCAATTAGTGGGGCCATCTCTTGGGTAGATCATGGTCTTGACCCACAAATCAAAACGGTCTGATCTAGAAAGAAAACTTGGGTGGTTGCAAGAGAATTATAATAACAGGTTCATATTGGTCTCCACTGATGATCTTGGGGTTTACTCATCAATTTTTCTTTTAATAATCTGATAGATGCATCAAATGGATATGGTTACATTCACATAATAGGGAGCACTATCCATAACACTTCTTGTGAACACCACCCATTCCTCTTTCTCTCTCAATTTCAAATCTTATTAGTGGAGTGTTTGTAGTGTTTCTTGGTGGAAGAGAAGTGGGGAAAGGAGGGGAGGGGGTGTTAAGTATCTTATTCTTAAGATGATATTTTATGGACTTTATTTTTGTTTTGTAGAGTGCTCGTGGGTTTTTGAAGAATGGGACACTTGAGAGCATGTTGGTCTTTTGAGATCTCATCGGAAAGTGAGCCAAAGAGTTCTATTTTAACTTTTTTTCCTCTGCAGCTTATATATTTTTTCATCTATTTTCCTTTGGGTAACATCTAGGGGTGTCAAAGGGGCGGGTTGGGTCGGTCACGGTCGGGCTTAATCAGACTTATTCATTTGAAACCCTTGCACCTTGAACGTTTAAGTAATTGGACCTAAGTTTGAGGGGTAAGATATGATTTATAATTAGGTCGATTGGTGTCAGGCTTTAATCAGACTATCTTAAATGGGTCTTACATGGGCCTTAAACTGGCAATGAACCTACTTAAGTCTTAACGGGCTCTAATCGGGTTTTAAACGTACCAACCTTAAAATCATTTTTTTAAATGGATTAAATGTCCAGAACTCTTCTATTTGAACATAGTAAAAGTTGGTAGTTAGGGTTAAGAAGATAAAAAAAACAGCGTGTTCTTTTTTATTTTTACTTTTTATAGTCTCATGTTAGTGAGGAAATGTTGAAACGGTAATAACAAAATAAAATAGCTGCAGAATGAGCATTATAAATTGGAAATCAATTAATGGGCACAAAAACCAAGGATTTATTGAAGCTATATAACATTAACATATACAAAGAGTAAGAAATTTAACCTACAACTGGATAGTTAATAAGTATTAAAACCTTCAACACCAGTTGAAGGAAACAGTAGATGAAATCACAACTCAAGTATATAGAAGGGCTTGGTATGTAGCTTAACACTACAGCAAATCACCAAGGTCTAATGGCTAGATGTGATACAATATCCTATGAAGGAAATTAGAAACTAATGAGAGAATAACAAACTTACAAGCCACAGGAAGAGTTCAGTGAGGGACTACACTCTCAAGCATGTTTCTTAAGTGAGTTGGGTCAGTCGGGCTAAAGGGCTTGGTTCAAGAGGGTCTCTTATGCGGTCGGGTTTGGTCGGGCGCCTAACGGGCTAGTAGCATGCACTGTGAATGGGCCAGTCCAGGTCGGGCCTTAAGCAAGCCAGGCTCGATTAGGCCTACCAGTGCAGGCTCAAGATTGACACCCCTAGTACCATCCATGTGTCTTGCAAACCATAACAACTGACTATCAACACCCTCATCCATTGCTAATTTCAATATGAAAAGAAAAAATTTATCAAGAACAAAAAGCAGATAGATAACCACTCATGGACCCAAAGTTTAGTGAATAGCTAGGTTGCATTTAAGAAAAGGAATTCCTTTCTAAAATAATGTTAGATTGAATGATCTGCAATATCTATAATGCCTTTTTAGGAAATGAAAAGTCATCCTCAGGATTCCTTTTTGAAGATTTTTTATTTTTTTATTTTTATTTATTCATGAAGAACAGAGTTCATGGTTTCATTTGACCTTTATTGTAGACATAGGTAATGATATTTTTGATTGTATACAATAGATAATGAGAGTTAATGATATGTTAGTTTTCTTTAACTTGTTTGGAGGGGGACCCGCATACTTTTAATGTTAGTGTTAAAACCAACTCAATCTTTATTTCTTCAAGTAAAAAACATAGATGCGGTGTGAAGTCACCCAACTACAAGTCCGTCCGAATTACGCATAGTCTTAACCTTCTTTCAATTTTTTTTTTTTCTTTTTTATTTTATAAAAGGACAAGGGGTGAGTTCTTTGGGAATTCCTTTCTTTTGTTTCATATTAGTGTAAGTGTGAGTGTGAGTGTGGGTGTCGGAGAGAACAAGAAGAGAATATGTTTTCTCCCGTGTTCCTCTTATGTGGGTCGCAAGGTGTGGCAACATTTTCTCTATCAAGGAAAGAAAGGAAAATACTTTTCATGATAGGTTTTGGTCCACCTAAAAGGTATTAGCGACAATATTTTGGTATTTGAGACAAAAAAATTTCGTCCCGAAAACCCCTTTTCTGGTAGTGTGAACTGAAATTATCGTAATTTTATTTATCCACCTTGTTAGATGAGTCGATTTTTATCCAAGAAATATTATTATTCTTAATGTTTAATATCCTCTAGTACTGGTTAGAGAAGAGATTTATAATCTCATTACTTATTATAGTGGAAGTTTTATCAAGACAAGGTCTCTCAATTTTTCTTTTTCACCAAGTTTTCCATGTTAAACTTGGTGTGTGCTTTAATAGTTAGCTTGATTTGTTTCAATGTGTTATTTTATTTTCCTTATACTTTGTTATCGATGTGTATCTCTATTAAATTGCAAATAGGTAGGAAATGGTTTGTCTTTCCTACCATAATGAAACACAACCATTTAAGAAATCAATCGTAAGGTTACACCATGGTGGGTGGATGGAGAGATTATTTCTCTCCATCATGGGAGAAAATAAGAAAACTTTCTCTAAAAATAAAATGATTAAGTGTTTCTTGTATCCTTCTCCAATCAAAGTAGCGTCAAATCTTAATCTCATGGTTGAAGAGATTCTCGTGTGGGTCTCAAAACAAAATATTATAATGAAAACTCCTTTAAAATTTTCCTTTTATCTAATCTTTTTTTTTTTTTTTCAACCAAACTATATAAGAATAACATTGTGCAGAAAGTTTTTTCCTTCCCACACATCTTCGTAAGAAAGTAACTAGCAGTTTTAAGATGGTAAATTCAACATGAAGCGATTAAAATTTACATTCAACCTTGAGAAAGAAAAAAAATAAAAATAAAGTGGTTAAAGTTCACCTTAAATATTACTTTTTTTTTTGTTAACCAAAGTGTTTGGGCCAACTTATGGGCACTTCAACTAATCCTCGGGGAGACTAGCGTAACAATCATCCACCATGGTCTCCATTTAAATTGCAGATGCACAGATGGGGAATCGAACCTGAGACCGTGTGCCTATCCATGCTTATCCACACAATCTTCAATTCGTCCTAACTATCTGGACAATCCACGGATGGATACACCTACACACCCACACACACAATGCGTACGATAAGGTTCGATCCAATGACCTCCTCCCTTGGGTGCCAGCTCTTTAAGCCGGCCACCACTAGGCTATCAGAACATTACTTTACCTAACATTATACAAATTGAGATCTTGGTCTATGCACGGCATCCGAAACCATACCATTTCATTCTTTAGATCTGTAGACACTCCATCCTAGTAGACATGTCATATTAAATACATTTCGAAGAGTAAGTTTCAAAATACCACATTTTCTTTTTCCTTGTTTTTGTCTCTTACAAGGTTTGAACCATTGACCTTTCTGATATTGTTTTCTGTAAAACAAAGTAGTGGGATTTTTTGTCCCACGGTGCTCATGGAAGATAGTAGAGTGTGGTTCATATTGTATTACGAGACGTACAAGGATAAAATGACTCTTAAGAGAGGGGCAGAGGGGGGAAAATAATCCTCTGTTTTTCCCATCCCTGTTTTTCCTTGTTTTGCTACCTGCAAAACGCGACACGTGGACAACTTTATGAGCAACGCACCGGATGTAATAATCCTCACACAATCTTGATCGTTGGTCTCCTTATTGTCCACGTGTTGCGTTTTGCAGGTAGCAAAACAAGGAAAAACATAGATGGGAAAAAAAAAAGATTTTGATCGGGGGGGGGGGAGGGATCTTACACACATAGGCCAATCAAGTTTGTGGCGTGACAGGGGTCTAATCGAAATCGATCAATTGACATCCCCATTGCAATGTAAAGAACAACCCGCATGAGGCTCCCGCGACTGTAATGTCTGACAGGGCAAGTAGCATCATATATCATATGGGTGTTTATAAGAGAAAAAGAAAAACAAAGGTGATATGGGTGAAAGAAAAAAGTACACATTCTGTGAAAGTAACTCATAGGATAACAGAAACCCCTTGGCATGAATGAATAATCTCATTCATCTGTGTCCATTGATCTATACAACATGGACAGATTAGATTCATCGTGGCATGATTTTTCCCTCTACTCCTGGTTATACCTTAAGAGGTCTATATGGGCCAGACCGGGACCTATATGGGGTCAGACAGGGGCTGACAAGGGGCCAGCAAGGGGGCCTACGGTGCCACACTAATACTACTATTTCAATTGAATTGAGTTCTAACTTCTAGGGGACCACTGCCACTGCTTCCATCCTAAGCTGAATAATGAAGTTATTAGTAACTGCATTATCTGTTTAAGTGCAATGGACGAAAGTGTTTTCTGCATTTCATGCTGGGTAGTATAGGTGGCACCTAAAAATAAATCAGGACCATTCATTTGGGCCATAACTTGATGGTTGTGGGCCATAATGTCTCATCAGAAGACATATGTAAGATTTTTAGCTTCCAAAAAATTGATCATCATGTCCATTTAAAAACTTCTCCAACCCCAACTTTCTCTCTTAGTCCCCTCACCCTTTTTCTGATTGATCAAGCTCTTCTCCTGTGTTTTTTCTTGCCCTCTTTTCTTTTCCTTACCTTTATAAAGGATCAACCATAACCTCCCTATTATTGGTTTGGTTTTAAGAATGCCGACCAACCAGAAAAAGGAAAATACTAGGTGTGTTAGTTGGGTTGTTTAGTTAAACCTTTGGTTTTGTTGACCCATGTGGGTTGATGAAAACCAACTTGAACCCAAGGTTTTAAGAATCAGATCAATTGATCCGGATTCCTTTCCATTCAACTCGGGTCAATCATGTACAGAAATACCTAGATGCTTGGAATATATCGATTTCAGGACTGATCCGACCAGATTCTGGTTTTTAAACCCTTCTTAGAGGGCCGTTTATTACCTGGGACAAATAATGAACAAAATTTGAGAAAAAAAACATATAAAATGATAGAAATAGAGAGAAGTTTAAAAGGAAGCGTGACTCTTATACTTAAGAAATAAAGTGGAGTCATCATAAAAGACGAAAATCTTATCCCTATTGATGCAAGCTCATGTGCGTTGATTTATAGGTTGATGCAAAGGTCACACCGTCTTTTTAGGGAACCAGCCTCTATCGACTAATTGATGGGACAAGAAACTGAACAAATATGAAAGAAGGTTTGAGGATCAAAGACTTGAGTGCATTCCAAGAGGAAAACAGAGAGGAAGAAATATTTAGGAGATTGAACAATGTTTTGATGGGAATGGTCAGCCATTCATAGAAGCCCATCAGTAGCACCATGGTTTAGGTATCGGTATCAATTTGGTACTAGCCATATTGATATTGTAATGAATGTCATAACACATATCAAATGGTTTTTCCTTTTGATGGTACTTGTTAAAGCAAACATCAAGAAATACGAAAATAAACAAACAATAGATCCACACAACATAGAGATTGAATGAAGTTCACACACAGGTATGGTGTGCTACGTCCTCAAACGAAGAAGAAGATGTTTCACTATGCAAAAGAGAGATTATACTCAAGCAGAGGTGAGAAAACTCGCCCTGAAAACCTAGCTCGAAAAACCCCCAAATTACAATAATTTGCTCAATAAGATGATTGTACATTATCTACTCCAAGTCACGGGTTGACCCATCAGGTCTTAATCGATCCGGTCAAACCATACCCCTTTGCTTCCATCACAAATCTCAGAAAACTTCTCATTTGAGTCTCCATCAAAATATGTCCAAGTGAGTCAATCTTCAAAATGGGTCAAGAATTTGAGACAAACTTATCAGTCTTGGGTCGCCATCAAAATATGTCGGAGCGAGTCAATCTTCAATATGGATCAAGAATTCGAGACAAACTTACCAGTCTTATTACTAGGGGTGTCAATCGGTCGGGTCGGTCCAATTTTGGTTGGGCTTAATAGGGCTTAAAGACTTTCAAAGGCTGCATCGTGTCCGGCCATTTAACTAATTGGGCTTAGTTATTGAGGGCATGGTACGCTTTATATTCGATTGGTCTGCCTCGGGCTATAATCGGGCTACCATAATCGGGCTTTAGTCGGGCCTTAACCGGGCTACGGACATGTTTAATGTTAAACGGGGTTTAGCCGATTTTTAAACGGGCCCTCTTTAAAATGTGCTCTTATATTCTAGCCCTCTCATGCAAACTCAAAAAAATGATAATAAATCAATAAATGATACTAAATATAACAATTATTTAAAATGTGAACATGTATTTACTTTTTAGTTTTTACTCTTTAATTTGGGGGGTAAAATAGGTATTCTAGAATCATTAAAGGGTCGGGCTAGGCCGGTGCACAATAGGCCGGTCTTGGTCGGGTGTTATTTGGTCAGTCTCGGTCAGGCACCCGACGATCCAAGTAGCAAAATCGAGACCGACCGTTTATAAATGGGCCGGGCTCAAGCCCGACACTTTTAATAAACGGTCCGGACTGGGATGGTCTATAAACAGTCGGTCTCGATCGGTTTAGTTGGGTCGGGCCACGAATTGACACCCCTACTTGATACCATACTATATATATATATATATATACACACCTTTTTAGTGACACATATCAGTATCGGACTGATTTATATCAACTGATACAGACGATATGAAACCGATACCAAAAACCATGGGTAGCAGCAAGAATATGGAAGGAGAAGGTCAACTAGATGGGTAGCATAGCCTTTTAGAAAGAAGAAGAGGAGATATGATGCTATGAGGAGAAAGAGGAGCAATTATTGTTTAGGGTCATCAACCCTCTTGTTTGGTCTAGAACCATTACTTTCTTTGACTATCATTGCTGGTGATGAGATTTGCTTTTTATTCAACTAGGAAAATCATTTTAGATTCCCACTAGCTACTCTCAACAAGTCTTTACCTCATTCCCTCTTAAAGAGATAGAGGGAAAGAAGGCTATGTGGCCTGGGATGTAATGCTTTCTCTTTTGTCAGATAATTAAATGATGTGAATAATAATGAATAGGTTACTGTTTATATTTAGCTTTCTTCTCAGTTGAGCCTTTGGTCGTGTGAAGAGATATGAGGAGCCATAGACGGTGAGTTTTTCTTCTTTTGTTTTTCGGTAAAATTAGATGGTGAGTTAGGTTATATGATTGCGATGTGAACTTGCACAATCAAATGCTGTGGGGCTTAGGTTATTATGTGAACAACTCTAAGGCACTGTTTGATAACGTTTTGTTTATATCGTTTCTGTATTTTCTTGTTTTCAAAAACGGATAAACAACCTAAAAAATGTTTGATAAAGTTATTTTATTTAACTCGTTTCTAGAAATATAAATCAAAATTTATGCCTATTTATAATTCTAAAAGCGACTTTAACGAAACAATTCGGATTTGTTTCGTCGTTTCTAGAAACGAATTTGAGAGAAAAAAAAAAAATGTTGTTGTGCCTAATAAATCTCTCAACTATTTAAACATTAAAAAAAACTGTTGTGCCCGTTTGATAACGTTTTTACCGTTTTTGTTTCAAGAAATGATAGAAACATAAATTTCCGTTTCTAGAAACAGAAACTGAATAGAAGGTGTTTGATAAGTCATGTTTCTGGAAGGCGATAATAACCAACGAAAAAATGGTCACGAGTCCTTTTCAGAAACGGCGAAGTAGACTTGTTTCGCCTGGGTCGTTTCTTGAACCATAAATTGGTAGAAATTTCAATTTCAATTTCTGAAAACAAATGAAACGAAACAGTTTTACTCAACGTTTTTTGTTCCGTTTCTGGACACAGAAACGACAGAAATGATAGAAACGCATTTCTTGAAATATTATCAAATGGGCCCTAACATAGTTCACTATTCTCTAAGAGTGAATTATGCTAGCACTCCCTTAAAAAAAAAAAAATATGCTAGCACTCCCTATTTCTATCTCTCTTCTCCACAAAAGAGAGGGCAAATATGTCTTTTCACATGGAGAGAGAGAGAGAGAGAGAGAGAGAGAGAGAGAGACATGGGAGTGTTGGCGTAGGCCATGCTCCCAAACATAGTTCTTTTCCCCTATTTTTATTGTATCTAATGTGAGAGATTCATGAGAGAGTTATTGGTTGTTTCTAGAAAGAAACTTGAAAACTAACATTTCTTTAAGGGGAGAGAGTTTCCTATGTCGCCACTATGGGAAAGCTTTTGCACACTAGCCACATCAATGGTCATCTTAAAAAAAGAAGCATTATTCATTTGGAGTTGTTATATTCTGAATAGGGGAAGGAAAATAATAAACTCATGTGGGAGAAAATTGCACTCTGACATAGTACATAAGTTTTTCTCTTCTTTTAGGCTATGTTTGGTAATTAAGAGAAGAAAAGAAAAGAAAAAATAATCTAGAAAAGAAAAGAAAAGAAAATAGAAGAAAAGAGAAGAAATGGTGAGAAAATAAAAAGAATAAGTATGTTTGATTATCAAGAGAAGTAAAGAAACGAAAAGAAAAAAATTCAAAAATTTTTGAATTTTAAGAGAGATAAACACATAGGAAATCATTGTGTAACCATTCATTTTTTGTCTTTTATGTTTTCATATTTTCTCATGTTTTCTTGTGTTTTTTGCAAGAATTTTTTTTTTGGGAAAGCAAAAGAAAATTTCACAATTTACAAGAGGAACTTTAAATTTGAAAAGAGGAATCTTCTCTTAGGTAAAGACATACCAAGTGCAAAAAAAAATTCTTAACCGAAAGAAAAAATTACACTTCTTTTTTTTCTTTCTTTCTCCTGGATACCAAACATGGCTAGTTATAACATAATTTGATTTTACTCCTCATCGTGTCAACTACAAGTGAGTATTCAAGGTGGTTGTCGTATGAATCTTGTCCCTCATTCCATCCTATCTTGGGTCATATCTTATGATAGAAGTACGCGATTTCATGTCTTGGCTTACACTTCAGCCTATGTCCTTTTCTTCTTTGTTCTCTCTTCCACTCGTGAACCTCCAACTTGCACCAAATCACTCTTCAATGGTGTTAATCATTGGTCTCTTTCATCTAAATTAATGATCAAACCATCTTTATTAAGTTACTCCTGCATCATCAGTTAATTTTCATACCAATAAGATTCTCTTAATTTCCACTAATATATTTGCAGCTTTATCTATTCTAAGATGCATTATTAATCACCACAGTTACTACCCAAAAAAAATTTAGGGGAAGGGAACGCCATCCTTTTGTGCAGGTACACAACAACATATGCAACCAATGGGAAGATTGATGTGAGCATCTTCAGCAAGGGGAGTTCGGCCCATGATTTCTAACCAATTCAATTCAATTCAAAGCTTGATCCTGCGTCCATAAAGAGAGAGATATCACTTAACACTATTTTTCCAACGTAGGTGAAGATAAAATCTACTCTCCACATATGAAAGATAATATAGCTAGTACCCATATTTATGGAGAGCTATTAATACTTTCCTTTGACTTATTAAAGACCCTTTTTTCTGTTTTTTCCCTGGTAATGATCTATTAAAGAGTTAGTATGAGATTAGTGGAGAGTTTCCAAACTTGTTTGCCAAGACGTTGGGATACTTTGATAAAACTAAAAAGGGGATCGTGTGAATGAAAACTCTATAGTAAGGGTGTTAATTGATTCGGTTTTGGTTTAAACGGTGCGGATTGGTTCGGTTCACATTCATTTGACTAAAACCATAACCGCACCATTTACTAAACGGTTCCACTTTCTGAAACCGTGACCGTTTAGTAAACGGTTTCGCTTTCCACGGTTTCTAAATGGTATCGGTTTCACGGTTTTAAACGGTTTCGATTTCAATTTATTCCATACAGTTTGTAAAATGGTTCACAATCAGTTTGATATAACTTACAACCATCTCTAAACTGAAGATCATAAGCTTATCAAAAAATAATTGGCAACCACAAATAAGAGATTCTATATTAACAATGGTATGTCTTAATTTGATAATCTAATGCAATTTCTTTGTATGGTCATTCTCAAACATTTAGAACTAATATCATACAACATCCAAATCCAACAATCTACAACATAAAGTATTAAAATGACAGGTGGTTCAGCCAAAATACCCCATCTATGATAACATAATAACATAGTAGCATATATGGATTACAAGTTCATGATCTAAAGCCTAAACTTTAACTGAATTGCAATAAATCATACCAAAGCAGGATGGACACTTAATTTAACTGTTAATTGTTATATGGATTACTGCCACTTCTTTATTTAATTGTTATACGGATTAATTGGATCGGTTTAAATGGTTTCAATTCGGTTTGAAACCAATGGGTTCCACGGTTAAAATCGAACCGACCCGTTTAGCTAATCAGCCTGAAACTTGAAACCATAACCGCACCATTTACTAAACGGTTTTGCGATTTCGGTGTAAACAGATCAGTTGATTTCGATAAATGGTTTCGGTCACAAATTCACATCCTTACTCTATAGGTGTATTCATATTTTCAATTGACCTTTATATATATATATATATATATTTTTTTTTTTTTTTTTTTTTTTTTTATGGCTAGTGTAAAGGGGACCGAGTTTCGAAAATTATTTGAAGATGACTTACCATTGTATCATTTTCAAGAACCATCATTGTTTCCCATGATTTTCAAGTACACAAGTGAAATGACAGGTATAATCGTCACTGTAAAAAAAAAAAAAGTTTGTTAAACAAAGAATTTAAAACAAAACAAAATTACAAATTGTTTGACAAATTAATCAAAATATAAGCATTTTAAAATTTTAATATTTGAACTTGTGGCCCATCTCAATATTGTAAATGGGCTAGCTTGTGTTGATTTGGACTCCATGGCCTACAATGTTTATTTTCTTTCATGAAAACTCATTCTTCATGGACTCTTTTCAACACATTGAAAACAATTTAAATGAAATATGGCATATTAATACAAATCAAGTGGAAAGTAATTACTAAGTTTTGGAGTCAACTAGCTTTTACCTGAAAGATTAGTCACCCATCAAGAAAATATTTTCCTTTATAGAATTTTCTTTGGCTTGGTAATTTTTCATATTTTTAGTGTAATCTATAGTAATTAATCATAAAATTGTGAGCCTTACTATAACACTTAGTTTTTTTTTTTTTTAAATTTATTTTTTAATTTATTTTTTTATTATTTATTTATAATTAAAAATGAGGAAAACTTGTTGTTACTACATTGTTGAACTTGATATTCATAATTGAGTATTAGTTTAGAGAGTATAGGGAGACTCTTGGGTTTCAAGCTTACATGTAATTTTTCAATCAAATCGGCATCGATCGAATGGCAACCAAGATTAAAAAAATCAAGAATAAAAAGAAGGTACTCAAGAGATGCATTGATATGTAGTCAATCCAAACCATTCCTCAGATATCTAATAATTGGATTTTCTAAGTGGTAGAACAAATCCATGTCTTAATATAATTTTCACCATCTATGATGACAAGTTTTTGCCATAACTAAGTCTGAGTATCACAACCACCATTACTACAAGAAAGATAATAGCTGATTCATACTTTGAAAATATACTCTTGTGATTGGGATTGAATCAAAATCAACAAAAACAATTTTCTTTTAATTTTTTTTAATAACATAGAAATCGGAAAGTTTGATTACCAACTTCCTTGATGTTGGTGTATGATGTCTTGTATTCCGTCGCAGTTTAATCTAGGGAATACTGGTGCAGCACCTAGACAGGCAGGAGGCGGTTCCGCTAGCCGGTTAGCGGGCCGTGGGGGTTGCAAGGGGGGCAGGAGGTGTAGGGGGGCGCAGCCCCCCGCTCGAATTTTTTATTTGAGGGCAATTGTAGTTTAATCCGGATTAAGGTTTTTTTCGCTATATATTTGTAGCGAGGGTTTCTTTCTCTGTAATGCAAGCAATACTGAGAGGTGTGAGAACGAGCACTGTAACCCTATTCTCCATTGATAGTGAAGCAGGATCTCATCTCACCGGGGACGTAGGCAATCTTGCCGAACCTCGTAAAATCCGTGTGCATTGTTTGTTTTGTTTTTCCATTATCTTCTGCATCGTTTTAGGGTTGTATTTCTACACTTGACACCAAAGGCTTTAGAGGTTTTTGGGTGTGCTTGATAGCAGCGAAAAGTGGGATGCCTTTCCTTGTCTCAATCCTCAAGCCTCCGCGCTGTATCATTAACTTCTAAAGAGGTTTGTTCTTGTGGGGTAAAAAAAACAAGAGATTAGCGTGAACCTCATTGGCCATGAGAATCAACATAATATTGGAATATGGGGAAAGGGTACGTACGATTAAAATGATATGACCCTAATGTGTACATCATTCTTTGAGTGGAATATAAGATAAGGGATCACTTGGTGAAAGAGATGCAATTAAGAAGAAAACAAGGCAAGAGACAAATCTTAGGAGATGCCTTTCTTCTTCTTCTTTTAACCAACGTAGTATTATTCTTAATTTGTGACTAGATGGTTAAGTGGTTGAAATAGCCTTTTGATATTTTCGGGGTAAGGTTGTGTAGTTCTCGTCCCTATATTTCCTGAACCTCGCATATGCGGGAGTCGTGTGCATTAGGTATGCCCTTTTTAGTACTATTCCTAATATATTTTTATATAATGTGCATTTGGGTTTTGGACCTAACGAGGTAATGAGATTACACTAAGTATATAGCCATCTTATATTTCATGAAGTATTAAATGTAATAGTGCAACTTTGTTGATTTTCTTTTGATTGTCCCTTGTCTTGTTCTCAAAAGTTAATTAAGTTGATTTTCAATATAAGTTGAAAATTACTCATCTTATTAAAATGATAAAATATTAAAATGTGTTATATTAAAAAGATTAGAAAAAAAAAAAGGTACAATTATTAACTATAATTATACCAAGATTTTTCCTATATATATAATAGTCACAGCCTTATCAAACTTCAAGACACATCAAAATCTGCATAAGAAGATCTGCAGAAGAGTTTTCAGCTTTCGTTTGAACAAGATGTATAAGATTCCTAGGCCGATCCAAAAAATAACAGTTTCAGAATCATGGAGGGAAGATCCACCAGCGCATTTCAGCTGGAAGATCTCAAGCTTTTTGCGATTTTTCGATCTTGATATGGAGGAACATTACTCTGGTTTCTTCATGGTTGGTGGCTACAAATGGTATGTATATATATATGTACAATATATACTATATGGTCAAAAGAAAAAAAATAATCTCTATTTAATGAGGCTTCTTCCCATTCGTAGGAAAAATATCATATAGTAGTGATTTTTTCGCAGCTCTCATAGTTTTTAATTGCAAAAGTATAGTAAGATGATCTAACTCGTGAAGAATTAATATTATTAGGAGACTATGCTTGCATCCAAAGGGTAACGAGAATGAAAGTGGTGAAAGTTACATCTCTCTCTACTTGGAGATGATGAAACCAACATCTTCAACTGATTGGGAGGTTCATGCAAAGTTCAAGTTATTCGTATTCGACCAGAAGAATGGCTATTACCGCACTCTCGAAGGTAGTATATATTGGGCAAGTGTTTCCTGTTCGAGAGCCCCATTATGTCTGTGGCATGGGGCAACTCTTGAACATAAAACTTTGTCCCATGCATATTTATGCATTTTTTGTCTTTTTCCCTTAAAAACAATATATTAATAACCAGATTGAGCTTATTGATCAGAAACCCAGCAGAGACTATTTCATGCAATGAAGAACAAATGGGGTTTTGGGCAATTCATGTCCTTGGCTACTCTCAAAGAGCCTTCAAATGGATTCCTTATCAAAGGGACTTGTGTATTTGGAGCAGAGGTAGTAGTCCAGAATGAAAGAATAGCTACCCTCACAGAATCTCTACAACTACTGCCACGGCAAGAATATGGAGAATCAACATTGGTAATTAGAATTTCTTCAGATGTGAGTGGAAGCTCTTGGTCTGGCTCACCTTTTTTTGTGGGTGGTTATCAATGGTAATCTTTCATCCCTTTCCCCTTGTTGATCAATTTGTCTGATGAAAAATGGGCAGCAATTAAAGTGGAATTTTGTGGGCTCGCAGAATCCTACACCCTATTTTTCGGATTGAGATTCTCTGTAAAGCGTCAGCCTCCCAGTGTGCATTTGACGACTGGAAGCAACTGGCATGCAGCCGAATGCACTCCCAATCGTTGAATGCACATTAGGGGGTGATGCACTGCAGAGGATCTAAGTCCCTATTTTCCACTTAGGGTGGAGAGATTTATATGCCATTCGCATGTGTTGTAATCTACTATGCTAATCCAGTGGGCACGTGGGAGAGAGTCGCGCACAATTAATCTACCGGTGAGCCCCCACATGGTAAGGGAGGAAAGAGAATGTCAGGTGGAGATAAAATGTTAGAAATCTTCTCTTCCACTTAATTGTATGGGAAAATGATGGACATGCTCTTGGGTGCCCAGACTCAGTCTTTCTCTCTCTCCCTTTGGAAATGATTCCCATGCCCCTTACGTCTCACCCCCTCATTAGTTGAGCCATTAGCTCTAAGATAGCTAGCAACATGTCCAACCCTCTCCCCTTAAGCATATATAGAATTTGTGGGGAAAATGATTTCTGTGGAAGAGTGTGGCCCCTGTGCGTAGACATGTGGAGCAAAATGACTGGCCCACCCCCCCCCATGAAATGGAAAATGATAATTCTATGGATAATTTATTGTGTGCTCCCATTGGCCCTCGTGCATGTGCAAGAATCATGCTCCCCCACAAAAAAATACTTTCCTTTGATTTATTGAAAGTTAAGGATGAGAGTTAAATTGTTATGACAGGCATATAAAAAATGATTAAGTTGTACTTCATCCATATAACAAGGAAGGATTCCTTTCTCACTGAGGATTTGACCCTGTGATTAGACTCTGATGTTATAATTAACTCTCACTACTAGATTAAAAACCAAGTCTTAAAGGTGTATGAAAACCAAACCCTAAAATATTGAAAGGAACCAAGTTTTAAAGGTTCTGTTGGGATTGTTCAGGAGAATGATGGTCCAAGGCCAACCTAAAGGGGTAAAAGGGGGCTACCTCTCTGTATTTCTAGAATTGTATGAGGCTTCCTCTCTTCCATCAGATAGGAAGGTGTATGCCAACTACATACTAAGGGTGGTGGATCAGAAGGCATCCGGCAATGACATATGCCATAGAGGTAATTAAACTTTCATATATGAGATCAGAAAGATTAATTTGCCTCTCAAATACATGATTTTTTTTTTTTTTTTCATATATGAGATCA
>NC_056557.1:13456269-13482452 GCF_013358625.1 Macadamia integrifolia
TTTTTTTTTTTTTTTTAACAGCCTCAGAACAATTCTCTGCCGAGTCTGGTAAATGGGGTAACGATGCTCTAATGCATGTCTCCAATATCAAGGACCCAACAAAAGGTTTCTTAGTCAGTGACCTCTGCAAACTCAGAGCTGAAGTTACTGTACTTGGCTTAGTTATATAGTAATGGTGGACAGGTTGTGTGATTCCCTTGTATGATTTGTTATAACTTAACTGTAAATCCAGATTGTAACAATAGATACAGTAAATGTAAAATACAATCCACACATAAGAACTGTTGTTGGAGTATATATTATTCTATCTACCCCTTCTCTCACAATTACTCCCTCATTGGTTTTTTCCATTTTCAATTACTGTTTTGTATAGTCTTGAGAGTTCCCTTCCCTTGTTGGTTGAGCACAATCCCATAATATCCTGACAAGGCTTGAGCGAGTGAGTGCATAAAAAAAATACTAGTAGATTCCTTTATGATGAATTAACATTCTTGTAAATTATGAAACTTTATAAACCTTTCTCATGCTGGTTTTAGGCAATTACCTAATTGTGTAGACGAGATCCTATATGAGGTAGATTCAAGTTATCACCAAAATGCACAATGTAGGTTTGATGGCTTGAGTTGTAACTGCAGTGGTTACTAACAGATTTTCTCTGAAAGGAATTTGAATTAGTTTATTTTCTGTATTTGGGTCTAGAAATATGCTTGTGGTTTCAAACAAATTTCCTCAAAGTGTTGGTTGGGTCTAGTTTCATGAGTTCAACTCAGCCAGTATAGAAGAGATGCATTCATTCATATTCACCTGAAGCACTTAATTGTTTCAAATTACTGAAAAGAACACAAGAAAGGTAAATGGTTGATGGCTTCTACAATCATCAATTGTTGTTTTAAACTCCAAAATCTGTTAATAATTCCTTAAAGCAGAGGCTTCCCAACATACACCAGGAAAATAAATACTCATATAAGCACTATTGACTAAAGGTCAACCTCAGAATTCAAAGTTTAGATCTGGGAGTTGATTAGCTGAAATAAGAAAACCTGAAATTTTATAACATGATATCAAAGCTAGAAGCAGAAAACAAAAACAAACATTATTCAAATTTAAAAAATTTCCAGCTAAAACCAGAGCTGAATCTATAAAATCTGACAAATTAGTTTTTGGAAGCTTCCCAGTGAACTGAAAACCTTACCATCTCAATAAATTAAGTTTTGTAGATTTGTTTGTTCAGCTTTTAACGTGGCAGTGTTGGGTCAATGGTTCACTATCACCCATCCCCACTTCACCTGATTGAAATTTCTTGATCAGGTGTTCCTCTGTTTGTACTTTTACACTGAATGGCACATAAATAATTGGACTTCCTACTTTCGAAAACAACAAAACCTTCAAGAATGGCATTATATCCAAATTTTAGTAGAACATACCACTAATAAAAGAGATTAACAACAAAGAAAAAAAGACAGAGAGAGAAGCATTCCACTGTGCAATCAAATCTAAACAAGATCGATTCTATGTCATGAAACACAATTAAATTGATTCCTACAGAGTACAAGAATAACTAGAGAGAATTTTTCCCCAACCCAAATAATACCCCCTAACCATGACCTCAGCATGGACAGTAACACCACTGGTAGATAAATGACTCATGGGGAGAACCCAAATATTGTATCAAGTGAAAACTTCAAAATCTCAGTTTAAGCTTTTATGCATTAATAGGATAATAATCAAGTGGATGCACGGCAGGTATTGATCCCATCTTTGCAGTCACCTGTCAGGTCATTGAAAGTTTCGATCTGCGTCTTCCCCCTCAAAAATACCTCAGTGTCAACTGATACCCTCATGTAACCATCAAATTCAACTGGAACTCCATTGTTAAGTTTTTTGGTCTCTGCATACCACTCGCTGTTCTCATCCCAAAGGTCCTTATAATCGTTAAGGAAATGAATTGAGTACTTGTCCTTCAAAGGATCGAAAAAAGATGTATTAGGCTCATTAGTGGCAATAAAAACTTTCCTTCCATTGTCAATCTTCTCCTTCAGAGATGAAATAAGGGCTTCAGGTGAAGTATCAGCCGCTAAATTTGGCCAGAGTTCCTTATTCTTTGCCTTCTCACCTCTCACAACATGAACAGAATCGAAATCCCAATCCAACCTTGAGGCGATCTCAGTTGCTATGGCCATTAACCGTCTAGATTTCCAGGCGAGGTCCCATGGACGTTGAATAACAGACTCTGTCTCTCCTTCGCAAACTCTGTACCAGTAATTATCTGGCTTAACGTTTCCAAACTTCCTCATAATCACAGTGTCCTGTATCTTGGCAAGCTTCATTGGTGTGACACTATAATCCTCCACAAGGAGAAGACGCAAACCATCTTTAATCTGCCATTTCCCCCAATCTGACCAGAATTGATTCTGTTCCATTACAGATGCGGAATTCTTCAAATGCTCAAAATCAAAGTAAAACCTGAAATCTTTCCCTTCTTCATTCTGATGAGAAGAAGTGTGCATTGAATTCAAACATATAGTTAAATCCATAACCATAGTGCGATTCAAATATCGAGCTTCACCCAAAGCACACAACAAGCCCCAGAGGTAATGGCTCATGCTCTTGCATCTTTCTCCACCACCACTGTAAATCAAGTACTTGCCACGACTAAAGGAACTCTCAGATTCAACCATGGGAAGGCTATCATTAATTTCTTCTCCAACCACAGGCAAAGAAGTTTGAATCTCTGCAACATTCATTGGCCTCTTCTCGAACCCCTCTATTTGATTATTCTTCCTTCTCTTAGCATTCACACCAGAATGGTAATCTCCAATCCCAATCACAGTGTAATTGCAGTTTCCAGACCTAGAAATCACATACCTACGGTAGTCCTTATAAAAAGCAACAGTTTTTCCATGGTTAGGTCTAAATCTCCATGCCATATCACACGTACTCTCATTCGATCCATGGACAGGTTTCCCAAAACGATAGAAGTGGACATCCGTGAAATGTTCTATGGATGCTTTCATCAGCAGATTAAAGATTTCTCTATCTGTACAATCAATTGGTTTATCACTTTCACCCTTACAATCAGAATCAAGTGGGTTTTCAATGGCGACAGGAACATCAGTGATGTTGATGAAAGTGGCAAATGCAGTTTGGTTAGAAGGCATGAAATCCTCACCAGTCTTGAGAACAGTTTCATCGGATTCAAAGGTGGCATTGGAAACTGATTCGAGGAAGTTGTTTATTTTGGTTGATGGATGGAACAGAGGATCCTCAGGTTGGTAAGTGGCAGCAATGATAGTGAATATCAAGACCCCAAATACAAAGACTGTGAAAAAGAGGTTTCCAATCAGAGAAAGAGCCCTCTGTCCCCAGTTCTCTGGCCGGAAATTCCAGGATCTGGAGGGTAACGAGACACCCAACATCATTTATTTAGACCAGAAAACCTCAGGGAATCTTTAGTTAGTTATACTTCACTGAAACCTAAAATGATTGGACCCGATGAAACAAACAAACAAACACCAAACGTGCAATTCAAATTACATTGAGGGACAGCATTAGAGGTAGGACTGAAACTGAGATTATTAGACTTGTAGAAAGCTCAAGGAATTGTAGTTGAGAAACAAGGTCAACGGAGACGACGAAACAATGAAATAAAAAATCTGAATAGAATCTAGTAATTCATGACAGAAACAGATTTACATAGAAGGTAAATTGATTTGAACCCCCCAAAAAATTGGTTTTTTAGATTCAAAAAATGGTTTTTTAGATCTTGGAATTACCCACAACTGTTTCACCAAAGCTAGAAGTCGATCTTCGAAAATCTGAAGCTTTTAATCAAAGAAAGATACAAAGATATGTATTAAGAGAGCAAAAAAGCCCAAACCTTTTAATCATAGATAGATCAAAAGCAGGCAAAGAAGCAGCAGCAACAGCAGCTCAGGTTCTTCGTATTTGGAGAACTGAATCAGTCTGTGTCTCTTCTAGCATTGACCATCTCCGTCGCTGCGTGAGCTTTGCTTTGCCTGCCCTTTTCAAGGAAAGGCTTTTCTCGCAGGATTCTCTGGTCAGAGATTGACAGAAGATTAAAACTGAGTAGTTTTCTCATATAATAAACAAAACGTGTACTACGCGCAGAGTGCGCACCTTGGGAATCCATGGTCAACGGATTACGCACGGTGCGCACCTTCGGAATTAGGAGTTGGGATTCAATGTCAACGATCCCCCCACCCCCACACCCTCCTCTCCCCTTGGGGTAATTCAAAGCTTAACCTTGGAGTAGACTGGGAAAAACCCATATTAAGAACTGCAATCTTCTTGGGTAGGTAAGGAAAACTCCATTCCCATATAAGACCTGCAACTTCTAAAGTTCCCACAAACCTTGGACGATCCTCTGTTTTTCTCATCCCTGTTTTTCCTTGTTTTGTTACTCGCAGAACGCGACACGTAGACAATTTTAAGACCAACGCACCGGATGTAATAATCTTCACCCAATCTTGACCGTTGGTCTCGTTGTTGTACACATGTCATGTTCTGCAGGTAGCAAAATAAGGAAAAATATGGATGAAAAAAACAGAGGATTTTGATCCGCAAAAAACACCCGAGAGCTAACAAAAATCACATAACCCCTATATGGCTATGTGGGTAGCCCCAACGAGTGGAGAACAGTTCGCAATTTTGCATAATTTATGAGCAAATGAGTGGGAACTTGGCAGGAGAAAGGTTACTTTGAAGCAACCGACCAACGGCAAAATGCTTATTTGACAATAGGGTCTATCCATTCATTTTTCATTTTTTATTTTTTAATGGACTCTCTCTCTCTCTCTCTCTCTCTCTCTCTCTCTCTCTCTCTCTCTCTCTCTCTGTTTTTTGGGGGAAGTGGGAGGGATAAGGTACGTAGGAAGTGGCTTGAGGAATGCGGCTATTCCTTATGGGTTCACTTCCGCTTAGGACATTAAGTAAAGTTGTTTTACCGCATTGCATGAGAAAGGGTAGCGGCTATTCCCATGCCATTTCTTTCTATGTTCAGTAGTTCATCTTAGAAAAATCTCTTTTTCCATTTGATATTGGAGATATTGGAAGATTTATAAATTAATTTACTTATTTGTATACAAGCTATATTTTATTACATAGTCAACTCTAATTTGGTTTTACTCAAAAAAAAAAAAAAAAAAAAAAAAAAAGAAGTCTAATTTGGTTTAAATTTAACATGTGAGCGACAAACATGGTTTCAAGTATGGATATCGGTATCAGTTGAGATCGATACTCGATATCTGGTCAATCTAATTTGATCACTTGTATCGTTTTAAGGGTAAAGTAGTAAAAAAATGTTTTTTTTTTTTTCAAAAAACAAAGGCAAAAATGACTGATATGCACCAATTCAATCTAATCTGGATCAATATCGGATTGGTATCGATACTAATACCGACATCGATATTAAATCTATGGCCACAAGTCTTGGAGTGTACTATATGCTCATGAAATTTCAGTGGCATCTAATAGGCCACACTTTTACCATTAAACTATTCCAGCTACATGTATAATGTGATTATTGTACATGAATGAATCTTTTGTCAAATAAGAGAATTGGGCATCTTACATATAGGATCCAACATAATCATAAGAAGAAAATTTGAGAATGCCTTAATGAGATAGAGCATTGTGTGGTAGATATTTATGTCTATCTAGGTATACTTTGAAGACTTGCTAGACTACAAAACTTCTACATTTGAGGCAAATGAATTAATCCATTAAAATACCTAGATGAGATGATCAAATATCTTGATATAAATTTCATCTAAAATTTCAAGGGTTCCACATCAAGTACATATATGCTTAGACTCTATTTTTTTTTCTTTGGAAAAATATATGTATACACTTTTTTTTTTGTTTGGGTAGAAAGATAGGTCTAGACTCTTCAATAAAAAAAAAAAAGGGGAGGGAAAGAAAAAACTCTAAGACCCTTCCCCTAGCTTATGTGAAATAAACATATAAATATATAGATTATAATTATTTTCAAGCCTAGAAACATCCAATTTTTTTAACTAAGCTTTAAAAATACATATATTCCTAATTGGGCTCAAAGCTATTAACTTGAATTGATAAGTCAAGAGGACGAACTAAAATCGAAACCATTAAAAATCGTTTAACCCGTGAAACTATTTATTAGTTGGTTTCATTTAGAGTTACCCTTCATACCTTGAATCAAAAATTGATTATTATTTGTTTTTTTGGTAGAATTGAATCAAAATTGATTAACACCCTTAATCTTGTAGGTCTTTCTTTTCTATATATAACATTGGGTGTCTTCTTATATTAATTGGACCCATCACCTAATAATGTATGCTTTTGGATTGATGCCTAATAGTTTTTACTTTTTACCAAAAAGAATAAAAAAAGTGCACCTCATGGACCGAATTATTTGACAAAATAGAAAAAAATTAAGACACGCCCGGTGGGACTCGAACCCACAATCGCCTGATTAGAAGTCAGACGCCTTATCCATTAGGCCACGGGCGCTTGCTGGTATATAGTGTAAGACTATAAAATATAAATAATAAAGAATAAAGTTAGCCCAATTCCATCCATCCCAAATGGGTTAACTTTTTTGGAGTCAAACCTTATTTTATGTTTGCAGCTCCATCTACTACGGTCTACCCTTTGCTTGACGAAATTCAACATGCTTCTCCACTTGGGACTTTGGCACTGCAATGATTCATTGTTTGATAAGACCAATTACAAATAGGGGTTGATAGCCTAATGGTGAAAATGCCCTCAATCCATCATCACTTGAGTCGGTTAGCTGTGGGTTCAAATCTTAGTCTACCCCACTATTGTATTTTGGTCCTGTGAAAACCCCCGCTTGCTGTATAGGGACTTGTCCAAGGGACTATGATTACTATCATCCGTAAATTTTTTCAATGTTTATTTGACATTTATTTTTCATAGGAAAATTATTTAAAATAAGGCTGGGATGCAAGTGTTTGTCTTTCTTAACTGCGACTCAAAGAAGAGGTTGCCTCTTAGCACCTGTCTCTCTTTCCTACCCATGGAAGAAATTTCGTCGGAGTAGGAGTCTGAGGGCACTCATTTGTTGCCTTGAATTGCTCCCCTGTTTGCACCAGTGAGTTTTTTGAATATATGAATTGTTTGCACGACAGGTTATTATGATTCCAAAATTTAGCACGTGTAGGGTTTCATATGCTAAATGTTGGAAGTATGTTGTATGAAGTTTATGTTCAGTTGGTCTCAGTTATTGAATTTTATATGGAGTCGGATTTTCTGATTCTGATTTCACTTTATTTGCGTTTCAATATCACACACACAAGAAATAATGGAAGAATAACAGTATGGTTCAGTTCCAGTTTGGAACCTAGTCCACGGAGATAATTCCCCCATTCAACTTAACTTCTTGGGAGAGGATTCATTCTCTTTAAATAGAGTTAGAGGAGATTTGTTACAATCACCTCTCAATTCTATTCGATTTCCTACCAATTCAGAATTAGAGTTTCCTTTAATCTCGCCAACAATTTGGTTGTGTGATGAAGATAAATTGGCTTTTAAGTATTTTTTTTTCTGATTTTATCTGATCAATTTCCTCAAAACAGCCCCATCAAAATCATTTAAAATGTAATCCCAACTCCCTTCCCACACCTTGTTAAGGCCACATGCTTAACTGACTTCTAGCGCCCTTTTTCTCTCTTTTACATTTCTCTGAGAGATCTCCATCTTGTTTCTTCTCCTTCATTATGGAAAATTTTTGGGACCTGCACAATAAAAGACCTAACACAACAGCATCTGATTTGATTATTGGTTTTTGTTGGGTGTGTTGCCTTTTATCTCATCTAGGATCAGTGAGAAGGTTATTCACCAATTTCAATACCAAATATATAAGCAACAAAGAAACCTTTTTTTTTTTTTTTTTCAAAATTCTGCTTCTCTTTTCCATATAAGCACAATTACGGGGAATGGCATTGTTTGGGAAACCATATGACACTGCTGGTCAATGGAATAGATATATTGCTTCCTGGTGACCCAAGCAGTCAGTCTCAGATTTGGAACTGTAAATGTCTGGCAATTGTTTTACTTTTGTTTGGATGAAGGGTTTGCAAAAATAGGATAATTTGATGGCTTAGCATTGGTGTTGAGTTCTAATTAGGATCGACTCAAAATCTCTATGTTGTCATTGAATATTCAAAACGTTGACTTGTAATCTATTGGCAATGTCCATGGCATTATCATTTCTTCAACCCCTCCTTCTTTGAGATCATTTTAATTTGTGATACGGCCAAATTGACTGTCCAGTAGGGTAAGGACACGCGTCGCCCACTTGGACACGTGTCACCCACCTAATAGGGGCTGCCAGGACTCTACCACGTCAACCGCGTGAAGAGAATATCCCCCACGAAGGGGTAGGACGTATCGGAGTAGGACTCTAAAAGGAAAGGAGGTAGACTCAAGGAAGACTCCTCCGAAGAAAGGAGAAACCCTAAACCCTAAGAGCTATATAAGAAGGCCCGGAAGAAAGGGAGAGGTAAGCATCAATACCCTCACCATTACTCTTATACAAAAACTGTGCGGCCAATCCATAACTTGAGCGTCGGAGGACTAACACCGGACAAAGCTCCGGGCCTCTGCCGTCTGTGCTTGTGCAGGTCAGCTCATACGGATTTTTGGCAGCAACAGATTGGCGCCGTCTGTGGTAACGACAGTAATGGTGGGGAGAACCTACAATCGTAAGAAGACAAGAGCAGTGTCGAACATGAATATGGGGGAGGAGGAACCTTCAGGGGGGCTCCCTCCCTCGACGGAGATAGAACGAGAAAGGGGCAACAATGACCGGGAAGGATCCGTAAGGTACCAGTGTTCGGCCGGATATTCAGTACGCGGAGATAGTGATCCTCCGCCCCCTCCTGAAGCGCAGGAATATGTGACAAGGGAGCAATTCGAAGCCCTCCAGGATAAATATGACCGAATGGCAGAGGCAATGAAGGAGGTCTCCAAAGCTGTCTCTCAGAAGACCGGTGGAGCACCGCCTTGCCCCCACATCCAGCCTAAGAGGGCTCGAGGCGAGGACCGGAGCAGTACAGGATCGATAAGCTCCGGTCACAACCTTTGAAACCAAGCAATGAGGGAGACTCCCGCACCCAGGGGAAGGACGCGGCATGCCGCCAGAGACCCACATGGGGAACCACGCCAGGGAGACGAACAGAGGCACGAGGACTCGGGTTTAAAGCAGATGGTCCTGGACCTGAAAGATGAGATCAAGAAGGTGGCAAAAAATCAGACGGGAGCTCGTGACCCAGACCTCACTAATGACATGGCCCTAGCTGATGAGGTCATGAGAGATTCGCTCCCGATCGGCTTTTGCCTGCCCAAGTATGATACTTATGACGGGTCTGGGGACCCCGTCAACCATCTGGAAGACTTCAAGGTCGCCATGCAGTTCCATCTAGTCTCGGAAAATATTATGTGTCGCGCCCTACCATTAACATTCAGAGGAGCGGCAAGGCTATGGTACAACCGTCTGCCGACGAAGTCGATCCACAGCTTCAACGATCTAGGCTACTTCTTCGTGAAGGGATTCTCCAGTAGCCAACCCCTTCAGAAGACCATGTTGAACTTGACCAACGTCAAGCAACATGAAGGAAAATCACTACGAAACTACATGAAGCGCGTCCAACAAGAGAAGGTCACGATTAGAGGTCTGGACTTGAAAGAGGAGTTCACATGAAGCGCGTCCAACAAGAGAAGGTCACGATTAGAGGTCTGGACTTGAAAGAGGCGTCAAGGATAAGGAGCTGAAAAGGTCTTTGGTGAAACATACACCGAGGAACCTGGCCGAGTTGAGAGCTCGGTGTGATAAGTACATCCAGATGGAAGAAACCCTTCAAGCCAATGGAGTAGAACCAAGCCTCATACAAGAGTAGCAAGCACACTCGCATTTTGAAATTTTTGCTCTTACGCACTTTTAAGTTGTAATTCCTCATCCTAAACTCTGGAGGATCTTATTCATGGAAAATATGAAAGCTAGTTTACGGCAATTAAGAGGAACTCTCCTGTTTGGTGACCTTAACTCTGCCGAATGAATACTGACGAAGGTCCTTACCTCGGTTGGGAGTTCAGGTCAAGGCCGAACGGACCTGACCGAAGGTCCTTATCTCGGTTGGGAGTTCAGGCCATGGTCAAACGGACCTGACCGAAGGTCCTTACCTCGGTTGGGAGTTCAGGCAAGGCCGAATGGACCTGACCGAAGGTCCTTACCTTGGTCGGGGTCTCGGACAAGGCCGAGCCAAACTGGCTGAAGATCCTACCTCGGACGGTGCTCGGGAAATTCCGAGTTGAACTGATGAAGGTCCTTACCTCGGTCGGGGTCTCGGACAAGGCCGAGTCGAACTGACCGAAGGTCCCCCTCTCGGTTGGGAGTTCGGCCAATGCCGAACGGACCTGATCGAAGGTCCCCCTCTCGATTGGGAGTTCGGCCAAAGCCGAACGGACCTGACCGAAGGTCCCCCTCTCGGTTGGGAGTTCGACCAAAGCCAAACAGACCTGACCGAAGGTCCTCACCTTGGATTGGGAGTTCGGCCAAAGTCGAACATACCTGATCGAAGGTCTTCACCTCGGTTGGGAGTTTGGCCAAGGCCGAACGGACCTGATCGAAGGTCCCCCTCTCGGTTGGGAGTTCGGCCAAAGCCGAACCGACCTGACCGAAGGTCCCCCTCTAGGTTGGGAGTTCGACCGAAGCCGAACGAACCTGACCGAAGGTCCCCCTCTCGGTTGGGAGTTCAGCCAATGCTGAACGGACCTAACCGAAGATCCCCCCTCGGTCGGGGGCTCAGGCTAAGGCCGAGCCGATCTGACCGAAGGTCTTACCTCAGTTGGGGGCTCAGGAAAAGGCCGAGCCGAATTGACCGAAGGTCCTTACCTCGGTTGGGAGTTCAGGTAAGGCCGAACGGACCTGACCAAAGGTCCTTACCTCGGTCGGGGTCCCGAACAAGGTCGATCCAAACTGACAGATGATCCTACCTCGGACGGTGCTCGGGTAAGACCGAGCCGAACTGACCGAAGGTCCTTACCTCAGTCAGGGTCTCAGACAAGGCCGAGCCGAACTGACAGAAGGTCCCCCTCTCAGTTGGGAGTTTGGCCAAAGCCGAACGGACCTGACCGAAGGTCCCCCTCTCGGTTGGTGGTTCGGCCAAAGCCGAACAGACCTGACCGAAGTTCCCCCTCTCGGTTGGGAGTTCGGCCAGAGCTGAACAGACCTGACCGAAGGTCCTCACCTCGGATTGGGAGTTCGGCCAAAGCCGAATAGACCTAACCAAAGTTCTTCACCTTGGTTGGGAGTTCGGCAAAAGCCAAACGAACCTAACCGAAGGTCCCCCTCTCGATTGGGAGTTCGGCCAAAGCCGAACGGGCCTGATCGAAGGCCCCCCTCTCGGTTGGGAGTTTGATCGAAGCCGAACGGACCTAACCGAAGGTCCCCCCTCAGTCGGGGGCTCAGGCTAAGGCTGAGCCGAGCTGACCGAAGGTCTCACCTCGGTTGGGGGCTCAGGCAAAGGCCAAGCCGATCTGACCGAAGGTCCTCTCCTCGATCGGGGGTTCGGCCAAGGCTGAACGGACCTGACCGAAAGTCCTCACCTCGGTTGGGAGTTCGACCAAAGCTGAACGGATCTGACCGAAGGTCCTTACCTCGGTCGGGGGCTCAGGCTAAGGCCAAGCCGAGTTGACCAAAGGTGCTCACCTCGGTCAGGGCTCAAGCTATGGCCGAGCCGATCTGACCGAAGGTCTCACCTCGGTTGGGGCTCAGGCAAAGGCGAGCCGAGCTAACCGAAGGTCCTCACCTCGGTCGGGGGTCAGCCAAAGCTGAATGGACCTGACCGAATGTCCTCACCTCGGTCGGGAGTTCGGCCAAAGCCGAACGGACTTGACCGAAGGTCCTCACCTCGGTTGGGAGTTCGGCCAAAGCTGAACGGACCTGACCGAAGGTCCTCACCTCGGTCAGGGGTCAGGCTAAGGCCGAGCCGAGCTGACCGAAGGTCCTCACCTTGGTCGGGGGCTCGGCCAAAGCCGAACGGACCTGACCAAAGGTCCTCACCTCGGTTAGGAGTTCGGCCAAAGCTGAACGGACCTGACCGAAGGTCCTTACCTCGGTCGGGGTCTCAGACAAGGCCGAGCCAAACTGACCGAGGGTCCTACCTATGTCAGGGCTCGGGCAAGGCCGAGCCGAACTGACCGAAGGTCTTCACATCGGCTGACTGAAGCTCTCGGTTGCAAGCAGAACTAAAGCCTAAGCAGAAGGAATAAGGCCGAAGGGACTAAAAAAAAAAAAAAAAAGAGGGGAGAAGAGAAAAGATGAAAATTTTGATTACTCCCACAGGAAGAGTCTCCTGACGGGAGTAAGGGGGCTCCTGATACGGCCAAATTGACTGTCCAGTAGGGTAAAAACACGCGTCACCCACTTGGACACGTGTCACCCACCTAATAGGGGTTGCCAGGACTCTACCACGTCAACCGCGTGAAGAGAATATCCCCCACGAAGGGGTAGGACGTATCGGAGTAGGACCACTGTTAGTTAAAACGCGTTTTAAACGCGTATCCGTTTTTTAAGGGTAAAATAGGAATTTTATTAAAAAAATTAATTAATTTAAAAAAAAAAAAAAAAAAAAAAAAACTATTAGTAAAAGTGAAGAGTGAAGACAATATGGTACTTGGTTTTTTGTTTTTAACTTCCATACTATCTATAGGAAAAAAATATCATCTTTTTATAGCCCATTGAGTAAGGAGAAGCTAAAGCTAGCAAAATCTCATTTTCTTGTAGCCCATTGGGCTATTTTATCTTGTGACTCCTAGAGCTTTTGGAATATTAGATGCATGTATACAACTAATAATCACTCAAATTGCATGAGTATACTACCGTTTTTTTGGTTTCGTTTTTTTGAAAACTACACGTTTAATACTCGTACTGTTCGTTTACGTCAGTTTGTCGTTCCCTGTTTTTTTTACCCTTTTTTTGACCGTACCGTTTATCGTTTTTATCTGTTTAAAACCAGTACCGTACGTTTCCATTTTTTTGCCGTTCCCGTTTTAACTAACAGTGAGTAGGACTCTAAAAGGAAAGAAGGTAGACTCGAGGAAAACTCCTCCGAGGAAAGGGCAACCCTAAACCCTAAGAGCTATTTAAGAAGGCCTGGAAGAAAGGGAGAGGTAAGCATCAATACCCTCACCATTACTCCTATACAAAAACTGTGCGGCCAATCCCTAACTTGAGCGTCGGAGGACTAACCCCAGACAAAGCTCCGGGCCTCTGCCGTCTGTGCTTGTGCAGGTCAGCTCATACGGATTTTTGGCAGCAACAATCTGTCATTAATTTTCACCATATATTTACTTCTTTAACTGTTGTATATTGTTATTGGGATCTCATTGTTATTAGAGATCTGACAGCTTAGACTATTACCATGAGAAACCACACAATTAGAAGCATTCAGACAACACCTTTTTGTCTCTCATGCGTACTGCTTCAATTAAGCCATGTAATACAAGTGCTCTTAATCTTTCCTCTTTAATCTTTCTTTTATGATTTGAAAACATTTTTTCTTAGTTTAATTGACCTTTGTGTTTAGATTGTACGAGTTGTGTGTGTTAGAGGTTGAATTCTTTTTTTATATTTTTCATACTTTTCTATCATCTCCTTTCTAGTTTCTTATAGGTTGTGTTATTTGTACTGAAGCAAAGACAACCAATATCATAACTATTTTTCTTTTGTTTTGTTAGGGTGGACGAAGACGATGGCAAGGAAGTTTTATGTTGTATATGAAGAGTATAACCGAATTATATACCGGAGTTGGCTGGAATGCAGCAAGCAAGTGACTGAGTATCGAAGAGCTGTATTTCAATCATACAACTCTCTAGTTGAAGCAGAACATGAGTGGCAAGGCTTTCAAGCAAAAAGCTACATTTGGAACAAAGAGGGATCATTACAAGGGAATTGCTTTTCTAAACATACTGTTTTTTGGGAATGGTCCTTAGATGTTTGGATGAGGTTCCTTCAGATGGAAAGAAACCCTCCAAACGTGTTGTGTGTGGAGGAACATCCTGTTTCTTGCCTTGTTTTTCTTACTTATTGGAATCATAATTGAATATTGTATTCCTCACTAAACCTACTATGTAACTCTCATCGATTGACGATTTAAGCTAGTTTACAATTGAGTTTCTTATTTCAATGAGATTTGCATGGTTGAAATGCATACAATTGTCATAGAGAGCAATCAAAGTGCTCAATTTCTATTATTTTGTGGGTTGTTATAAAGGCCAAATAAACTGAAAATTATATTCATTTATTGAACATAGAATACAAAGAAAGTGGAAAATTAGCGGGAATCACACATCGATCTTGATATAGTAAATGAAATAATCATTTTAGTCAAACAAGTAATGAAATTCTCTTCCCTAGTCTTACTTATGGGTTATTCCATGACTGTGTACCGATACCGCGTAGATCAATATGAATATGAAGGCGTTAATAATTTTTTTTTTTTTTTTTCCTTTTCTTCAAGCATTATCTACATTGAGTTCGGTACATTGTTTCAACTATCGTATAGGCTGCATTAGATCCGCATCGCTGAAGATCGATCTGGATTGGTTGATGTTTTCGTATTAGTGGGAAGAACAGTAAAATTATACTTGCTTCGAACTTCTAAGGGCAAAAGTGATTGATTTGCAGTGAATCTTATCCATATCGATCTATATTGTATCGATAATGGCAGAGACAAATAAGTTAGAATGTTACCAATAACTAATTCCAAAATTGGAAATGTAATTGATCAAAAATTCAGTAATTGGATAACAACACCAGAGATTGCAATATGGAAGCAATTGATGTCTGTCAATTTCTCATCCCTAAAAAACATACTCCACCTCTCTCAGTCATGTTACTTTTTTTTTGCCCTAAAAATACATAGAAGGTCGAATTTTGAAGAACATTAAGATAATAGAATAACAGAAGCTTATTACTCGACTTATTTAAATATCCTAACTATATTCCGATAACCCATAATTGAAATGAATATGTTTGGAGGCATTAAGTTTCTAGGCGATTTGTTAATATCCGTAAGATTACATCAAAACAAGAAATAGGTAGCTGAGAAATAAGTATCATGTCTCTTAGTTATTTTAGTTGTATATGATCATTATCCATGCTCCCCTCTGCAAATCTTCAATAACCCATCAATCTTTTTCTACCTAATTCCTTCTTAATAATAGTTGGAAGCATTGTTTGAACTATCGTATCGATATCATTGAGGTTACTGACACTGATGATGAAATATGCGAAAAGTTTTAGTTAACAATGCATAGTGATTCTTAACAATATCGAACTGATATATTATCGATATCAGTCGAGATCGTTATAGTACTGAATGATATTGATAATTATTCACTCATGATTGGATATCCAATTGTTCTGAAATTCACTAAATGGATAATGATACCCCTAATTAGGTTAGCGAATAAATTACATAGGGCATTAAAATTCTTCATTAAAGAAATGGCCAAATTGACCGGTATTGAATCTGTTAGATCAAACACCAAGAAACACGAATAATAAAGAGACAATAGATCCGTACGACACAGAGATTTAACGAGGTTCACACACCAGGGTGGTGTGCTACGTCCTCGGGCGAAGAAGAAGATGATTCACTATGCAGAAGAGAGATTACACCCTAACAGCGGCGAGGAAAAACTCGCCCTGCAAACCCCTAGCTGCGTGAAAACCCTAGAATACAATGTCTTTCTCAACAAGCAACAGTACATTATATATACTCCAAAAACGTGGGTCGACCCATCGGGTCGCGGTCGATCCGGTCAAACCATACCGCGGGGGCTACGCCTCCGCACCCCCATACGAGATCAGTGATGGGCTTCGGGCTTGGGCCTATCGGCCCAACCCCTTTGCTTCCATCACAGATCTCAGAAAAATTCCCATTTAGGTCGCCACCAAAATATGTCGGATCGGGTCAATCTTCAAAACGGGTCAAGAATTCGAGACAGACTTAACAGAATCCATATCGATGATCAATTGAAAGTATCATCAAGGAAAGGGACCCTTGGACCAATGGGAGCCCTCATCAACTACAATATAAAAGAGATTTTTTTTTGGTAAAAAAAATAAGAGAAACTTAGCCAGAATATAAAGGTAAATAATTTTGAACCTTCAAAGCTCAATAGAAGGTTTTCTTTCTCAAACACCTTACGAACCTCCAATAACTTCCCAAATCTTGCATAAGCTGTTATCAAATTACTATCTGCACAAATGTTACAGAACTCTTTAAATGTTTTGCAACAATCCCATGTACTGTTCTAACTCCTTTCACATTATAGCACAACTGAAGCCAATAACCAAGCACGGCAGGATCAATAAACAGAAAATCATATAAATCAGCATTGAGGTTTTCTCTAGAATTGGAAGAGCAAAGAGAATTCCATGATTGGGTTGAAAATAATGAATCTTTGCCTGAGTAAGAATGAGATTTGGCTTCTTTTAAGAAGCAGAGCTGCTCATGAGGATCCTTAATTGTGAGAAGATACTTAATTATCCTAATCTGTTGTAGCATAAGCCTCTGAAGATTGCCTCCAGTAGTCATGCACAAGCGGTACAATATGTCTTTGACCTGCACAAGAATTTATAAATCATAATAACACTCATGAGAACTGCGTCAATGATAATCACAAAAAGAATATAACGAACATGCAGGCAAATTAAGCAAGTAATTCTCCAACATGAAGTTAAAAAGAACCATATTATAATCTATCATGTCCTCGTTACAATATTATCAAAGCGGCCAATATCAGGTCAATAAAGAGGCCAGTTCATTACATTGGTATCAAAGTGACCTCTCGACATTGATGGTGGACCAAACACAATGGGGACAATGTATCCCGTAGATGGGGTGAGGCAATAGCCAGGAAACAACCCAAAGAGGCAAAAAGACCATGAAAAGAGGTGGTGAGGTAAGCCAAGAACTTTTAGTCCCACTTTGGCAAGAGGGGAGATATTGAGCTATTGATAAATGCTGGCCTCTTTAATATGGTATGACTAAGGGCGTTAATCGGTTTGGTTTCGGTTTAAACGGTGAGGATCAGTTCCGTTCACATTTATTTGACTAAAACCATAATCGCACCATTTACTAAACGGTTCCACTTTCTGAAACCGTGACCATTTAGTAAACGGTTTCGGTTTCCACGGTTTCGAAACAGTGTTGGTTTCACGGTTTTAAACAGTTCAGTTTCGATTTATTCCATATGGTTTGTAAAACGGTTCACAATCGGTTTGTTACAACTTGCAACCATCTCTAAACTGAAGATCATAAGCTTATCAAAAAATAATTAGCATCTACAAATAAGAGATTCTATATTAACGATGGTATGTCTTAATTTGATAATCTAGTGCTATTTCTTTGCATGGTCATTCTCAAACATTTAGAACTAATATCATACAACATCCAAATCCAGCCTTCTACAGCATAAAATATTAAAATGACAGGTGGTTCAGCCAAAACACTCCATCTATGATAACATAATAACATAGTAACGTATATGGATTACAAGTTCATGATCTAAAGTCTAAACTTGAATTGAATTATAATAAATCATATCAAAGCAGGATGGACACTTAATTTAATTGCTAAATGTTATATGGATTACTGACCCTTCCTTATTTAATTGTTATACAGATTAATCGGATCGGTTTAAATGGTTTAAACGGTTTCAATTCGGTTTGAAACAAATGGGTTCCGAGATTAAAACCTACCCGACCCGACCCGGTTAGCTAATCGGCCTGAAACTTGAAACCATTACCGCACCATTTACTAAACGGTTTTGCGATTTTGGTGTAAATGGATTGATTCAGTTTCGGTAAACGATTTTGGTTACAAATTCACATCCTTAGGTATGACACATTTTAAATTCACATCCTTAGCCTTGAGGGGGAAGTCCTAAAGTGGAGAGTATCATGCCAATTAAGAGGTCAATTCGTTACAACCATATATTATATTGATTCGTGTTTGTGTGTTTGTGTCTTTGGCTCTTAAAATGCATTTGATGTATATTGTGCATTTGTTGTAACATTTTTGAGACAAAATATCCAATAAGCAATGACAATAGGGACCATTCATTACTCTTTTGCTAGTGCACTATTTCCCAATCCAAATGCTATTTTCTCGTGGACATTCCTCTGATTCAAGGTATACTTTAGATAAGGCTTGAAAAGCATCATTAAGGAGGGATTGGAGTAGTAGTCAAGTGTTTTCTGACCCTTGGTTCCTTCTTTACCCGATGAGCGCACTCTCTAGTTGTTGAAGGGCATCTGATAGTTTTGTGTCCAGTGCATTCAGCTGAGGTCTCACTTCCATATGCTTCAACTGCTTTTCTAGTTTTGGATCCCTGTTAGTTCATACTTTTGGTTGATGGTGCTTGGCCTTGTAAAGGCCACTGTGGCGGCCAAGGTGCGGCCATGCGTGATAGCAATCTGATGTGTGTAGATATAGTTAGCTTTTTCACTTCAATAATGGATCCTAAGGCGATTTAGGATAATCTCCTACTCACTTTGAGTTTGCAGGTTCTCCAACTTGCGGTTAGATTGAAATACAATGATGTGATAGCAGCACTTGATCATTTGGATAGCTCTGTTTATTGGATAACTCGACTCATCATTGATAATATTTTTCCTTTCGTTCCTAATTTTGGTTCGATTAGATTTTGGTTTCTCTCTCATTTGTGTAATTCTGAGTCACATAGGCTTACTATTAGAGCCTCTTCTTTGTTTTTGTCCCACTTCTGGTGAATTGTACCACCCCCTCTCCCACTCCTAGATTCGGCTCGACTGTAGCACACCTTTGTGCTACACGATCTATAGGGCGGACTAGATGATCGACACATGAAAATTTTGAAATGAGTGGTGACGATATCTGAGGAAAGAAGGGCGACATCTATACATGCACTGCAGCAATGGGTTCAAGGAAATAAAACATGGGAGACAAAGGGGGAGGAATCGCAGAGAGGAAACCAAACTGATTTCCCTTGCTCTGTGATACCATCTTTCTACTCCATTGGTGATATCTCCGGTGGGTATTCTTCTAGTCTATATCTTCCCTTTCCATTTGGGGGAAAGCTGCAACAGTTACAGTAATGGCCACCCATAAAAGGTAGCTCATGGTTTCAGGATTTCACTACACACAGAGAGAGAGAGAGAGAGAGAGAGAGGTTTTCAGGTCACAAGTAGCTGCTAGAAGAAAACAAAAACAAAAAAAAACGAAATTGAGTGAGAGAAGAAAAACTGAATATGATGGAAAACCCAGAATTTGAAACTTGAAATTAAAAGAGATATAATTCATACATACGTTTTTATTGTTCCCTTTCCATTTTTTCAGTTCAAATCAACAAAGTTACAAGCTTGAGCGTTGGAGTCCATGATAGAACTCTTTGGCAAAGGCTTCCATTACCTGCATGTGGAGAACGAAATCAAATTCAATTCCACCATCCATATCACGGCTCTCTCTCATCAGCAGTGCTCTTGTTCTGTCATTTGATATTAACTCCACCTTCTTTGGTCTCCCCCACCCAAAATCTGTCTCATAAAACCCAAAGCCCGTCGTTCTAGCAGTTGCAAAAGCTTGCCTCGATTCGAGTTTTAACAAGTTTGAAAGGACGTGCTCCACACCTCTCAAAACTTCTTTCCGCAGTTCCCTCTTCGTCTCCCTTATCAACTTTGCTGCCACTGCAACTCCATCTCCTCTCATCAAATCAGCCCTTTCTGAAGTAATCACATAACCTCTAACACAGATTCCAAAGTAAGTTCCCGGTATAGGATTGTGTCGAGCCCTACAATCCATGGGTACAACAAGGCGTGCCATGGGATACTCTGTCCATGCAGAGCAGAAAGATGAAATCAAAGAGAGAAAATCGTAGAGCAAGCGAAATCCGTTAGGTTTCCTCTCTGCGATTCCTCCTCCTTTGTCTGTCTCCAATGGTTTATTTCTTTAAACTCACTTGTTTGTAGCTCATGTACAAACGTCTCCTCCGCCCCGGATATCGTCACTATTCATTTCAAAATTATCACGAGTCAATCATCTAATTGTGCTACAGAGAACCCGGATCCCTCACTCCTTGTACCCCTCCCTTTTGCATTCTTCTGTGAGGTTCTTTTTCTTAATAAATAAAGGAAGAAAGAACCCTACTTGCATTCCCTACGCCCACACAATTAAGTGGACCCAGCTGCCCCGCATGTATTGAATATTTTCACGCCCAGCTACATTTTGACATAAGGGGCACGTAGGGGAAGAATTCCTTTCCCCACAAATAAATCATGGTAGTATTATGCTACAAAAAAAAAAAGCAACAAGGACAATGCCATCCTTAAACCCCTTTCTAGTTGGATTACATAGGTACTAGAAAGGAGCCTCAACCGTTCAATGATAAAAGTCTTTATAGTTGTCCATTGCAAATTTTCTTTTCTCCATTGAACCCATTCCAAGAAAATGAAAAGAACCCTTATGTGTCCACAAAAGATTCATACTTAACAACACGAACTGCCA
This sequence comes from Macadamia integrifolia, assembly GCF_013358625.1. Classification (NCBI taxonomy): domain Eukaryota; kingdom Viridiplantae; phylum Streptophyta; class Magnoliopsida; order Proteales; family Proteaceae; genus Macadamia; species Macadamia integrifolia. Next base: position 13,476,846 of record NC_056557.1, read on the forward strand.
ATGGAATCCTAACCAAATGTTGGCCATCAGTCCAAGTCAAGCTTCCAAATGAGCAATCCCCAAGCAACTTCTGAGTAGAACTAAATGTCACTTTGAATGAAAGCTTGGTGATGGATGAATTGAAGGATAGTGTTTGTGGCTCAACTTTCACTCTCACACCATGAGGAGATTCTACCAAAGCTCTATAGAATGAATTAATAGACCCCACATTTGTCACAATCCTGGTGACTGTTACGGTATTTCTAAGGTTTGGGATGGAGATAGAGGGGAGATTTAGATCTAACTGAGAATACTTATTTTTCAAACAAGATACTTCTCTTCCATCTAAGATGGTAATCTCTTTATTGGTGTAGCCCATGGAACAGAGGAATTGAATGTAGTTCTCTATTTTAATATCATAAATGAGCCCTGAATCTGCCACTTTCTTGAGATTGATACTCCCTCCACCCATGTCGAAAGGGTCAGCTCGTTTGCGAGTATCTCCCTGTGCCATTATTGACTGTCCATTTGTGCCAATTGTTAAGGCTGCAAGTGTTCATGGATAGGGGTTTAGTTGTTTGACATATTTGATGAACATGTTATATATTCCATATAGTTAATCTCAGATGTATATAAGACTCACCAGTAGTCACAATTGCTGATCTTATGGCAGCAGGTGACCAATCTTTGTGCAAAGACTTGATGAGGGCAGCCACTCCAGAAACATGAGGGCAAGCCATTGAAGTTCCAGACATAAATGCATATCCATGTGGATATGCAGCTAAGATGTTCACTCCAGGTGCTGCTATATCAGGCTGCCACCATATTTAATCTAACTTCAAATGCTAATATACAACAATGAAGAAATCCTAAGAAGATGATATTTTTAATAGAGATATGCTATATTAATGCAATAGATATGCACTAGAGCCTAAACATACCTTTAACACAGCAGGTGACAAAGAACTTGGTCCTCTAGATGAGAAAGAGGCCACTTGTGGGGATACCCATTTTCCAACTAGAGACTTTGGCAGACTGAGTTTCACAACTGCAGACTTGTCCCTGGAAAAAGGGACTAAATGTCTTAGTCAGCGTGATCCTTTAACCCGCAGAAAGTTTTTGGCCACCTAAGTTGAGTTGACCCTATGTTTGAACTTTTGAAAGGGTAAGATTGACCCTATGTTTGAACTTTTGAAATGGTAAGTCTCATTATTAACTCTCATTCGCGTTAAATCTAGGCTTGATCGATTAGTCTAATCAAGAAAACCTGAGACCAACCCAAAACATTTATTAAACGTATCGGGTTCAAGCTTGGACCGAATAATATTCGATCATCCCAGTAGGAGGATCTAGCTTGACGGTCGTTTGATCAAGACCGACCGCCTAAGGTTCCAATCCCGTAACAACCAATTTTTAAGGCCCATTTAGAGCATGTCAGTTTAGTGTTAAATAGCTTAGTAGCTCATTTTACCTATTTAGAGATGAATGGTTAAATAGCCCATTTACCCCGATTAAAGATTGAAAACTAATCAGCTTTTTATAAATGGGACTATGCCTAACCTATGAGGACTGATTACTCAAACAAACCAATCACAATATAGGATCCTAAATTAGGCCCAATTCCAAACCAACTGAATGACACCCTTACTAACAATTGTTACACATACACTTAGACCACAACATCTGCCTATTAAAAAGAATGGGGTGTCATTAATTATCTCCTTACCTTGTCCTTCTGATGTAGGAAACTATCCTTGTACCTATTTCATAATCAACTTTAATACAAGGGATGTCATCGCATGGATAGATGAGCTCATTGTGAGGTTGTGTGTATATAAGGCCGACTCCTNTTTGAAATTTTATGTTGTATTTAGTTTCAATCATTGAAACAAAATAGCATAAATCAATGCTTTGAAAAATATATATGTTATTGGTTACCATGAAATGAGAATTTTTTTTTTAAATTGAGATATATTAATATGGAAAGGGGTGTAAGCTTCCGCTCATTCTTAGTTGCAAAGTAATTTTGCTTTAGGAAACCATGAAATGATGAGGTGGAATCCACCAAAGTGGTACATCTTATTATTTCATGATTTTCCACAGGGAAGCAATGTAGGTGACATTTGCCCAAAGGTGATGTCACCAAAGTTAAGAAAATGACAGTAACCTAGAGGTTCCTAAGCCCAAAGGTGAGGGGATTTCAAAAGTTATTGTTCTTTTCACAGTAAATATAAATTTACAAGAGGACCAGTGCATTCTTAGCCCAAAGGATAGGAATGTAGTTGCAGTTGTGACTCTTGTATGGTTATTGTTGTCCTAGTGACATATTTATATGTATGTTTTGAACATAAAGATATACATCTCCAATGAAAAAGATATGATAGAACTGAGTGAAACCCACCAAAGTGGTACATTCAGTTCAATTGTATCTTCTCCAACAGTAAAGGTGATACTTTCCCAAAGGTTATGTCATCAAGGTTTGAGGATAATCATCCACATTTCAGAAAGGGATATTGAATTTGGAGTTCTTTTGCCCAAAGGTGATTGAATTCCAAAGTTAGTGTTGTTTTCACAGTTAAAAGAATAATATAAGAACATCAGCTAATTCCTGTCCCAAAGGATAGGGATACATTTTTAGTTGTAACTCTTATTTAAAATATATTGATGGTATTACATACTTTTATATTATGGTTTATATTTTGATATTTGGCATGTATTGTGTTGTTGTTACTACTGTAGTAAGATGGCAGTTCCCTCAAGTTATGTATCTTCCATCCCAATACTCACTGGTAACAACTATCAAAAGTGGGTGGAGGAATTAGAATTGCATTTAGGTCTTCTTGACTTAGACTTGGTACTTAGGGAGCCTAAACCTGAGCCTCTCACAGACTCGAGCAGAAGTGCTGAAAGGACCAAGTTTAAGAAATGGACTGAAGCAAACAGAAAGTGCATACTGGTTTTAAAAAAGGCAGTTCCTGAAATTATACGTGGGAACATAGAGATCAAAGACACTGCAAAAGAATTCCTGGATGCTATTAAAGGTAGATTTCAACACAACAAGAAAGCTGAGAAAACCACATTGATGACCAGACTAATGAATACAAGGTATGATGGATGTGGGAGTGTTAGAATACATTTTGGGTGTAGCTACTGATGCTGGTAAACTTAAGGATCTTGGAATACAGATCGATGAAGAATATATTGTACACATTGCACTGAATACCCTCCCTAGTCAGTATAAGGTTATCCAATCTACCTACATTGCACTGAAGGATGATTGGAGCCTAAATGAGCTCATTTCCATTTGCACTCAAGAAGAAAAATTGAAACAAACTAGGTTTGAGAGTGCACATGCAACTTTTCACAAGGGATCTTCTGGTGGACCAAGCAGAAGGAACAAAAATTTTTCCAACAGAGGAAGCGTCAAGCCATATGACAGGACTAATAGCTCTCAAGAACTTGACACATCTCAAAAGGCTCAGGATGAAGAGAATATCAACAACGTAGAGTGTTTTTGGTGCCATAAGAAAGGACATGTGAAGAAGGACTGTTTTATTTTCAAGAAATTGTTAGAGAAAAGGAAGAATTCTGGGGTTGATAAGCAGAATGATACTAATAAAGGGTGAGGTAGACTGATCATCAGCAATTGAGAGCAAGTAAAATTTGGTCACATCAAGTAGTTAGGATTTCTTTACATACAGTTATTTGAAATGCTTGATTAGTGGGAGTTCTGGTTTTGTTTAGTATTTGTTTATGTTTTGAACCTTAGCCCGTATGTTTTGGGGCACAGTTTGATGAATTATGGTTAAGTTTTAGCATTTACATTATGCACAGTTATTTCTTGAAATATTGGTTTATGATTTCATTTGAAAATGTTTTTATAGGCAGTAATTGTCTCAGTTTATAGGCAATATTTTGCCACAATTCAAAAGGTAATGTTTGCCACATTTTAAGACAGTATTTGTCACAGTTCATAGGCAATATTTGCCACAGTTTATAGGCGGAAGGCCACAGTTAGATATTAACCACAGATCAAAGGCGATTTGCCACAGTGAAGGTTAATATCACAGTTAAGGACCTACATGGAATGACAACAGTGTAATTTGAGGATATGTCAATATTTCTATGATGGTATCCCACATAGATTCGTGTTAAGAAACTTACTTATGTTTGTAATAACAGAAAGTTGTATGCCGTATATTGAGGTGTATCTTCTGCTGTTATTCGATGTGAGTGGTTTTTCAACTGAATCACAGTAAGAGTGGTTAATGTAATAAGATTATATGGCCACACCAATTTAAAAGACATCCTTATAATTAATGTAGCCCAAGTGGGAGATTGTTGGATTTATGAGCTAAATTAATTATTCGGGTTGATTAAATGGGTAAGAGTCAAATTGCATGAACCGGTTCGGTCCACTCTCAAGCTTAGGGATATGCTGGCTCAACCCATTGTGGTTTAGGGTTTTGAGTGCAGGACAGTATTATAAATACTAGGTTTTGGGTCCCTACAGCCATTATTCACTCTTTCCCACTTTACCACTAAAGTGAGAGAACCAAGGAGGTTTAAGGGGTTGTAGAAGATCCATAGCCAAGCCAAGAGAGCGAAAGTGGGAATGACCAACATCAATCATCTTCAGCATACTAGGTGAAAGGTACAAATCGATCCTCCATAATTTTATTAGATTCGTGTTCTTGTTTTTCCTGTGTGGTTTCCTCCATAGGGTTTCAATCTCAAACCCATAGGAAGTTCTAACAATTAGAAACATAAAACCAAGATATAACCGACAAACTCACATCATACAAACCAGGTTTCAGTGATACAAAGCAGGCACAAAATCAGGAAAATGCACATCAAAAACAGAAAACAAAATAAATAAAATACAAAATCCACCATAAAATGCAATTTCCAAAACCAACTAATAATTGTCACAGCCACAACTAACATAAGAAGAGATCATAAATCCAGAACACAACGACCATGTCAACCATTTGTAATCATCAAAAGGGATAAATTGATTAAAAACCAGAATGGAAAAGAATAAGACATACCCGTCAACACAAAGACGTGATCCCTGCCACCAGACCGTTTCCAAGCATCAGTACCACGAATCAAGTCCACCACATGCTTCTGCCTCTCATAATCCTCATTGCCAATTTTTTTTCTGAACGCCCCCTTCGCCATACCCAATTGCATTTCTGCACTAAGGGTCGCAAAGAACGGCACAAATATCAGCTTCCTCAATATTAAAAACCCCCCTCGCAAAAGACCCTCCTCTCAATTCCTCGGTAGTCATCAGATCACCCAAGATCCAGTACTCAGCACTGTACTGCTTGATCAATGGGTTCTCCGGGTATGGAGGGAATTCGAGCTTCCCTTTCGAAGAAATCTCAGAACGTAGTTCATTGTCGACATCGCTGCCGAGTCTGGAATCACCTTTCAAGGTCCTGTATTTTTCTAACAACCCGTAATTGAGTGATCTGGGGAGATCTGCAACGTAGACTCTGATGGATTGGTTGCTATTTTCGGGGATTTTGTGAGAGGAAATGAGAAGTGAAAGGGGAGTAGAGTATTGTTGATGGGTTGTGCAGAAGACGAAGAAAAGAGAGACTGATAGAACGCAGAGAA
>NC_056557.1:13482472-13564049 GCF_013358625.1 Macadamia integrifolia
CAGTTTTAAGTGGTTTCAGTTTCGGTTTATTCCATACGGTTTGTAAAATGGTTCACAATCGGTTTGTTATAACTTGCAACCATCTCTAAACTGAAGATCATAAGCTTATCAAAAAATAATTGGCATCCACAAATAAGAGATTCTATATTAACGATGGTATGTCTTAATTTGATAATGTAGTACTATTTCTTTGCATGGCCATTCTCAAACATTTAGAACTAATATCATGCAACATCCAAATCCAATCTTCTACAGCATAAAATATTAAAATGACAGGTGGTTCAGCCAAAACACCCCATCTATGATAACATAATAACATAGTAACATATATGGATTACAAGTTCATGATCTAAAGTTTAAACTTGAATTGAATTGTAATAAATCATACCAAAGCAGGATGGACACTTAATTTAACTGTTAAATGTTATACGGATTACTGACCCTTCTTTATTTAATTGTTATACAGATTAATCGGATCGATTTAAACGGTTTAAACAGTTTCAATTCGGTTTGAAACCAATGGGTTCCACGGTTAAAATCGACCCGACCCGGCCCGTTTAGATAATCGGCCAGAAACTTGAAACTACAACCTCACCATTTGATGTATATTGTACATTTGTTCTAACATTTTTGAGACAAAATATCCAATAAGCAATGACAATAGGGACCATTCATTACTCTTTTGCTAGTGCACTATTTCCCAATCCAAATGCTATTTTCTCGTGGACATTCCTCTGATTCAAGGTATACTTTAGATAAGGCTTGAAAGGCATCATTAAGGAGGGATTGGAGTAGTAGTCAAGTGTTTTCTGACCCTTGGTTCCTTCTTTACCCGATGAGCGCACTCTAGTTGTTGAAGGGCATCTGATAGTTTTGTGTCCAGTGCATTCAGCTGAGGTCTCACTTCCATATGCTTCAACTGCTTTACTAGTTTAGGATCCCTGTTAGTTCATACTTTTGGTTGACGGTGCTTGGCCTGGTAAAGGCCACTCTGGCGGCCAAGGTGCGGCCATGCGTGATAGCAATCTGATGTGTGTAGATATAGTTAGCTTTTTCACTTCAATAATGGAACCTAAGGCGATTTAGGATAATCTCCTACTCACTTTGAGTTTGCAGGTTCTCCAACTTGCGGTTAGATTGAAATACAATGATGTGATAGCAGCACTTGATCATTTGGATAGCTCTGTTTATTGGATAACTCGACTCATCATTGATAATATTTTTCCTTTCGTTCCTAATTTTGGTTCGATTAGATTTTGGTTTCTCTCTCATTTGTGTAATTCTGAGTCACATAGGCTTACTATTAGAGCCTCTTCTTTGTTTTTGTCCCACTTCTGGTGAATTGTACCACCCCCTCTGGGGTTGAAATCGTCTGCAATTTCGTGTAATACCACATTCGGGCTGTGACACGTGTATTGATACCAATACAATGGTCTAGATCTAGTACAACTAATAAAACATTAAATCAGTGAAGAGGCATTTAAATGAGATCTGGACCATTGCATTGGTATCAATACACGTGTCACTCCCTGAAGATGGTATTTCACAAAATTGTACGAGATCAGAATTGCAAACGATTGTTTTCCACCCCCTCTCTCACTCCTGGATCCAGCTCGACTGTAGCACACCTTTGTGCTACACGATCTATAGTGCGGACTAGATGATCGACACGTGAAAATTTTGAAATGAGTGGTGACGATATCTGAGGAAAGAAGGGCGACATTTATACATGCACTGCAGCAATGGGTTCAAGGAAATAAAACATCGGAGACAAAGGGGGAGGAATCGCAGAGAGGAAACCAAACTGATTTCCCTTGCTCTGTGATACCATCTTTCTACTCCATTGGTGATATCTCAGGTGGGTATTCTTCTAGTCTATATCTTCCCTTTCCATTTGGGGGAAAGCTGCAACAGTTACAGCAATGGCCACCCATAAAAGGTAGCTCATGGTTTCAGGATTTCACTACACAGAGAGAGAGAGAGAGAGAGAGAGAGAGAGAGAGAGAGGTTTTCAGGTCACAAGTAGCTGCTAGAAGAAAACAAAAACAAAAAAAAATGGAATTGAGTGAGAGAAGAAAAACAGAATATGATGGAAAACCCAGAATTTGAAACTTGAAATTAAAAGAGATATAATTCATACATACGTTTTTATTGTTCCCTTTCCATTTTTTTAGTTCAAATCAACAAAGTTACAAGCTTGAGCGTTGGAGTCCATGATAGAACTCTTTGGCAAAGGCTTCCATTACCTGCATGTGGAGAACGAAATCAAATTCAATTCCACCATCTATATCACGGCTCTCTCTCTCATAAGCAGTGCTCTTGTTCTATCATTTGATATTAACTCCACCTTCTTTGTTCTCCCCCACCCAAAATCTGTCTCATAAAACCCAAAGCCCGTCATTCTAGCAGTTGCAAAAGCTTGCCTCGATTCGAGTTTTAACAAGTTTGAAAGGACGTGCTCCACACCTCTCAAAACTTCTTTCCGCAGTTCCCTCTTTGTCTCCCTTATCAACTTTGCTGCCACTGCAACTCTATCTCCTCTCATCAAATCAGCCCTTTCTGAAGTAATCACATAACCTCTAACAGTTGGATTACAATGCCCTTTCTGAAGTAAACCCCTTTCTAGTTGGATTACATAGGTACTAGAAAGGAGCCTCAACCGTTCAATGATAAAAGTCTTTATAGTTGTCCAGTACAAATTTTCTTTTCTCCATTGAACCCATTCCAAGAAAATGAAAAGAACCCTTATGTGTCCACAAAAGATTCATACTTAACAACACGAACTGCCAATGGAATCCTAGCCAAATGTTGGCCATCAGTCCAAGTCAAGCTTCCAAATGACTAATCCCCAAGCAACTTCTGAGTAGAACTAAATGTCACTTTGAATGAAAGCTTGGTGATGGATGAATTGAAGGATAGTGTTTGTGGCTCAACTTTCACTTTCACACCATGAGGAGATTCTACCAAAGCTCTATAGAATGAATTAATAGACTCCACATTTGTCACAGTCCTGGTGACTGTTACGGTATTTCTAAGGTTTGGGATGGAGATAGAGGGGAGATTTAGATCTAACTGAGAATACTTATTTTTCAAACAAGGTACTTCTCTTCCATCTAAGATAGTAATCTCTTTATTGGTGTAGCCCATGGAACAGAGGAATTGAATGTAGTTCTCTATTTTAATATCATAAATGAGCCCTGGATCTGCCACTTTCTTGAGATTGATACTCCCTCCACCCATGTCGAAAGGGTCAGCTCGTTTGCGAGTATCTCCCTGTGCCATTGTTGGCTGTCCATTTGTGCCAATTGTTGAGGCTGCAAGTGTTCAAGGATAGGGGTTTAGTTGTTTGACATATGTGATGAACATGTTATATATTCCATATAGTTAATCTCAGATGTATATAAGACTCACCAGTAGTCACAATTGCTGATCTTATGGCAGCAGGTGACCAATCTTTGTGCAAAGACTTGATGAGGGCAGCCACTCCAGACACATGAGGGCAAGCCATTGAAGTTCCAGACATAAATGCATATCCATGTGGATATGCAGCTAAGATGTTCACTCCAGGTGCTGCTATATCAGGCTGCCACCATATTTAATCTAACTTCAAATGCTAATATACAACAATGAAGAAATCCTAAGAAGCTGATATTTTTAATAGAGATATGCTATATTAATGCAATAGATATGCACTAGAGCCTAAACATACCTTTAACACAGCAGGTGACAAAGAACTTCGTCCTCTAGATGAGAAAGAGGCCACTCGTGGAGATACCCATTTTCCAACTAGAGACTTTGGCAGACTGAGTTTCACAACTGCAGACTTGTCCCTGGAAAAAGGGACTAAATGTCTTAGTCAGCGTGATCCTTTAACCCGCAGAAAGTTTTTGGCCACCTAAGTTGAGTTGACCCTATGTTTGAACTTTTGAAATGGTAAGTCTCATTATTAACTCTCATTCCTTATCAATTAAGGAGTGTTAAATCTAGGCTTGATCGATTAGTCTAATCAAGAAAACCTGAGACCAACCCAGAACATTTATTAAACATATCGGGTTCAAGCTTGGACCGAATAATATTCGATCATCCCAGTAGGAGGATCTAGCTTGACGGTCGTTTGATCAAGACCGACCGCCAAAGGTTCCAATCCCATAACAACCAATTTAAGGCCCATTTAGAGCATGTCAGTTTAGTGATAAATAGCTTAGTAGCTCATTTTACCTATTTAGAGATGAATGGTTAAATAGCCCATTTACCCCGATTAAAGATTGAAAACTAATCGGCTTTTTATAAATGGGACTAAGCCTAGCCTATGAGGACCGATTACTTAAACCAACCAATCACAATATAGGATCCTAAATTAGGCCCAATTCCAAACCAACTGAATAACACCCTTGCTAACAATTGTTACACATACACTTAGACCACAACATCTGCCTATTAAAAAGAATGGGGTGTCATTAATTATCTCCTTACCTTGTCCTTCTGATGTAGGAAACTATCCTTGTACCTATTTCATAATCAACTTTAATACAAGGGATGTCATCGCATGGATAGATGAGCTCATTGTGAGGTTGTGTGTATATAAGGCCGACTCCTCCTGCTTTCTTAACCGTCTATCCTTCAATTTTTTTTGCAAATGGTTGTGGATAACAAAGGACAACCTTTCCCTTCACTAATGTCTTATTGAGACTTCCTTCATTGCAAAATCTGTAGCAAAGCCAAAATCAAGTTTTGAGGAAAAGCATATACATTAGAAAGGAATTAGGTTAAAGGAGAGGGCATATCAAAAAGGAAAATTCTTACATTGCATTAACTGCATTTTTATCATCTTTAGCCAGATCTCCTGAATATACCATACCAACGAACCCTCTGTGCTTTAGAGATGATTGGGATTGGCCCTGCAACAAGTATTATTATAGAAAGTAATTAGCATAGCAATTGACATGTCTATGTTGTCGAATCATTCTAGTATGGTTTTTTATCCATGTTTGGACTCCACTTAATCTCTCTCTTCTTTTACTTGGTTTTTATTTTGAGTGGAGTCTAAGTGTGGATCAAACACCAGACGAGAACCTGATCGGGACTCATAAGATTCTTAAAATAATTTTTGCATTACCAAGAAAGTTTGATTGTTTCCAAGTGTGATTTTTGTTGGGAAAGCCCTATCAATGGTAGTGGCTGCAACATCAATGATCCATGGAGCTGGGTTTTTAACAGTATAAGAGTGTGGACCCTCATTTCCTGCTGCAAAAACCACAGTTATCCCCTTTGCTACTGCATGAAATGCACCAACTGCAAATCCATCTTTGAAGTACTCATCCAGAGGCAGTAGTTCAGTCGACGCTATAGACACAGATAAAATATCTACTCCATCATGTATAGCCATGTCAAATGCTTTTAGTCCATCTGCATCTGTACATCCCATTTTATACCAACAAACTTTGTAGATTGCTAGGTGAGCAAGAGGTGCACCACCTCTAGCTAAACCAGTACCTAGTCCATTAAAGCTTACATTTCCTACAAAACAACCAGCAGCTGTGGAAGCACAGTGAGTTCCATGACCAATTTTGTCCCTTGGGGATAAATACTCATCAAACTCATCATCATCAGTGGTTTTCAAGGGCTTCCCCAGAGTCTTCTCTAAGCCTCTTAAGAACCAACGAGCACCAATGAGTTTCTTATTATTCTTATTGCATTTGAAAGAATGATCAGCTCCAGTTTGGCAAATTCCTTTCCAATGGGATGGAATTGGACCCATGTTATCATCGTTGAAGCTTTTTGACTCTGGCCAGATTCCTGAGTCTATAACACCAATAATAGTCCCTTCACCCATATTGGCTTTAGACAAAAGGTTATTTTGATACTTATCATGTGGATTGAGTCCTAGAAAATCCCAGCTTCGGGTAGTTTGGAGTTTATGAATGCGATTAGGGAATACACGAACAACACCCGGCATATCTGCATTTTGTTTCTATAATAGTATCTAATATTCTGTTAATTTCTCATAAACAGTAATGCTTCTTCCAATAGTTCATAGTTACCTGCAACTGCTTTTGCTTGGGAGTCGGTGAGAGTAGCTGCAAACCCAGAGAAGCCATGCTTATAGCTGTAGAGAATCGAATTCTTGGCCGCTTCTTTGCTTCATAAATAAATTGATCGTGAAAGTTTTAATACTAAATTTTTATGACAAAGTAATATATATGTGTAGAAATACTAAATAAGAACTAATAATGCACACAGGTTTACGAGCGGTGAGATGAAATTCTACTTCACTATCAATGGAGAATAGGGTTACAATGCTCATGATCACACCTCTCTGTTGCTTACTTAGAAAGTAAACCTCGTTCCAAATATATAGCGAAAAAACCTTAATACCGAAAAGTATAAAACTACCCTCAAATAAAAAATTCCAGGACAGCCCTTTTACAATCCACCACGGCCCGCTTATCAGCAAGCAGAACCACCGTTTTGCCTGTCGAGGGCCTGCACTAGTATTCATTGGGTTAAACTGCGACGAAATACAAGGCATCGTCCACCACCAATATATCAAGTAGAATTGAAGGAAGAGGGATTATATAAATTTATACCTTCCGAGCAACGTCGCTAGGATGTCATGGTGAGATTTCACAGTAGTTTCTGGTTTCTCATGCTGCTTCTGACCCATATACACTATGTACACCTGAGGTGGCAGAAGCAATAGTATGATTATAGAATGATCACTCTGTTAATTAAAGTTCCAAAAGGTACTTACATTGGTTGTATTCTCAGCAGCAAATGTGTGAGAGTGGAAATGAAGATTGAGCAAGAAGAGAGCAATGATCACTTGGAAGTGATAGTGTAGTGAAAAGGTAGCCATCAGATGTTGAATGTGAATACTTAAATAAAGCCTAGGTTTGGTAGAACCCTAATCCTTAACAGAATTGCCCATTTATAATAGGGAAGGTGACCCTTAAGATGTTAGAGAGAGGCAACATTTGGTGAGAAGTGGAAACCAGAGCTGCAGGGTTCAAGCTATGAGTATAGCAGTGCTGGCTCGCATGCAAAGAGGGAGTGCCAGGCTGAGACGACACATGCATGGTGAATCGGTTCAATGACAAAGCTAGCGACCGACCGGTGCTCACAACGCAGCTGAGAGAGGATCTCCTACATTGAATCTCTCCCTTCACCTGTGGGTGACCCCTGGTATAGTAACAGGAGTTCGATCCAAGGCCATTATCTGGAATTTTCCTAGTGATGGCACCCTCCAACACTTTGGAAGAAGACAACTGTAAGATGTTAATGTTATTGAAAACCAAACTCAAATGAACTTCCCATGTGGATCATCCCATGTGTGTTCTGTGAAGCTATGAACTCCACTCAAGCTTCTCTCTATAAACGCCGACTAAAATTGTGACCTCCAGTTTGGTCTGGGCTCGAGTCGATCCAAATCAATTTTTGAGATGAGTCCAAATCCAATCCAAACTGTTAAGGTGAGAGTTGGTTTTGGTTCAATTCTATTGCGATACAATGTCTTGTTTTTCGTTACAATTTTTGAAAGAGGTGTGTAGATGAGCATTGCCTACAATCTTATTCTCCATTGATAGTGAAATATGTATCTCATCTCATCAAGAACATAAGCAATCTTATCAAATTTCGTAAATCGCATTGTTTTTTTATTATTTTTCATTCTTTTTTGCATCGTTTTAGGATTGCATTTCTATAGATTCAATTTCAGTTTTTGATCAGGTTGACTAAATTATTATTGATGTATCTCTCATTGGCCAGGATGCTGGTACAAGGGCCACGTTTCCAGACAGAAAACATAATCCTTGACATTTTCCTCTCCTTCACCTTCACTCTTTGAGAAACCCCTAGAAAAGCCAGAAGCTTCATCATCCTCATCACACCTCCCAGAACCCCTAACAAGCGCCCCAAAGTCCTCGATGAGGTTACCTGTTCTCTCTACTCCTGTCTGGGAACCATGGACTCAGGAACTGTACCCTTGTTCCTTTCAGGCTAAAATTTTGTCAGTTTACATGAAAAAGAAAAGAAACTGTACTTACAATATCGGCAGATATGGTAACACCTCTTAAAAACCCTCAAGTTGCCTCAAGAGGCCCTGATCCTGTGAACATAAGGCTCCATGATGAACAATAGTAATAAGTTTCCAACTTTCAGTACACGTGACGTGAAATCCAAGATTTAACAGAATTTACCAGGCAAGTAACTTTACAGATAAACCAACTCAATTGATTAACTGTACATGAGCCCAGATCTGTAGTCAATTGATAGTTACAGAACAAAGTTTCTTAAATTTTCAAAGAAAAACGAATGTGGTAATCTATATGCTCCACCTAAACTAGAAGACAGGCCTAACAGGCATACAACACAAACTCTAGTAAGATCCTCACATTAAAATTGACCTGATATTGTAACCATGTACATCTGCTTCAAAAGTTCCAGCTTCATAATCAGGTATTGTGTAATTTGTGTTTTCCAATCTCAGGAGTTCAGGATGAAAGTATTCATACGGGACGGTTGAGAAGAATATGGGCCGACTCACATGTAAGTTGTTCTGAACAAGTTTCTTCAGCTCCTCCCTCCTTTGGACGATCCACAGATTCAAAAGCTCCCTTATCTTCCTGATAAGATACCCTTCTCTGCTGAAACGGAGTGCATCCGATACTGTTCTAATCCAGGAATACATACAGCTTCTCTGGATTTCTGAAGCCGCCAAGGGTTGGGGGGAGAAATGAAAATTATACATCAAATATGATGACAAACAGGGAAACAAAATTATGGTAATGCATCAAATCTAAAAATCTAGGCCCATAGGCAGTGGCGACGGTCTACTATTACTGGGTCAGTTTACCGTCATGGGCATGCAGGGGAATAAGAAAACACCACCCCCTTATTTCCACAGAACCTAAACAGGTCCGGAAAGTAAAAGAATAATGCAAGTAGATATTAGATAACCTACACATGCACTGGGCAAATCTTATCCAGACCATTCTCTGCAACTAGCCAAACAGATGCAATTACCGAGAAAACCAAAACAGGTAGACTTCTACTTGTTTTGAAACCAAAACAAGTAACAAAAATTGATGATCAACCCAAATTAAATCAATCTCAGGAATCACCAATAACAATGGATGATTACACTCGATGGAAGAAAACAGAATATAGAGAAGGAATATGACCTTTGATTTCCCACCAACAAGCCTAGATCAGAATCTCTCCAATCCCATTCTGACTCTTAACTGAGTCTCACAGCAGCAACAAAGCAATAGCCATTCTTCATAGTATAAATCTTTGGGTGCCAAAATAGGCTACAAGCTGTTTATTAAAAAGAAGATCCCTAGCTAAGAAGCCTGTCTAACCACACTGACATAGCCAATAGGAAACTTAAAATGTAAAAAGACACTTAAAGAAAACCCTCTACACTAGGTAAAGGTCTTTAACTTAAATTAAAAAAAAAAAAAAAAATGAAGACAATTAACTAACTAATCCAGCCTCTACCCATATTATAAGCCCATTAGAGTAGCCCATTACAATGAAAACACATTGGATCAAAGGCCCAACACAACATTACCTGACCCAAAGCTTATTTCCAATCAAATAAGCCTATTTAGGTGATTTTTATTGGTGTTAGGAAAAGTATGTGTTGGGCCTTTTATCGGCATAGGAATAAGCATGTGTTCTTTTATATGGTACACCCCCACCTCCAACAAAATAAATAAACAGAAACAAGCAAAAACAAAATTACGAACTTACAGGTCATTACTTTAGTCTATAATGTATACGGAATAAATATATGACAGAAAAAAAGGAAGTGCCTACAAAAAAATCAGAACATCCAGAAAGCTCCAAGCTAGTTTCTGTTTCATGCAATAGCCTTCATTGGAAACCTGTAACAGGAACAGTTGGATACATTTCAGGAACTATCATGGATTGTAATAAATTGCAGTAATATAGATATATAGTTAGAGAAGAGCTACCCACGTACCCCAACATAAAGTACCTGTATATGCCACCCTCTCTTTGACAAAAGATCTGCATTTGATCACAATGGAACGCAGATTAGATTCTCCCATGAAGTTCATCAAATCACCTCATACCATAAGCTACCTAACCCAAATATTCAGGTTGCTATGATGGCCATTCTCTTGTCCACGTTACCAGGCATCAACCAACTAAATGGAAGAGAACCTTCTAGCGATTTTTCATTTCCTCGAGGAGCGGCCTCTTTTGAATTTCACACTTTGATATTGACCACACTGATAACCTACAACGTGATGCTTCAATATAAAAAATTTGTGAAAACAATAATATTGGCAGCCCACATATATTCGTCATGGACATTGCCAGTTGATCCCATAAAGTTTCAAGAAATGAGAAGTAAACTCACAACCGACCTGCTATGCTGTTCTTCAAAACCACTTCCAAGTGCATCACACTTATACTCGGTATAAGGGTCTGATATATATTCACTATTAGTAGGGTTCCAAGAATTTTCAGTGTCGCTTATTGCTCTTCTATGTTAATTTTCTTCTCCATAGCTCCACTTAATCGAAATAACTCCAGCACAGTTAGTTGCACTCATTTCATTTACAGACATAGGAACTACAACTTATCTTCAGGTAAGGAATAAGATAAATTTGACTGCAAGCAACACTGAGATAGGCCCTCTTTATTCCATTTAACATCTCCACATGCACTAAGAACTATTGCTATGACGTAATCATCCACCAAAAGACCTTCTGCTTGCATCCTATGCATAAGCTTTAAAGCCTCCACACCGAGACCATTCCTTGCGTACCCAAGAATCATTGCCCTCCAGGAAACCAAATTCCTATCAGGCATGTTATAAAAAACTTTGGTAGCCTCTGAAATAGACCTGCATTTTGAATACATGTCAATTAGAGCACTACCCACGAAAACATTGGACAAAGCGTGGGTCTTGTTAACAGAGGAATGAATCCATTTCCCCTGCAGAATAGCTTCTAGTCTTGCACATGCTTTCAAAGCTGATGAATAAGTAAAAGGGTTCGGCTCCACACCTTCCCATAACATATTTTTAAAGAACTCCAGAGCCTCTAAGCCATGTCCAAGACGGGCACATCCGGATATTATTGCAGTCCATGAGACAACATCTCTTACAGTCATGGATTGAAGAACTTTTGAAGCATAAAAGTACTCCCCACATCGGCAGTAAAACCATACAAGGGTGCTCCCTATGTAGATATTCCCATGCATGGAATTCCTCAAGACCTGTGCATGAACTTCTTTTCCTGTGGATAAGGAACTAATTGAGCCACATGCTCTAAGAATACTGATAACAGTCAAATTATTAGCAATTATATGGCGCCGTTTCATTAGGCAGAAGAGGCTTATGGCTTCCTTGCCATACCCATTAAGTGCATAGCCGGAAATCATTGAAGTCCACGTGACTGTGTTTCTCTTTCTCATTTTATCAAACACTCTTCTGGAATCTAAAATTTCCCCACATTTTGCATACATACCCATTAGTGAAGTCCCTATATAAACATCATCCTTAAACATGTTCTTTACTATAGTTCCATGCAATTGTCTACCAAATTTTAATTCCCTCACCTCCCCACAAGCCTTTAGAACAGCACATACCGTAAACTCATTTGGGATTAGACCACCATCTTGCATCTTTGAGAACAACTTAAAGGCCTCCTTAGCACGTCCTTGTTGTGCACAAGCAGTGATCATAGCCGTCCAACAAACTACATCCCGTTCTAGCATCCGATCAAATGCTCGAAAAGCACCTGATAAATCACCGCACTGTGCATAGTAGTAAACGATGGCACTGTCTACAATCAAATTGTTCCAATTCCCTTTTAAAATGCAAGCATGAATTTGTGTCCCAAGCTCAAAATCTGATCTCCTGCGGCATAAATTCAATATACAAACATAAGTCTTACTGTTGGCTTTAACTCCATTTTTAATCAACTCACTAAATAAGAAAAGAACTTCATCATCTAAGCCATTTCTCAAATATCCACTAAGAATAGCAGTCCATGAGACAACGTTTCTCTCCAGCATTCTGTCAAACACCTTGCGAGCCTCCAATAACTTCCCAAATCTTGCATAAGCTGTTATCAAATTATTATCTACAAATGTTACAGAACTCTTTAAATATTTTGCAACGATCCCATGTACTGTTCTAACTTCTTTCACAGTATGGCACAACTGAAGCCAATAACCAAGCACGGCAGGATCAATAAATAGAGAATCAAATAAATCAGCATTGGGGTTTTCCCTAGAATTGGAAGAGCAAGGAAAAATCCATGATTGGGTTGAAAATATTGAATCTTTGCCTGAGTAAGAATGAGATTTAGCTTCTTTTAAGAAGAATAGCTGCTCCTTAGGATCCTTAATTGTGAGAAGATACTTAAGTATCCTAATCTCTTGTAGCATAAGCCTCTGAAGATTGCCTCGAGTAGTCATGCACAAGCGGTACAATATGTCTTTGACCTGCATGAGAATTTATAAATCATAATAACACTCATGAGAACTACGTCAACAATAATCACAAAAAGAATATAACGAACATGCAGGCAAATTAAGCAAAGCAATTCTCCAACATGAAGTTAAAAAGAACCTAATCATAATCTACTGGCATATGCTTCGCTGTTCTCTAAGGTGTTGAGAAACTCGAGACAAATAAAGGTAAAAGGAAATGGTTTCAGGGTCTAGGCATAGTACTTGATACGTTATTGAGTAGTACTAGGCAATAGATACCCAATAGATTAAACATATGCCAGTACTAATAACTAAGCAAGCTTAAAGAATAATATGAACCACTTTTGATCCTCACATGTATGGAAAGGATGGAATTGCTTAGATTCATGACCCATCCAGTTTGATCAATAACCCATTTAACTGGTTTTGGTTTAAAACAAGACCATTTTAAGGAATTACTTAACACTAAAGAAACAATCAACCACAATATACTAAACTGTTTTGGTCTTAAAATGAAACGACATGGTACATTTTATAGGTTAATAAAATTATGAGAAATTTACCGCACCACCCCCTGGAGAATGCCACAATTATAAGACCACACCCTCTGTTTCACCAAATTATCATCAGACCCCCTACCATCAGTCACTGTTAAGGAATATACCATATTTGTTGATGTCTGCAACTATATTTTATTTTAAATACTGAAATACCCATATGAAATACGAAGTACCAAAAATACCCTTGCAATAAGTTAATATTTCTTTCACCCAAATCGTAATTGTTGGACCCCATTCTAAGACTTAATTCACATTTCTCCCAAATTGTAATTGTTGGACCACCGGTGATTGTTCAGAGCAGCGGTAGTGGCTTCGGTGACGGACGGCGACCCACAGATCCCAACAACCAGAATCAAATTCCTTAGCATCACACAGCCACTTACCCTCTGGTCCATCGAACCAGAACACACAGCAACTGTTGATCTGTTGCACGGAGCTAGTATCTTGATCTGATTGGACCGCCGCTCAATGCCTAATCTCCATCATCTCCTCCAACGCTTCCCCTTACGGCGATTCCACTGAGAGATTGGTGCACCAGTTCGCCAAGGCCCTTTCCTTCCGCCTGAATCGGCACCCCTTAAGCCACAATTTATTGATGCTGCCAACAACGGCCACCACCACAGCTGCCTCCATTTCAGTCACCACCGCCGCCCCAACTCCTCACCATCACCATCAAATGAGAACCGGAGGTAGTGGTGGTTTTTGGGTGCACGGCGGCGCTGGTGGTGGTGGTGCTCAAGACTTGGACATGGAATTGGAGTTCAACTGGGAGGCGGTGGAATCGTCATATCTCTACCTCAACCAAATCACTCCCTTCATAAGGTTCAGCCACCTCACCGCCAATCAAGCTATCTTAGAAGCTACAGAAGGCCAAGAATGCATCCACATCCTAGATTTCGACACCATGCAAGGATTACAATGGCCTCCATTAATGCAGGCAATCGCCGAGAGGCACCGCCGTTCTTTTTCTTCTACTTCGACTTCTCCGAGGGAGGAGGAGCCATCGTCAAATCCCAGCACCATGGCGCCCACTCCCACACCCATGATCCAAATCACGGGTACAGACCAGGACTTGAGATCCTCCGAAGAACCGGTGACTGTCTCCAGAAATTTGCCCATTCCATGGGCCTCAGATTTTATTTCTGCCTGCTGCTCATCGAGGGCCCCACATCCTCCTCATATTTCTCCCCGTCATCGTCTTGGGTTGCCGCCATGGCTGCCCACCTCCCCTCCGCCATCCCTCTCATGCCCAATGAGGCCCTCGCTGTCAATTGTGTGCACTGAAACAGGCTTCTCAGGGACAACAATGATAACGATGCCGCTCGTCTTATCCTGCATGCCATCAAAGCCATGAACCCCATCCACCGACGGGTTTGTACCTCATGGTGAATGCTTACCCTTTCTTCGCTGACGTTACCTCAAGTCGCAGGTATGAAGAGAAAGAGAGAAAGAGAAAGGGGAATGAAATGGTAAAATGGTAAAGAGGGGTATTTTGGGATAATGAAATTTGGTAATTTATCAGTGTTTTACCCATAAAGGCAAAACCGCCATTTCATATCATTCCTTAACAATCACTGATGGTAGGGGGTCTAAGGATAATTTGGTGAAATAGAGGGGGTGGTCTTATAATTATGGCATTCTCCAATGGGTGGTGCGGTAAATCTCCCTAAAATTATTCCAGAAGATTATTAACATCAAGAACATGCTGGACAAATGGAGGAAATGCAATGTGACAACCATCGACAAGAACATGGTAGAGTTAGAATTGCGACAAAAACTATCAGAACAAACTTTAATGACACAATGTGAAACGTTAGAAGATTTGTGAAGAGTAAAACTACGTTATCAGAAATCAGCTTAAATTTAAATTAGGAAGAGCAACACTAAAGCTACTTAATTCATCAATGGAAAAGTTCAAAGGGAATATTCCAAAAAAATTCGGAGAGGGTCAAGAATTTGAGACACACATAACAGAGCTCTATATGGGCACCAAGCTTCTCCACAATCATTGTCAAAATTCTAATCTAGAACCTTATGTTCCTGTGTCCTGATTTCTGGTTTGTAACATGTTGTATAAGTGTATAACCACGATAAAATGATTTACTTTCCAAGGTCCTGCTTCCAGACCATCAAACTTAAAAGGTGGCCAGCAGAAGCAAAAAAACACTGGAGAAACACACTTTTGGCAGGTGCAGGTTCAGGTGCAGGTGGGGGAACTGCAGAATGTGAAAATCAGGCAAGTGCATTCTCTACCTAAACATAATGGAGATGTAGTACAGAGCTTGTTTTGGCAAACATCCATGGACCAGGTATTATTGGAAAACACTTCCCCACCCCCACCCTCAATGCCCTTTTGTTTTAGAGCCAGGAAAACACATTGGTACCGTTGACATACCAATGCGATGGCAACAGCCATTGATCAACCATATTTTTTGGATGACTACTGAGTGGTCCAGCCAAAAAGAAAGGAGCACACAACGAAAATTCATCTTCAGACCATGAAAACAAGAAGATCATTGACCTACAAAACCCCTTCAGTGGACTTATTTAAGGGTGGCTAAACCCCTCTATGTGGCACATACGTCGCAGAGAGGGAGGAAAACTATTTCCTGTGCTCCTTGTTTTATACCATATTCTACAAAACTGAAAGAATAAAGAAAAGAACAAAAAAGGTTAGTATTTCTCTCATGGGATCCACTAAGTCAGGCAGCCAAAAATTGATCCCAAACTCGCTACACATTAGCTTGAGCAAGTAACTAGCTTCAAGAAAGTGGGTATCGAAATTACCTCTTTCAGCTTTCTTCTCAGCCAAAGTAGCTTGTGCTTCATGGCAAGATCACTTTCATCATCTGCTCGCTCTTGACAACGCCTGTAGAAATGGGGCCAAATATTGCTCCATTCTTTGCTGAAAGCTATTAATCTCCTCCAATCAGTTGGAGTGGGTTTTTCAACTATGAAAACCTCAATAAGCTTGTCACAAACCATGTTCATGATGTCATCATCGAAGCACTCTGGAGCATCTTTTCTGTCTGCACTTTCACCAGATAATTTTGTACAGTTTTCACGAGTATCTGCATGATCAGATGGATCACAGACTGATAGCGAGTCCCTGGTACAACCATCCAGTACTGCACTGGTATCACTAATGACTGCTGTAAGGAAGAATTGCTGTAGCTTGAGCGGTTCACAAAGCAAATTAGGGCCTGGCATTTTAGGCCACCATGTGAATCAGTTTCAAGACACTGAAAGTGCTAACCTGTCAAAATTCAAAACTATTGAGCAGAACACAGAGTGGGTCATGTGGCATGATGTGCCAGTGGCGGCACCCAGACAAAGGCAATGAGTTGTGATTGTTAACTGTTCACTAACTAATGAAGGGGCCTTAGTCTCAAGGCATTTACCATGAAATTTCTAATCATCTAAGAAGTGTTTGAGGTAGACTGTGACCAAAATATTGTCCTTCCACAGTAAACCAACTGTTTGAACTTTGAATTGTCAAGATCTGCGGGATATTTATGCTATCCCGAGTTCAATAGGTGCTCATTGAGGTAGCAAGAATCTGCTTTCACCTCAGACAATAATCATACTAAAACTTTTCTTCAGAAAGAAAACGTCCATTCATATGAATATGTAACACCAAGGAACACCAGTTGAGATACTACTCTGTCTAAAATATACAATTTAATTTTCAATTCTTTTTTGTTATTATTATAAACACACCCACAGACACAGAGAGACAAACACAAGGAGCCCGAATCAAATATACCCAGAAAAAGGCACAAAATTTCATCCAATGAATTTCTATTCTGAAGCTGCAGAGACCCCAAAAATGTTGTTATATAGAAATACAAGGATGAAAAAACCAATCTTTCAGTGGTTAGAAAAGAACAATATCTGAGCTAATGAACTTCGAATGTTGAGCTGCTAAGAACCCAAAAGTGTTGTTATGTAGAAAGAAAAGGATGAGTTACATGAAGCCAAATCAAGGTTAAATTTCGTTATATTGTATAGTTCAACAAAAATCAAACACCACATTTTGATAATACAGTAACAAACCTTGGATTCTGCCGGCACAAGAAGAAGTTCTGCCGAAAGACAAAGAGACGCAAGAGTTTATTAAACAAGATGATCCCCTAACAAGGCAACAGTGGTTTGAATTTGCAGAAGCGAACACCATGGATGAAGTACAGGAGCAAACTTACAGGTGAGGTCGGAACTGAGAACTCAGTAAATGCGAGGGTTTCCAAATCGTTTGGGTTACCATTTTGCAGTGAGTGGAAATACAACTTCCTCGAGCCCTTTATCTTTTATCAGGAACCAAAAAAAAAAATTTTTGATTTCTTTGTTAAGTCACAGTGTCTATAGTTCTAAACCATACTTTGTATAGGAATATCTAGAATTTGTAAAAAAAAAAAAAATTTAGGGAAAAAGTTAAACTGTCTAAACGACACTTGTATAGGAATAGACTTTGTAATTTTCTTTTAGGAAAAGGGTTATGCTGTCTAAACGACACTATAATTTATAGGTATATCTAGAATTAATAAATATTTTAAAGAAAAGGTTGAACATGCTGTTAGTTTTCTTGGTCCCAATTATTCAACTAATGAAGATTTAGGATAAAAGTGATGTGGAAGGTTTTTTTTTTTTTTTGACCCCGAGTGTCCAGATCTTTGACCCGACTAATCCCTTGGATCACTATGATACCGCTTATATAGGATCAGGTCAGTCCGAGATGGAAAATCTCATGCGATGACCCCAAGAAGTTAAGTGCAATGGAAAACGTTTAATCAAAAGACCTCGCTTTTTGATGCATAGTATCGTGTCCCCTCCAAGCCAATTTCAAAGGGGACAGTGAAAGAGTAACATACGCAAAAATTGCATTGGGCATCCAACGGGATGTCTAGTCTTTCTTTATTTTTTTTTTATTATCTTATATATTATATCTAATTGTAAAACTTTTCTAAATGTTGGGCGACTTACTAGTTCAAGCTTCACCCTCCCCTCCCCTCCCCTCCCCTCCCCTCAAAAAAAAAATAAGGTAGGAGCAATGTAGCATTGGAATAAGTGTTGCCCAATGGACCACCTTACCTTGCTTGGCCATTTTAGGTCTCTCCATATGTGGCTCTTTCTTGAGTCTCTAGTGATCCTTGAATTAATATAAAAAAGAAACTTAGAAGTAACTTACCATTATGTTATTATAAAGAGCAATCTTTGTCTTCTTATATTTTTTTCGAATACACATTTAAAATAATATAATTTATTTTAAATTGAAAAAAAAGTAAAATTACAAATTATTTAACACATTAAGAATTGTCAATAAAAAAATTCTTTTAAAGAAAACAATTAAAGTTAAATCAATTACATAGGTATTTCTAATATTTTTCTTGGAGAAGAATTTTCTTTCTAGGAGCATGCCCCTGCACTAACACGGAGACCAATGGAAAAACACAATAAAACATCAATAAGGATGGGATTCTGAGCTTTCATGGAGTAGGGCCATCATCTCTCTCTCTCTCTCTCTCTCAATTTAGAATTGGGGAAGAGTAGCTAATGGGAGATGCTTTTGGGAAATCTTAATTTCTTTTTGAATAATTTTTTGTTTCTCTATGGTAAATAATCTTCTTGATGTCGATGCTATAGGTGAGACGTGTACTATAGTAGGTCTTTAATAACTACAATTGTATATTTGTCTTTTTTTTTTATTAACCATAAGTGGAAAATAAACAGGGGGTGAATAATTTACCATTCCCACTTAATTTAAGGATTGAATTGGGCCTCCAAAGTTATGTGCGCGATTAGAGATATTATTTTCCTACTTTATTTCGTTTCATGTGTTATTTCGATTTTTTTTTCTTTGTAATTTGACCTTATATAAAGATTATATTGGATGGAATAAAGACATCTTGAAGTTTAGAACGAAAATCCGTTTCATTTTCTCTTCTTCCCTTTCTTAACTGGTGGATTTGAGGGTTCATTAGTGTTAGAACATCTAACCCCTATACTTCCTACTGCATATTTAATCTTTTAAATTTAATGCTTGGTTAATTTGAAGTTTATAGTAGCTATCCAACTCACAAAACTATCAAATCATCATTCCACATATCATTAAGAGATGTTTAACCTCAAAAAAGCTTATTAAGATTAGATTGTTCAAATGAATTTTTCTCTATTGTAAAATATGTATACATAAAATTGGAATCCAATTTTATGCACGACTATGCCTGTACACTCGTCGTGCCTTTATCTGTTAAATGGGCGTTGGGGCATAAGTGTATTAACACATCCTCCCTCCCCCAACCAATGGTTGAAGGCACAATTATGTATGTACATAGTTGTGCATAAAATCTTTTACCTATAGTTAAATTGAATTAATCAATAAAAACATTAAAATTCAATTTTTTTATTTTCTTTAATAGACACTGCTTTTCAACCACTTGTGAAATAAAATCTTAACCATTCAGATGGGATCTTCTCCTTAAGCAATTTTTTGTTTTTTCTAGTGTAATAAAATATTAAATTAAAAATGAAAAGATAAAAAAAAGAGAGGTGGACGGACACTTGCCCTAGAACACAAGCACCCAAGAAGCCTACAAGAACAATAGAGGCAACGCAACCATGGAAAAAAAAAAAAAACTGATGAACCTTGAAAGGGAAACCCCCTGCAACTGAAATATTAAAGAAAGAAAGAAAAAACCTCTCTCTCTCTCTCTCTCTCTCTCTCTCTCTCTCTCTCTCTCTCTCTCTCTTCAATCAGAATGAAATGGCATGTTCTCCCAAAGCTTGGCTTTCTGGTTATGAACAACTGGGCCTTCTTCAGTTATCAACCACTTGCATTCTGAGTTGCACCTGCATGAATCCCTGGAATGTGAGTAAGCGTCAAAGTGAAAGCGCTTCCTTCCATCCCACTCCACTTGGCAGTAGAAAAGAGTTGTTCCTAATATATTGACACTGAAATCCCACTCAATTTCTTCACCATATTGCAAAGAATGCTTCCCAATATCATCATCTCTAGATTCACAATGTATGGATATGCTTTTCTCATCTCTTACCCTATTTCTAATATGAATATGAACTTTTGCTTGAGCTATAGACCCAAACAACAAAAAGAAGAAGACAAAGAAAAGGCTATTATTGGAAGAAACTGATGTAATCATCAGGCAATGGACAATTGAATTCAACAAAGTGATCTTCTTAATTTCTTCTTTGTTTTCCAAAATTTTTATATTTATTACCATTCTTATACTTGCATGATTTCCCTCTCTATCTAACCAGGCAAAGAATGTGAATCAATAGCTGCCTTTCTTTTCTTGTAATGTATATTTTGTTTCATGGAAACTCCAAATATTTAGTTAGCTTCAAAGATGGTGGCTAGCTAACCCTTCTTTGTTTATTTTTATTTTGGATTTTATAAAAGGAAAATCTTGTTGTAAACCCCAAAAGTTGGTGGGAAAAAAAAAACATACTGCTTCCTAGGGGTGAAAGTTTGGCCCTGACAACCCGAACACTACCTGGCCCACCCTGAGTCCAAACAGGGTATGGGCCAAGTTTTTTGACCCCCAGGGCGGGTTAGGATTGAAAAACCCCAACCCTAGGTCAGGGTTGGATTGGGTTAGGGTTGAGGCCACAACCTAGCTCAACCCGGCCTCAACCCTAACCCAACCCTTGCATCTTTATAATAAAAATTAGGGCTCCAATAGGTATTTTATTTTTCTATAAATTTTTAATACATGCAACATGAATGAAAAAAAATGTCAATCAAGGTTAATCCAGCCATTATAGAAGCCAAGGTCAACCCAACCCAGGCCAACCCCACCCAACCTGGCCCTGATAGGGTCAATTAGGTCTGGAATGGGTTGGTATGAACCAGGCAGGGTTGAGCCTAAACATGAACCCAATAGGGTTGGGTTAGGGTTTTAAGAAACTCAGCCATGTTTCACCTCTATTTCTTCCCTCTTTTAACAAGGGAAAAATCTATCATTTCACTTAAATATTATATTAAATAATTTTTTAGAACAAAACAAAGGACAATCAAAATAATGTTACAAATTATTAGTTCACCACTTTGGTGACATCAACATCCATATTTTGTAAAACTTCAACAAGTACACTGTTTGCATTAAAAAAAAAAAAAAAACCACTGATTATTGTGAGATCTTTATCTATAATGTTAATGATTTACTCTATTTTATTTGTTTGTAACAATATTATTGGGGTCCTTCTGCGATTGACTATGCATGATAAAGCTTCACCAGTACTGGCCTATGAAGCATAACACTTCAATAGTATAGAATTTCCATATGGTTTTCCCAGACTTCATAATGCATAGTGAAGCATAACACTTCACTAGGTATCATGAAGTATAGTTTTTCCTTAGGGCCCTCCTAGGTGCGTATTATGCTTCACTTGACTATCTGCTACATTGTCATGTACTGTTATGCCACGAATAATGAAACATAATATCTCACCAGGCATAGTGGCTTGTGATTTTTTTTTCCCTATAATATTATTGTTACATTTCTAGGTAATCCTATCAGTTATTAGGTTGTAAATAAATGACTCACTAAATAGCTTTGTTTTTAATGTAAAAGAAGTTTATTGTTTCGGAAAATGTTGCTGATATTCCGGAAGGTGTTAACTAATTTGTAACCTCTTTGATCTGTCCCATCCATGTCCTTCTTGCTTGAAAAGACAAAAAAGAGAAAATGAGTAATTTTCTAGATTCACCCAAATTGTGTATGCTTGTATCAGATGGGAAAAAGAGTAAAACAACACATGGGCATAACAGTAAGATCATATCTACCTTGAAATTGAGCCAAATATTGTCCCAACCACCTTTAATATTTCCCTAGTGATGAAGTAGAAGTGAAAAACATTCATTTGTGTGTTGCCATATCTTAGAAAGATGGTGTGTATTAAGATTGAAGATAGGGTTACTACAAGATTTTGGGAGCTAGGATCTATGGATATTGAGTCTAGTTAGGAGACTATTAACATAACAAAGATCTGTTATGTATCCAAACATAACAAGACACTCACTAACCCTTGAAAATTACAATTAGGGACACAGTTGGAAATATATTTATGAGGATAGGTACGTGAGTGGATCACCTTTGCACTCCCTCACATCTTATTGTTTATCCAAAATAATGAAATATATAATTTTTTATTTTAATAGAATGAAATATTTAAGTAACTCTTCTATCAAAAAATTCAAAAAGGAAACACTCACAGGTGTACATAAAAAACAAGCGTCTATTAATAATTTTTTTTTAATAGTTAAATTTTATTTATTTTCCCATTCCCAATAAAAAAAAAAAAAGGCTTCCTCCTATCATTTTTTTTTTTAAAGAAAAAATGCTACCCACCAAATAAGTGTATTTTCACCCAGAAATAATGGATAAGAAAAGACTATTTTACTCCACAAGTCCTTCCATTGACTCCACCTGCTAGCATGTCATTGAGATTGATATTTATTTTTCCGATAGATAAGAAAAATTATATTAGAAAGAAAAAAGATAAAAATAAGATAAGGTAACTATTTTCCCTTTTATATAGGCTTAAGAAAGGGAGAATAGTCCTTAAAAAACAACAAAATAGACCCTGCATCACAAAGAAAAATTGAAAAAGAATATTTTTACACTAGAAAAAAAAAAATGCTATGAATTAGTATTGATATTTAGATACCCGTATCATTTAAAGGTAAAAGAGCAAAAAAAATGGTCCAAAGTGAGCGATGCCCACCGTTTCAACAATAAGACTGATAATTAAATCCTTGACCACAACTTAATCTTATGACATAATTTTCCACGATTTCAGAGACCTCCACGTGTATAATCAAAAGAAGATATGCCCATTCCACGACACACCACCTTCGAAAGAGGCAACAAATTTAAAAAATTTAGAAGTTCAAACATTTTATGCTTCCACACCCCTTTCTGAAAACGACATAGCAGCGGCTCTCTAACACCGAACAGCGGCTTCGAGATCTCCACTCCATTTGAACGGCCTAGATTAAACGGTTACGCTTGCCAAGATCCATAGCCTATACCGTCTAATACAGCATCAAGATATATGGTACAGATACTCCTATGTAAATTTGGTATACTGATAAAAAAGGGATACCCAATTCACTTGGCTCTCACTGTGCATGATGTATTGAAAGGCTGTTACCTGACTCAAACCCGTGATCATTAAATTATAATGGATCGATTTTACTAGCCTTAGATACACGCTTATAAATTTAAGGGAAGCGTTCTTTATAAAGTATCATAAGAAACAATCTATATGCTACACCAATGAGAGCCTAGATAATGGTATCATTATATGGATTCGCATGAGACCCATGTAGTTAGAATAGAAGAGATTGCCATTGTGGGGCCTACTGTTTTATGTTGGTGTACAACGTCTTGTATTTCATCATTGTTTAATCCAGGGAGCACTAATGCAGTTGTTTCGATAGAACAGAACGATTGTCCTCTGCATAGTGGGGGTGTATGGGGGTGCAACCCCGTTCGAATTTTTTACTTGAGGACAATTTTGTACTTCTTAGATTAGGATTTTTCGCTATATATTTGTAGCGATGTTTTCTTTCTTAGTAATGCAAGCAATTTAAGAGAGGTGTGAGGACGAGTGTTGTAACCCTATTTTTCATTGATAGTGAATCAGAATCTCATCACACTGAGGACGTAAACAATCTTGCCGAACCTCGTAAACCTATGTGCATAACCTTTTGCATCACTTTTAGGTTTTTGTTTTTCCATAACCTTTTGCATCGCTTTTAGAGTTGGGTTTCTACAGTTTATTATGTGAGAGGGATAAATCAGAATCTACACAAAAGGCTGTCCATGCTTCCTTTCACTAAAATCAATTATTGAATATTCATGCAATGAGCCACAATGTGAATCAATATTGGCTGCGGCTGATTCTGATTCTCCTTGATCTGGTACATCCTGGTTTTATACTATAAAACCCTATTTATATATTTCTTTAGCGCATGGGGGGCAATGCAGTCTTTTTGTACCCACCTTTGTTTAGTCTTTGAGAGAATGTTACTCGATAGTACACACACAGCAGCACTTGCAGTCATGTAAAGACATGTACAAACATCTTCAGCATAGGGCAACACGATCTTTTAACAACCGCTGTATCTTGGCTCAGGTTGACGTCACTTGGTAGCGCGATTTCTTTCAATACCTTATACTAAAAAATAAAAAAAAATAAAAAAATTCTTATATATATATATATATAGATATATATACACGCACGTTCCGAGGCTGATACGAGCCAATCAAAGCCGACCCCGGTCAATGACTATTGATAGGAATACGTATTTATTTATTTTTGGGGAAATGGGAATACGTATTTATGTGTTTGGTGAAAGAGTATAAATGATGGTGGGACCCACTCAACTCAAGTGGGGTCTATTGAAAAATTTCTATCTCTCATTTCTTCTTCCTTCCGACTTCGGTCATAGTTCCTTCATACTCTCCGTAGTCCAAACCTCGTGATTGTCTCTCTGTGTACACACGGCGAAGAATTTGGGATTCCTTTGTTCCCGGAGTCGGAGAACAACTCATAGTTTGCAGCAGTGATGAATATTAGGATTGGATTTGAGCTGTTGTTTGGTTTTATCTTTGGCAAGCTTGAAGTGTAAGTAAATGCTCCATCTCTTTCGTTCCATTTTAAATTTCTTTCTTTAAGAAGATTTTGTCTTGGGTTGCTTCATGCTTGTATTACAGTATTTGATAACTGAACTTGATATGGGTTGGTTTATGGGTTTTATGTTTGGGAACTGAAATTTTTATGTGGAAGGTTTTATCCCAATTTAGTAGAAGCTTTTATCCGTGCTTTGATACGAATCGTCGTAAATTTTCTGGGTTTTTTGATTAATATATGATGGGTGTTTCTGGGTGGAGGATTGGTTGCTGCTGGTACAGTAGTTTCATTTTATTTTCTGTGACGACAGGAGCTTAAAAAAACTGGGTGGTTTAAAATTTTGGCTCCCAATAGTTTAGTTGGTAAGTAAAGTTTTTTGGCCTTAAATAGATATATGTGCATCAAGTATTGAATTTTTTATTATTTTGGTTTGAAATCCGATTTTATTTAGATTTTGAACCAAATATTTAAATGGGTGTTTTTTTGGGTATTTTTATTTGCTTATGGATATAAGCATCGGTTATTTAATTTTAAGATTTTTTCTCACGAATCAGGGTTATTTAACTTTGAGATTTTTTTCTTACATATCAATATACGGATCAGGATATGGTTGGTTGTAGCTGAACTAGATATCTGAATCAGTAATTTCTGAAATTTTTATGTATACCCCTTGATTTTGAGACTGGAATATGAGAGTTTGATGGAGGACTATTTACTCACTTAGTTTGCGTTAAATTTTGAAGTATGTAGCGTCTGGTTTTATGATATGTTTTCCAGTTTAATTTGCACCGGGGCAACGATCTTTAGTTTACTATTCTCTTGGGTTTTATATTTCTCAATTTATGTTTTAGTTTGAATTTGAATTTGGGAGAGCAGTAGTTGTTTTACTGTCATCTTCAATTTAATGCTGCAGTTTTTGAGTTTTAAATTGAATATTATTCAGATGTTTCCTCTGCCAGTTTTGATTCATTTGAAGGCCTTCCTGCTTTAAAATTTTGCCGTTACTCTTAAGAATCTGGTTTGATTTTTAATCTGGAACTGATTGTGTAGTACTCTGTCATGTTTTTTCTCTGTTTCTTGTGTCTGGGGTCTTAATTATACACACTAGGAAACTATCTTTTCATCTATGTTGCATCAGTTTCTTTCTTTTGGATTTTCATTTCAGTTGATTGATTGATTTTCCATTGCTGTTTGTGGGCTTGTTGTCTGGCGAGATAGTTGAAAAAAGAATAGTTGCTCTTTATGTTTTTCTTACTTAAATTACATTTTGGTGTGAATTGATCAGGAGCCAAGCCTGGGCCTCGGTCGGGGTAGATTGATTTGCTAATCAGATTGGCCTCAGATGTTTTGCCATTTTGTAGTAAGGATTTGAAAAATTATATAGTGGAGAGGAGGATGTGGAAAAGAAGAAGGATATAGTTCACTGGGAATGGACAACGAAGACTCCACCCAGTGTGGTAAATTTTGTAATGAGAAGAATGTGAAAGACTCTTCAATGGAGAATGGTTGAGTCTGTCTGAAACACCATTGATCAGTCCAACAGTTTTAACGTCAGGCACTGATAGTTTTGTCTTAAGCTGCAGCAATTTCCTATTTCCTTTCTTGTTTATGTGGCATTGTTTTCTAGTAGTATTACACTCCTAACACTTTCTCCATCTTCTCTCTGTCCAGGTGACTTTTCAGTTGATGCAAATATGAAAGGAAGGTGCTGTCTTTTTTCTTTTTTTCCTTCACAATGTGTTGTTCAAGTTATGGCTCTAGCTTTGTTTCCTGAATTGCTGATTTTACATTTTGTTCTTTTGCGTTGTATTTTCTTTTTGGGTAGGAAGGAAGGAGATAATGGTGCTGCTAATGACAATCCCAACTTGGGGCTAACAAAGGACGTAGAGAACTTGAGCTTTCCAATTACATCAAATGGGATTGATGGACCCACTGCAACAATGGTGGAAAACCTTGAGGGCAGCAATAATGACAGGAATACATTTAGCTTTGGCCAGGGAGCAATACAATATATCCCAATTATCGGTGCAGATGATGGTCCAGAAAGAATAGGGGATCTTAGTGAGGGCACTTCACAACTTCTTACAGCCTCAAAAGAAGTTACTGAGTTGTCTCAGTCTCTTGATTTTGAAAGAGATGCACATATCTGGGCACCCCCTCAACCGGAAGACCCGGAGGATGATGTGGAGCACGGTGTGGCTGACAATTATGATGACGACGACAAGTGTTATGGCACAAAGTGGGTCCAACCATGTTCCCTAAATAGCTTTGGCAAAGAAGGCGGTGGCAGCTTCAGGTTTAAGGAGGAACAAAAGAAGGAACTTATTGAGGTGATGAACGGGGATTTCAAGGACTTCATAAGGCGACTTCTTGCATCAGAGGGCATTACCTTTTCTGGGGATCCTGGTGAAAATTGGGTGGACATAGTTACCTCTTTATCGTGGGAAGCTGCATCACTTGTGAAGCCTGAGGCCATTGAGGGAAAAGCAATGGAACCTGAGGGTTTTTTGAAAGTGAAATGTATTGCAACTGGTTCTCGGAGTCAAAGGTAGCCAATGTAATCCTATGTTTTCTTCAACCGCTTTAGATATTCATGGATAATCACATGTCTGTTAGATGAGAGGAAAGAGAGAGAGAGAAAAGGGGAAAAATCACTGATTCACGTACCTATCTTGGATATATATATTATTTTTGAATGTCAATTTGCTGATGCAAAATGTTCTTCACCCCACACCCCACCACCCCCCCCCCCAAAAAAAAAAAAAAAAAAAAAAACCCAACAAATCCCCAAGTGTGACTAACCTTTGGAAGTATGCATTGTTTCTGCAGTCAAGTGATTAAAGGCTTGGTTTTTAAGAAGCATGCTGCACACAAGCACATGCCAACCAATTATGAGAACGCTAGACTGTTGCTGATCCAGGGCACGCTTGGACAGAGTCCAGATGGTTTATATTCTTTTACTTCAATGGGGCAGGTGACGCGGTCTCTGATTTTGTTAAATCCTTGTCTTGAGGGGATGTCTGTGATATTTTTTTCTAATTATTTATTGTAAACAGGTGAAGGATAATCTGAAGTCTTTTGTTGAGATGATAGAGATGTGCCACCCTAATGTGGTCTTAGTGGAGAAATCTGTTTCTCGTGATGTGCAAGAATCTCTTCTTGCCTTAGGTATAACGCTGGTTTTTGATATGAAGCTCCATCGCTTGGAGAGAATTGCTCGTTATACTGGTTCACAGGTTGTCTCTTGTACTGACAATTTGATGAACCTAAAACTGAAACATTGCGGCTCCTTCC
The DNA here is from genome assembly GCF_013358625.1 of Macadamia integrifolia. Taxonomy (NCBI): domain Eukaryota; kingdom Viridiplantae; phylum Streptophyta; class Magnoliopsida; order Proteales; family Proteaceae; genus Macadamia; species Macadamia integrifolia. The sequence goes on from NC_056557.1 coordinate 13,510,453, forward strand.
ATTTTGAAAAGTTTGTAGAAGAACATGGTGGTGATGGTGAAGGTGGAAAAAAGCCGAGGAAAACATTAATGTTTCTTGAGGGCTGTCCTAGGCCGTTGGGCTGCACGGTAAGTCTTATCATTTATATGCAAGCACTGGTCCATGTATTCTAGGCTGATTCTTGTATGAAGTTATAAGTTTAAACTTGGGGTTCCATGATGGATGTATTTGGCTGAAGATCTTATAGATTAGGCAAGGCATTTTTTAGGGCACATTAAATGAATGTCACCTATTTTGCCAAATATTCCTCCTATGTCATAATTTATAATTTTAAGTTGTGACTTAACATTCAGATATTAAATCAATACTTTTCTGTTCAGCATAAGAATTGATACACATTCATATTGGTCCTTTTCCTGTATGTTCTTATATATTTTTGGGCTCTTAGGAGAAACTAGGAGTTGAAAAATCTTCAGTTATATGTCTGCAGATAATAAAGAATTATCATATTACCCAAGATGAAAAAATGTGGGTAACACTACAATTTGCATCAGATCCAGACACATTAAAAGTGATTTTCAATACAGAATTTGTTGATTCACTCATTCACATTCATTCACCTTATATCATTTACTTTGCCATTGAAATTTTATCTTCACATCTGACCAAATGGAGCCTTAGTTTGACATGTATTGAGAAATTAAAATATAATTTTCAATCAGATATACCTCTAGAAGATGTTGATTCTTTTGTGTGAAGCTTATTCTTGACACTGCTGTAGTATCCTAAAATCCTCTGCAAACAAGTTGGCCTTTCTTTATAATTTTAAATTGGACACTGCTCCAGAACAATCCTGTAGTCCTTTTTTTTTTTCCTGGGTAGAGGGCGGGGGTGATAAACCTTTATTGAGTGAAAGACATTGCCTCGTAAATCTAGTCCATAGTTGTGAACTTCCCCATTCTACATAACATAATGAATTTCAAAGATTTTAACCATGAAGAGGGTGCTATTTTACTGTAATTCAATCTGAAATAGACTCGTACTTTTGCTTTTTCATTCTTGTGATTCAAATTAGCTTGTAAAACTCGAAGGCTGGTGAGGTAAATTTTACTATTGGTTCATGTTACTCTTTGGGCACTATATATGCAAAGATGAGAATAAGTGCAACCAAAAGAAGGTTACTCCTGACTTAAAGAACTTCTTGGAAACAGCCAAAGTGCAATCAAAAGAAGGTTACATTTTCTAAAAACACCTATAGAGGTGTCATTCTGACGATCCCTGCCTGTGTGTATATATATATATATATATAAAAGAATCAAACTAAGTTTATTGTGTTAAAAAAAAAAAAAAAAAAAAAAAAAAAAAAACCCTGCATATATTTATAAGAATCAAACTAAGCTTATCTTAAAAAGAAGAAGAAGAAGAAGAAGGAGATATATTAGGAATTTCCAACATTGGGCTGTTGGGAAATCTTTGATTGGATTTGAACTCCCTAAATATAAGGCTACACAATTAAGGAAACTAAATAAATTAAAAACCAACAAAATAAATCTGGAATTTATAATTCGTTCTCCAATCTGCGTAGACAACTTTCTCAATAATAAAATGAAAAAGCAAATCCCTAAAAAACAAGCCCATGACTTTTGGGTATGGAGAATTATTGAAATTCAGGAATTCTATAAGCGCAAGCTATAGCTCCCTCAAATGGGCCCCACAAGTTGTGTACTGATAAGATTCCTAAAATTTTGGAAACATGAAATCACAAGGTTTTGAAGAAGCCTCCAATTAGGCCCCATGGTTTCTGATCCTTGTGAGAGGTCTGAACCAAACTTGAACCATTGCTTCACTGTACTTTTTACTTTCTACATATACAATAGTAGACCTCAGAGGCATGTTTTAAGTATCAGGATTGGATCGGGGGGGTATAGTTTAATCCGTATTGATTGACATCAGTTAATCCACCGATATAACATCAATGCATAGAGCTATTGACCGAAACTTGACCACGATCTTCTTCAAGCTATATTCACCAAAATTTATCGGCAGAGACCTGTTCGGCTTGCTAAATCTTGGATCCTTGTTCAGTGACAGTAAGTAGACTAAACAAATCGTAATTGATTTGTTTGACCTTATTGTATACTACACACCAGCACAAACTGGAATTGTCTCCTTTACAGTCTCGCCCATTAAATAAAATGATTAAATATAAAAAAATAAAAAATAAAAGTGTAGTCTTCTTGCCACCTCCTGAATATTTTCATCTGTTGTTTCGCGTGCTCTTGACTTTCCTCTTCTTCTCTTATAAGGAGTGGAGACTTGTTTCCTAGTGAATGGTTTCAGAGTGCAAGATTTCTTAATAGATAAGTATTATAAGAGGGAACAGTATTTAATTAAGTGATGTTTAATTTCCCAAATTAAGGAATTTGGGTTCATGTTCCAAAAACTCAAAAAATCCTATGTGACTAATGAGACTTGTATATTCTTCTACCAAAAAAAAAATGAGACTTGTATATTCCAAATATAATATTTTTTGGAAAATAAAAAATACCCAAAAAGGTGGTAGAACAACTTATGTTTATAGGTTTCTAATGCTATCTAGAGTTTTTAAACCGGACTTGGTGTATAACTGAAAAGTGGCTCAGCTCTGGACCTTCTGGTTTGATCCAGTTTTAACAAATCAAATGATGATTTTGGACGAAAAAAGGGGGGGGGGGTAGAAATGATTGAATTAGAAAAAAAATAAAGGGAAAAGAGAGGACAATAAGGAAAACCATCGAATAAAAAATTGGGAATTTTTTTTTTTTGAAACAGGACAGTTTGATTCTGATTTTAGTATTAGGTGGTTCTATGTTTAGACATGACCATTCTGGTTTCGAAAACCATGTTTTGTTTCCTATCACAAAGAGAAAAAGAAGAGAAAAATGTGCATTCAAAATAGTTGTGGTTTGGTTGACCCATAATAGATCACAGTGAAGTCATGTAATCATGAATCGCATGATTCAACTGTAGTTCAGTCCAGAATATTCTTTAAAGAGGTCTTGTAAAAGGGAAAACAGGAAGGCAAAAGTTTTTTTGCACTGTTCACATGGTAGGAGCTTCCTATTGTTACCACCTTGCTCTTGCCACGTGGACTGATGATGTAGTAATTCCAACTTCTGGATAGATAGGGTAAGCTCGGCATTGACCACTTGTCAAATGTCAAAGCTAAATTCTATCATAAACCTCCATGTAATGCATCCCATTCTATTTCCAGCTGCTTGCTTGTTCACAAAAATTTCCCCAAAAGCTTGACTTGTTAATGGATTTAGTCTCTTATTACACCACATGGTCAACTTTACTCGTTAGTGTAAGCCTTCCTACCTGCCCAATAAGTTTGGGCCACACCCGATCTGCCTTGTGGCGGTTATCAGGGCCATACAAGAGGGAATCACTATGTGGCCTTGCAGAAAACCAATGCCTAAAGAGAAACTTTGGCCTTGGGATCTGAGCTGAATTGTATAAATCTCATTGGGAATCATGAAGATTTGACAACTATATTTGGATAGACTTTACATTGGTTTATGTCGATTGCAAGAGAGAGAGATTGTTTGCACTCGCTTTTCTTAAGAAAGTGCACCAAAGCCCTTTTTTCTGGGATGCTGGCAATGGGGCAGTGTTGTAAGACTTTAGTGGGTTTTGAGGTCTGATTCCAGTAGTTCTCTTTTGAACCTATGGTGGGTCTGGGATAGGCCAGCTATACAAATTTTACAGTGTATGGAAAAAGAACTCATTTTTTTTTTTATGATGGATGATGAGTATTTACAATCCTACAATCCATGTTTCTACTCTCTTTTCCCCTTTTTTTTTTTCCCAATTATTTCTTTGACTAAATATCAATACACTCTCTCTTGACCCTGCTGAGTCCAGTCTCGTTCTTTCTCCTCTCTAGCCCAAATGTGTTTGAATGTTGCCTCATGTTCTGATTAGCAAAACCTGTGATGAAGCCATCTTGTTGGAAGCCATATTTCGCACTTTGGTGGAAAATTAATCATGTGCCTGAACTGGCCATTATGCTTCTTTTTGTCATTGCATTGTATGTGCATGTATGAGTGTTAAACTTGTCTTGCTTTATTTGGTTTCTCTCCCTGATACGCTTTTCTGGAACTTGATTGGCTGTTTATATGAGACTAGTTTACTTTCATTTCCAGATTTCTTAGAAGTTAGATCATTTTCCAGTATTCAAATAATCTACTCATCATCAAATTTCCCATGTTTGGAATGGAACAACATTCACTGCAACCAAGTTTGTTGTAGACGCTGTCTCATAAATTATTTCTGCTGCAACTTATATGCTTCTGGACTGATTAGTATGTTCATAATTTTAATGTTGCAGATTTTACTGAAGGGAGCTCCTAGTAATGAATTAAAGAAGATTAAATATGTGGTGCAGTGTGCAGTTCTTGCAGCATATCATTTAATCCTGGAGACTTCTTTCCTTGTGGATCAAAGGGCAATGTTTTCCTCCTTCCATTATAATGGCCTGGCAAATGGATATTTGACAAATCAACAATCTATTGTTGGCTTAGAGGACTGCCAAGCCAACATTACTCTGCCATGTATTACTGCAAATCCCCCTTCAGATGAATTCCGAGAAGGCCCTGTAGATGAAAGGGGGCCTACAGACTCACACTTGGTTTTGCAAAGCAACGATACATCATCTGTCTCTAGTCCTGATATCAGCTTGTATCAGAGTACTTTTGGTGAAAACGATTCGACTAGTCAAATTATGCCCGATAATAGTGATGTCTGTCATCCTGAGACATCTTTTGAGCCACACACACCAACAATTCTTCCTGTGCAGTTCTTATCATCACTGTCAGTCTCTCTCAAGAAAGTTCTTGGGAATGGATTTCCTATTGTCTCCTCTACTTCTTATCTGTCCTTCCCCACTTACTTTGGGTTGAAGGATATGGAGCAAAAAGGTCAGAATGAAGCCACCTTTCCAGGAGCAAAATCTCCTGAGCGACTCAATTTTTCTGAGATGGAAGAGAAAGGTGGTGCCAATGATGTGAAGCCACGTGATGTTGAGAAAGCTGAGTCTTTGTCAGCTTTCTATGAAGCACCTGCGGTTCCAATAAAAAAGTGTGCTAATGATGAAAAGAAGCAACAGAATGGAGCCATTACTGTCTTAGATGGACAGAGCATTTTATTTTTGATGTCTATCAGGAATATTATAAGAGGAACTGTCTGTGAGCACAGTCATCTTTCTCGTATCAACTTCTACAGGAGTTCTGATATACCTGTTGGGCGATTCTTGCGTGATTATATACTCAATCAGGTTCATAAAACCACAGTTTGACTCCGTTTTTTCAAAACTTACAGTGCACCTTTACTCTTCATTGCTTTAATATTCACTGAAGATATTTGCTGATGTAAACTTTTGTGTCATTACAGAGGCACCAATGCTCTACATGTGGTGAGCCACCAGAGGCTCATGTTTTCTGTTATGCACACCATAATGGGAAGCTCACAATACGAGTAAAAAAGCTTCCAACGGAATTACATTTGCCTGGTGAGGCAGAAGGGAAACTTTGGATGTGGACCCGGTGCTTAAAATGTAAATCTGAGAATGGAATTCCAAAACCTACGCAAAGAGTGGTGATATCCACTGTGTCCCGTAGGCTATCGTTTGGGAAGTTCCTGGAGCTCTGCTGTTCAAATGATTCCACTTCGAGTAGGTTATCCAGCTGTGGGCATTCCCTGTACAATGACTCCCTGTTCTTCTATGGGTATGGACATAGTTTCCCAGTAATATTACCTCATGTTTTAGAACTGTTTTTTACCATGTTATCTGTTGGAAATGTGCAGTCTGGGCTCCATGGTTGCAATGTTTAGATACTCTTCAGTTGATATTTATGCTGCATATATGCCCCCACAAATTCTGGAGTTCAACTATCCAATTGGACAAGAATGGCTTGAGAAAGTAGCTGACGATGTATGTTCCTGGCCAACATACCAATATATATATATATATATATATTTTATCTGGGCAAATTCTGATGGTTGCACAACTTCTCTTTTGTGAACTTATTGTAAGTGATATTTTTTTCCTTTTCAAATTGTACTGTAGGTGCTTAGGAAAGGAAGAACACTGTTTTTGGAGGTAGGAAACTTGTTACAGAAGTTGAGATCTGAATTTTCGTCCTCACTTTCAAACAGACGTCTGATCCTCCAAGGTTCAGAGAAAGATCTTTCTGAAGTTGAGGAGATGTTGAAGCAAGAAAAATCTGATTTTGAGGTTCGTTACTGTCTTTATGCAACATTTTGACACTAATGTTCTGTTTGGCACTGATTTGGAACATCCCATGGACTACTTGTTTCTTTCAGTTATCCATTTTTTACCTTTTTTACCACAATGAGTTCAAATTAACAATGATTGCGAACTTTTTGGTTTAGCATTCTAAGCATCAGTAGATGAATTAGACAATTATTAGTTGTCTCTTTGTCCTGTTTGGGCCAAAGTATGGCCTTGAAAGGGAAGTCAAATGCAACTGCCATTTACTGGCTCAGTTTGGCTACTATCAAATTATAAGACATGGCTGCTGCTTGCTGTCAGTGATGTGACTGTCAGGTATCGTAGTTTCAAGGTGTCGTCTAGGCGTCCAGGCGTCCAGGCGGCTTAATTGGGGTTTGGGTGACTGTCGCCTTATTGCAAAGCGCAACACTTATTTATGGATAATATATTAACTAAATGTTTTAAATGATATGACATAAATAAGAAAATACCCCCTATTCGAATCCAATAAAATAGTTTAAAAATCGAATTCCGAAAGGATAAAAAATCAACTCCCCAGTCCAAAAAGAAAAATTGGATTTTTGGTTGTAGGGGCGATTTTCAACTTTCAAATGCTGGGGTTTTTCTCAATTCTGAAATGTTCATAAATCTTACCATGGTAAAACATTGCTAAAATCCAAAAGTCTGGTAAAATAATCTATTGTTTTGATATCCATAAAATTATTTTCATTTTGGCTATTTTAACAGCATTTGCGGATTTTAAAATAAGTTTGATTAGAACATAATTTTGTCATTATAACTCAGATTTAAGTAATCTTAGATTTATTGGAAAGCTGGTTTTGTGCTCTACCTAATACAATCTCATATAAAAATAAAATCATTTGACTAAACTTATTAAAGAATAAGAACATTTCTCTACATGTTGATTTTTGACAACTTGATGTGGCTTAATGATAATGCTTGATGACTTGATGTCGCTTTTTATTGATTTTTTTATGATATAATGTATATGTAGTATACTAAATACTGTTAGAAAAGAGGGGAAATAAAAACTAACATTTGAACGCCTTGGTCGCCTAGGCGGGTGCCTTGACGCCCAAGTGCTTAGGCACCCCTCCTCTGCCTTGGGTCACCATGGCCCCTTGACAATTATGTCAGGTATGTGATGGAGTTTCTAAGGTTGTGAAGGCTTATTGTTCCCATCTCTTGGAGAGACCCTAAACTATTGAGAAAGAAGACTCCAAGAGAGAGAGAGAGAGAGAGGGAGGGAGGGAGGGAGGGAGGGAGGGAGAGGGCAAGGGAAAAGTGGTAAAATCGTGATCTGGTTGCATTGGATTGTGATGGTGGGTTGTGTTCTCCTTTGTCCAATTGGGTAGGTTTTCTATGTTCTTTTTTAGTAGGCCATTTGACTGGAAGTCTTATTTAGAGGAACTCATTCTTTGTTGGGGTGTATGGATAGAGTTGAACTATAAAATATTCTATGATTGATGTTGCAGGAGCTTTTCAATCCTTGTCAATCGTCATTGTTAGGTGATAAGCAGAGTGTTCTGGTAAAATTGTTTAGTCCAGCATGACAGGGCTTCTTTTCACTAGGGGATGAATTATTTAAGTTGATTGAAATCATAGGGTTATTTATCCCATTAGATTCTCCAATCTTTTGTGTGCTGATTTTTCCCCTTCTTTATTATGTATCAGTGGTTTTGTTTTCTTATTTCTTGTGTTCATCTTTCTTTGGGGGATCTTCCTACTTAACAAAGTTGTGTCTTTTCCTGCTTGAATACAATACAGCTTTACTTAATGTGTTGGGACAATAATTGCGTAATCTGTTGGGCCATCATTGCCCTTTATGGGTCCTTGTTTTCATAGTTCAAAATTTCCCCGGAATCTCGGCGGAACTTTGCTATTTTCGACATGCCTGAGACGAAACAGGAGGCGAAACCCAGAAGAGCATAATTTCGCTAATTTCGGTCACAAAAGTGCACTGTTTTGTGGGAATTTCACTCATTTTGTCGGAATTTCGGTCGTTTCGGTTGAAATTTTAGGTCGTTCTGGCCATTTGTCCCCCGAATGGCCAATGAAACTCAAGTAAAAAAATGCACTGTTTCGATCAAATTTTTACTAATTTCAGTCATTTCTGTTTGTTCTACCCAAAAAAAAAAAGTCATTTCTGTCTGACCGAAACGAGACCAAAATACAAGTTTTTGAGCCTTGCTTGTTTTAGCCGTATCTGCAATATCTTGTGTCTGTGGCTACAGGATAGTGGAATTGGTTTAGGGCCTAATTTTTCCTGTTCCTCATGATAAGATAAATCAGGACTAATTGTAGTACAGATCCCAATTAAATGATTTGTTGTACCATTATTCACTTGGAATTTGATTCATAATCCTAATAATGTGTTCAATTTGAAGCATCAACAAGGAACTGTAGCTTTCTTTCTACAACCTCCGAAAGAGTACCACAAATAAAATGAAGACGAGATATTGCTGAGAATATCTTGTCATATAGTGTTTTAGGTGTACCTTTAGTTTCTGATCACTTGAATTTTTAGTTTATGGGACATTATATCATAACCAAGATGCTATACTTGATGCTCATGTTGGTGTCTTGAAAATTTACCTGTACCTGTTACTTCAATGGTTCTAAACGCATATAGCCATGGCTGCTTTCTTATTCTAAATCATCTTGCTTTTCTTTTGTTCTTTTTATATTTTTTTGGAAAAAAAACAGGAACTCATTCAGAAAGCACTTGATAAGAATGTCAACCTAGGGCAGACGGCGCATAAGCTTCTCAGCTTGAATTGTTTACTCTCTGAACTTGTGCTTGAGTCATATGTATGGGATCGGCGTTTGCATTCTCTTAAATTACATGATTCTCAGGTAGTTAACGGTTGTACGGATGATAAAGTAAAATGCGACAAACATCTAAAGTTGCAAAGGGATGGCATTTCTGGTGGAAGTATCAAGGAAAATAATACTTCACCCTGTGTTGAAGAAGTATTAGATGTTTCTTCTGTTGCTTGTATTGCTCCAATCAACAATAAAGTGTCTCAATCTTCTTCTCACTGCAATAATGCCATAAACGGTATTAACAACCTAGAAACAAAGCCGGAAACTAAATTGGAGGAAAGGTCTATCACGGAACATGAAATTCCGATTGCAGATGCCCAAGTTTCTGAGCCTCTTTGTGATGGTTTGGGCCACAGCTCTGAGATCCAAAATGGTACAGTGAATTGGTCTATTGACAATGAGGGTGGTGGAAATCCAAATCAAGGTGGTTCGAACCTTGTTGGTTCACATAGTGATGAATCAAATACATCCACTTCGGACAGAGTATCAAACAACTCTTTTCTAGTTCAAGACTCCTACAGTGGACCATCTTATTCCTCTTTTTGTCTTCCTTCAGGGGGTGATAATAATCTAGAGATAGATTCTCCCATTGCCAATCGAGTACTGGTGGATCATACCATTCCAGTTAAACCAGATGTATTGAGACACAGTGAGTCTACGCCCAATATGGTTATTAATGGCACAATGGGTGAAATATCCGCGAAGTCGGGGATCCGTTCTTGGTCAGTGAATTCTGGGTTGTTTAACTTAGCTGATTCTGATGGTTGGGTTTGGAATCCTTTTTCAGAAACTCGCAAGGCATTTAGGAAGGATATTCACAGAGGTAAACCACAGAAGTTTGAATTCATCAATAGCTACACTCCAGAATGCTTATCCTCAGCCCGAGAATTAATCACCCAAGACGGATTTAGGTGCCAAATCCCACTTAAATATGATGATGGTCTTGTGTCAGTCTATGAGGATGAGCTCACCAGCATAATTTCCTGCAGTCTTGCTTTGTTGCATGATCGACATAGTTCAACTGAAGATGTGCATGGCCTATTTCCCGGGGTCTCAATAGCTTCACCCTTTTGGTCTTCAACCCGTTCTGTGGATTTAGAGGGATTTAATGGAACTCTTTCCTCAGAAGAATCATATAACCTTAGTTCTGATAGGTTAAATCCTGAGGATCCCTTGTCATCTTCAGAAGGGTTTCATCCAGTGATTCCCATTGGGGTTGGGAAACTACCTGGGAAGGGTAAATATTCAGTTGTTTGCTTGTATGCAAATCAATTCCGTGCTCTTCGAAGACGATGTTGTCCATGTGAGCTTGATTATATTGCTTCTCTCAGCCGTTGTAAGAATTGGGATGCTAAAGGTGGGAAGAGTAAATCATTCTTCACTAAGACACTGGATGATAGGTTTATTGTGAAGCAGATTAAAAAGACCGAATTCGATTCATTTTTGAAGTTTGCACCAGATTATTTCAAGTACATGAATCAATCTTTCAGTACAGGGAGCCAGACTTGCCTTGCCAAAACTCTAGGTATCTATCAGGTAAATTTTCTTTTATATCTCAGCTAGATCGCTTCTTGATTGGATGCTTTGGCTTGTTTCCATCTTTTTTATTATCCTTTGATTCAATTACAGGTCATCATTAGACAACCTAAGAGTGGGAAAGAGCTGAAATATGATCTTATGGTGATGGAGAACCTTACCTTTGGTCGAAACATAACACGCCTTTATGATCTTAAAGGTGCTTTGCATTCTCGACACACTCCAGATGCTGATGCCCCAGGAAATGTTCTTTTGGATCAGAACTTTGTTGATGACATGAATATGTCTCCATTATATGTCAGTGGGGAAACTAAGCATCTCTTGCAACGGGCTATTTGGAATGATACATCTTTCCTCACTGTGAGTTTTCACCTCCTCTTTTCAGATGCTATTTAGTTCTGGTTTATATTTTTTAATAACTGTTCTATTTTTTTCTGATATTGACAGTCAATTAATGTCATGGACTACTCTTTACTTGTGGGAGTGGACACTGAGCATCGTGAACTTGTATGTGGTATTATTGACTATCTGAGACAGTATACATGGGACAAACATCTTGAGACATGGGTTAAGTCCTCCCTTGTTGTCCCCAAGAATGTGACTCCAACTGTTATCTCCCCAAAAGACTACAAAAAAAGATTCAGGAAGTTCATGTCTGAAAACTTTTTAAGTGTCCCCAATCATTGGACACTGCAGAAACCTGTGTGCAATTGCAAGTTTTCTGTCAACAACAATGATAATTCTTCTCAGTTGAGAAATGAGGAGCAGAGAAGAGAAAGGATATAACTTTCAACCTGGATGTCATTTACCCAGTCTCTAGCTTTTCTTGTGGTCAAGTGTTCAGCAATTCGTTTTGTCAGTTTTTAGTCACTGGACAGAGGATTTATTACAGTTGTATACCCCACCATGCCCATATGTTTTATTTTGGGGATTCTTCTTAATATTTGGGGTTTCGTTTCATCTTTACAGATCCAATTAGTCGATTCATTCTTTCTTTTTAAATGTTGATAGAGTTGTTCAATGAAGCTTGTAAAAGATATTCAGACAATGATTAATAAATGATATATGCATTACTTTTTGAACCGAGTAATTTTCTTGGAGAATATGTTTTTTGACAATTTTGACACATCACATAAATAAAGTTGGACATTAAGGTTTTGACCTTCCTATAATTATTGTTCTCTTTTCTTTCTATATGTGCTCTTCATCATTCAAAATTTTGAAGTAGGTCTATGGACAAGATTTGATAACTTATTGGTTTGACCCCTAATTAATCTCAATAAACAAGGTGGCCAGAAATGTTAGAAACATTCAAATGGTTCTTACTTCAAGTGAATCCTTGCATTTTAGTTCATAAAGCCATCCATCTGTCTGGGTTTTACCTGTTACTTTGGATGAAACCCATGTTTGAATATTTTCTTCTCATTGGTTGGTGTATTTATGAATCATAATTTGCTTTAGTAAAGTTCTACTTGGTAGTTTGTATTTCATTTGTCAAAATGCACGACATTTGGGTTTCCATTTAGCAAGTCTTTTCTGCACTAACTGTGTTGCCTTTGTGTGCCTATATGCATGCCCTAACTGTTGTCTACAATCTACATGTGGATATGCATTCCAAATGTTGCCTAAGTGTTGCCTACATGTGCCCATGTGCACCTATTGAAAGCCCCAAGTGTTGTCTTTGTGTTCTTATACGCATGCCCCCAATTGTTGCCTGTGTGGATATGCATTCCAAATGTTGCCTAAGTTTTGCCTACATGTGCCCATGTGTGCCCCCAAGTGCCTATATGCGTGGCCCCAAGTGTTGCCTACAAATGCCCCCAAGTTTTGCCGTGTGCCTATGCGTGCTTCTGAATGCCCCAAAATTGTTGACTTCGTGTGTGCTTGCTTGAATGCCCCAAAATGTTGCCTTCATGTGTGCTCACTTGAATGCCCCGAAATGTTGCCTTCGTGTGCCTATTACATGCCCAAAGTGTTGCCTACATGTGTGCTTACTTGGATGCCCCAAAATGTTGCTGGCGTGATAATCTACACCCAAAGTGTGTTTGTTGCCTACATGATTCTATGTGTGTGAATGCCCCAAATGTTTGCCTTTGTGTCCCTATATGCCGCCTACATGATCCTATGTATGTGTTCACTATGAAATTTCCCCGATAGTTGTCTACGTGTGGTTCGATTTGTTACTTTCGTACTCAACAGGGTGTTAAGAATTTGTTATTTCATTCCTCATTTTATAAAAGTACATTGGGTGATAGATTGTGTTGGTCGTGGACATAATGCATGTAAGACGCTTTGGCTTGACCGATCTATATGGTATGTTAGGTAGACAATCGATACCTTATTATAGTCTGTTGTTATAGGCTTGTGGCTGATTTGTAGTGGTGCGTCAAGTTGACAGCTGACACTTATTATAATTAGCCATAACCCGTCAATCTTTTTGCATGGATCCTCGCACTCGTCTTTGCTTGGAATCTCCATGTAGCCAACCCCATTAAGTTGCTCTTGCCACCACGGGGTCTGGGTAGGGTCATAATCTATGCATCCTTACCCCCACCCTGCACTTAGATTCTATAGTGTATTTACTGAGAAGCAAAATTTCGACTGAACCATCCAACCGATATTGTCTGAAAAAGAACAATAGTTTAAGAGTTCCAGATTCTGATGAGAAAAATTTGTAATGAATTGAAAACTTGGTCAGGTCTAATGTATTGGAAATTCAGACAAATAGTCCTAGTTTGTCCGAAATGAGTTTCTTCAATGTAATATATGTTAGGTTTATCTGGTAAGAGTTGTGTTGGAAGGCATCCAGGATACTTTCCAACGCCTTGGGTTGCCTAAACACCGTGACAACTGTGCTTGATAACAATACTATTGATCGAGTAAATTAGGATTTTTTTAATTTGATGTTGGCTAGAAACCAGGTTCCAGGTGGTCATTGAGATACAACCTGCAGATGCAATCGAAATGATTAAAAGGGGAAAGCTACCCTTTTGCCAAAGAAGGTTTGGTGGCTTTAGTATCCATAAAGGCCTGCATAATTGTTGATATCATCATTGTAGCTTCTCAGCTTATCAGAGCTTTAACTTGCCACTCTGTTAATTACAGTAGTAAATAATGGGTTTGAGTGGTTCATCTCTTAAATAATCTTTCCTTAACTTCTGAATCCTTTACATATGTCTCTTCTGACCATATTCTTTGAATATATTGAGAGGCTCCTTGGGGCATGTTAACAGACCTCATTTATTGACAAATAGGTGCTTGTGGTAGTCATCTCTGTCCAAAGAATTGTTGTTGAGACTGTTACTCATTGCCCATAAAACTAGTCTAAGAGGATGAGTTGGCTATGCATTTTTAAGAGTGGTATTTGCATGTTATGGAGAAGTAGGTAATGATCCCTCCCCTCTGCTCCTTATATTTTGATCCTCTAGAGATCTGTTGGCAAGGATCAGTATCTCTTGTAGGTACAAAACAGGACTTTCTTAACGTCGCAGTGGGTAGATTCAACCACCTACAGGAGAACAAGACTAATTGTTAGAAACAGAGACTTTTGTTTCAAGTGGAAGAATTTCTCAGTGGAGTTGGTATGGGGCGACCATATTATAGAGATTGTTTTTTCTTTGCTTTACTTGCAGAAACTCCCTTCTCCAACTTTTATTCATCTATACTCATTATTTCATATATAGCTATTTAGTTATTTGGAAAATGATCATTTGGTTTATGTATACTTTTCTTTGAATAAACTTTAGTTTGATGTAAACTACCCTAAGGTTCTGTTTGTTTCAATGGAGAACAGTTTCATGGAGAATCAACTTTTATTTCATTGCCAGCCATCATTTTACTCACTGTGAACTACCCTAAAGCATATTTTGGCATTTGGTAAAATTTGAATGCCATTTGATGTCCCAGCTCTAAGAGGAGAGAGCTACTAAGGGGTAGGGGTGCAAGTTTGGCCCTAACGGCCCAAACTCGCCTTTGGCCCGCCCTGATCCCAAACAAGTACCGACCCAAAAATTTTGGCCCTGAGGGCCGGCCCCTAAAATTTTTTACCCTGAGTCAGGGTCAGGGCCAGGGCAGTTAAGGGTTGATGTCTTTGGCCTACCCAGCTCGCCCTGAACCTGGCTCTGATTTTTTTACCCTGACTTTTGGCCTTGGTTTTGGTCAGGCCCAACCCTGATTTTTGACCCTGATGTTGACCCTGGTTGTGATCCTGATGTTAAACCTAAATTTAACCTAATTTTATATATTGTTTGACATTGAGTTAATGACACATAATATTTAAATTTTACAAGGACCAGTTAATGAGGAAGAGTGAAAATGGAAATGCAATGAAGGATGCTAAAAGAAAATGATCGTTTTCTTTTTCTTTTGAACAAATTTGAGTTCTTTAGATTTTTTGTTTCTTAGAATGTTTTCCTCTTTGTTTAACATGACAAGGGTTTTGAGATCTTCATATTGATTGCCTTATTATGATGATCTCTTTGTTTATCATGACAAATAATTGAAAATTTTTGGATTATTTGCTTTCTTAGGAATGATCTCCTCTTTGTTTACCATAATAATTGAAGCTATTTATATTGTTTGAATGTTTGCTTTAGGATGTTCTCCTCATGACAAGTAATTTGTAACTTTGTATTTTTTATCTCCTCTTTATTATGAATATTTTTTTATTTTTAAGTTATTTTATATTTTGCAGGGTCAGGGTCAGGGTCAGGGTCATCCCGGCCCGACCCTAAAAAATCAGGGTCAATCAGGGCTGGTAAGAGTTGGGCTAAACCCTGAAGGGTAGGGTCAGGGTTGAAGTTTTGAGGCCCTGAGTCAAAGTCAGGGCGGGTTTGGGCCTAGTTAAGGGGACTCAGGGTTGGACTAGGGTTTTAAGAAACCCAGTCCACCCCGGCCCTGTTGCACCACTACTAAGGGGTGGAGGGAGAGTCGAATCAGCAACCTCTCCCTCCTTTGCCTCCATCATCCCCACCCTTGCCTAAACCCTCCTCCTCATCCATCACCACCATCACCTCTCCCCCCCAAACTGCTTCCACCTCCACTCCACCACTACCATCACCCAATCCCCATCCATAACCTCCACCTCCTCCCCTCTACCACGATCACCACAACCACCTCGTCCAGCCCTACCATCCTCCTCCTCCATCATCACTGCCACCATTGCGACCTCCTTAACCTAGCCCAACAACTTCCTCCTTCTCCATCTCTTGTTGAGCTTCATGATGATGGGACAAAGATTACACCTAAACATGAACTCTCATTTGGTATGAATTTTGAATGAGTTATTAAATTGCTCATTTATCCTCATCACTTGAAGAATCCAGTATATTAGTTTTGGACAAGTATTTTCTGTTTGAGAGTAGTCTTTGCACCCAAACACAGAGGTGCGCAACCATAAGAGGGGGCACGGTGGTCATTGCTCCCCCGTTGTCTATGACAGGGCCGCTATCAGACAGAATACTCCCATTATTCTTACTTACTTGGAATGGTAAACTAAAAGCCAGTTACATAGCCTTTTTCACCCCCCCCCCCCCCCCTCTTCCTTTTGGCACCCAGGTGGAACTACACAAAAGAAGCAAACTCATGGCTCCAAGACACCGAAAGCAAATATGGAATGACAAGGTGTGGCATCTCACCTCACTTTCTCATATAGGATTGCTTGTCCTCCTCTACTAATCAAAGAATCTTAACTAGCTTCAAGCTCATATACCATATATTCATAACCCTTCACCTCCCTAATATTACTCCCCCAAAACATCTAAATTGTCCTCACATTACACCCTCTTCCGTCTGCACACAAATGCACCCACCACTTGATGATGCAACCCGCAAAGTCCTAATCGAAGGTGGCAACAATGACTACGATAACTACACCGAAGTTGACGATGACTATGCCGATGAGACTTCTTCTTTCCTCCATGTGATCAATACAATCCTAAGCGGCACCGCTCGCCTCAACGTTCTCTTACCCACTGCAACCATCCTCTCATTCACCATCTTTGCTCCTCTCCTAACCAACGATGGCAAATGTGATAACCTTAACCGTTGGCTCATGGCTTCCTTCATTGGAATATCAGCTGCTTCATGTGTTTTCTTCACATTTACAGATAGTTTTAGAACAGCTTCAGGGAGATTATACTATGGGATTGCCACATTTAATGGGATATGGACTTTTAATGGAGGTAGAAAGAGACCATTTCGGCCAGCTGATTATAAGCTAAGGTGGGCTGATCTCTTCCATGCAACTCTTTCCTTGATTGCGTTTTTAACATTTGCAGGGTCTAATTTTGATGTTGTGCTTTGTTATTATCCTTCATTGCCAAGGAAGGTGACCAACACGGTTCCTCTTGTGGTTGGGTTTGTTATAAGTGTATTGTTTGTGGTGTTTCCTTCTAAGAGAAAGGGTATTGGGTATCCTTTCTTGCTTAGGAGGGACGCTTTGTACTTTAGGAGTTAAAGAGAGATTTTTCTTATACGTAAAGAGTTTGTTATGTTAATGATTCTAATAAAGAAAGATGGAAGGTGATGTGGGTTTTGATTATGGTAAAGCCGTGTTCTTGTTGACCAAAAAATCTTTGAGGTTACCTCTGTGTTCACATTTCATCAAAGGCGAAAAAGGGTGTATCAAATGCACGAGAGTCTCGTCACTTCAAGTTTTGAAGAGAGTCATAATGTATGTCAGTCTTAACCCTTACTTCATAGAAACAGTCTTCTTACTAGTTCAAGGTTTAAAAACTCAGAATCAAGAGCTGAATTGGTCCTTGTAATGGAATGTCAAATTGGTGCCACAATATTTGGACATTTGGTTCCAGTCCATTGGTTACAGTTGGATCCTATTGAATAGGATGGTATTGAGGTCATTTGAATTCTTGTGCAAGGTCTGAAAAAAAAACCCCTCAATTAATTAAAGGGAGAAAAAATGCTGTCCTTCCCACCTTCTAAGTCCAGACACAATGCACCTCAGGTATTTTCACACCCAAACACATTCTGGCATAGAGGAAACGGGCAGAAACGTTCTTTCTCCTTTCATTAAAATACCTTACATGTGTGCATGTCACACATTGTAATGGGCTGGAGGAATAACCATTTTTTATGACTTCACAATTTTTAAGTTTGGATAACCTGTCAAGAAAATGTGTCATCACGAAACGGTACACAAGACACACAAGACGTTACGGTGGTTACTTCATCTGTGCACTAATACGGGGATCAATTAGGAGATACATGCATCTAACCGGGGTTGGATGGGTTGAAATCGTCTACAATTCCGATCTCGTATAATTTCGTGAAATACCATCTTTAGGGGATAACACGTGTATTGATATCAATGCAATGGTCCAGATCTGGTACAACTAATAAAACTTTAAATCAGTAAAAAGTCATTTAAAACAAATCTGGACCATTGCATTGGCATCAATACACGTGTCACTCCCTGAAGGTGGTATTTTATGGAATTATATGAGATCGAAATTACAAACGAATTTTTTCCGGGCTGAATGGTCACTTCGTCACCCCTATGTCTGGTTGTAGGGGCGTAGGAATCTTTTTTCCTTCCTATTTTATAAGCTCTCCACATGGGTCCTGTCAAGGAGATTCCTTATTTCACGAAACCCAATAAGACTCAGTCAACTATGGCATGCCACTTGGTATTTGGTAGTTGGTAGTTGGTAGTGAACACGTTTTGGAAGGTTCAACTTAAAAATAAAAGTCATCTTTTAGGAAGGTACTTCTAAGGATAAGTTTTACTTGGTCTCTAAACCAAGCTCATCTCTAAATTCTATTGATATCCACTATTTAATAACTTGACGCATTAGCCAACCAACGTTTACTTCTCACCTCTCTTATTTAACTAGCTATTTAGATCTCAGATCCACCTTCATCTCAATGGTCAAATCTTCAAGTTTTAAGCTTCAATCATCATTACCCATCTGCCCAACAATCTACAATCTCTCTAGCTTTCTGAGTTCTGAACTTTCCTCCATCAGAATTCATTCCCCAACAATCACAATCTCTTTCTGAAGTACTTCCTTTATCAGAATGGAAACAGAAAAGTCTCTCAGGAGTAGAACCAAAAAGGATACAGGTGGATCAGATCCAACCAGCTCATCAGATGATGAAAAGGAACAGCTGATTCCAAGTGCTTCATCACCATCATCCTCTTCATCGCAACGAGCAATCTCTGCAACTCTTGCGAGTGCTGCAAACTTGGCAAACCTCCTCCCAACAGGCACTCTTATGGCCTTCCAACTCCTTATCCCAATCTTCACCAACAATGGCACCTGTGACTCTGTGACACGCCCTTTGACAATGCTACTGTTAATACTACTCTCTGTGTCTTGCTTCCTTGTATGCTTTACAGACAGCATCAGGTCAGATGGGCAAGTTTATCACGGCATCGCCACCCCAAGGGGTATGTGGCTTTTCGACTACTCACCATCCACAAGTTCGAGTCTTCCTGATCTCAGCAAGTATAAGCTCAGGCCCCTAGACTTTGTCCATGGGACCTTAACGGTCTTGGTATTCATCTCCGTCGCCTTAAGAGATAGGAATGTGACGAGTTGCTTCTACCCTCAGCCGAAACACGAGACACAAGAAGTTCTGGACATAGTCCCTATGGGATTAGGGCTCATGTGCAGCCTGCTGTTCATGGTTTTCCCCACCATACGGCATGGTATAGGGTACCCTGTTACTCCTGGGAAGTGACTGAAAGCTCATCCCTGCATGGATCAAGATAGGATTTCTTGTTCCTTATTTGTATCTTTGTTTTTCTTGCTAAATAATACAGACAGTCAACAGAATTAGAGTACAATGCACCCTTCATTGAACTGAAAAATAATCCTCTGTTTTTCTCATCCCTGTTTTGATCCCATTGAACTAACACCATGAAGAAGAAATTCAATCAATCAAGAAATCAATGGATGATATCATTACAAGAAAGAATATTGAACACTTCCGAAGCTCGAAATTAGATTGCTACAAGGAATCATATGACCTAAAGATACATCAAAATCAGTTTGTCATTCAACTTTTATTACAAGAGAATAAAAACTATGGTACATCAAACGTGAAGATTCATGTACAATGGCATCAAACCGGAACTAATACATCTTTAAGTTTTATCTTTTCTCTAATAATTGCTTCCTTCATCATGGGTAGTTTATGGTGAACCTTTTTCCAAATGTGGTTCACCGCACCATCTGGAGAAACTGGCCCAATACCACCTGGATGGCCATTATCATACTCAAAAATTGGCTGAATAAGAGCCATAGTTTGGCGGAATGCATCCTTCTGCTCTTTAAAGAAACTCTTTAGGTGGCGCATAAGCCAGTTTGATTGCAATGCATCATTCACTAATACAAAACCTGAAAAATCCATGTAGTCCACCATCCCTTCAAATGGAAGCTCAATATTGTCACTTACAACCACAGGTATACAAAGACTCTGAATGGCATCAAAAAGTCGGCATGAAGTGGGTGTATCACCAGCTGGGTACAAGCAGAATGCTGATGTCCTCATCCCCTTTATTGACTGCTCCCTACCAGTGGCATTAGGAAAACCTTCTTCCATGACGACACCAGGTTCATTTGCCGACAAGTCCCACAAATTTTCACGAACCAGGCCTCCCAGTACGAAGAGCAGTTATTATTAGAGAATTGTCTTGTAAACAAGAAGGCATCAGGATATCTTATCGACTTCAGTAACAGATCTAGCTAATCTTAAATATGAGGTCTTAAACAAAAAGATATAACTCAGAGAACAAGCGGGCAATAACCATCTCAAATCTCCAAAACTCTACTAATCTACAGTTATATCAAGATAGTAGCCCCCAAATTTTTTTGACAGGTAAGGGCATATCCAGTGCACGATGCTTCCACCACTGCGAGGTCTGAGGAGGGTCATAATGTACAATTGTACACGGCTTTAACCCCCACTTTGCAGAGAGGCTGTTTCCTGACTCGAACCTGCGACCACTTGGTCACAATGGAGCAACCTTACCCCAATGATTTTTATTGGGAAATCTTAGTCAATACAAACAGTAAAGAGAAAATAAAAACCAAAGCCCAAGGTACCTGAATTGGGCTGTTCTTAATTACTCAGAACTGTAGTAGAATACATTCCTCAATAATGTAAGCTGCTGAACCCAACCAATCCTTCTTTGCAGATTTTGGAAGTTTTCACTAAGGTTGGCCAATCTTAAGCTAGACACAAGGAAGATCTTGTTTACAAAGATTTTAATCTGGCTTGTGTACCTCGATAAAGAAAAAGAAAAAGAGAAACTTCTTTTTATCCCCCCAAAAAAAGAATAATAAAGAAATGAAGAAAAATAAAACTTTCTATGCTACAACTAGTTGAAATGCAAGAGCTTCAACTAAATCCAGCTTCTTCAGAAACTTCTTTTTATCCAAATCCACTTTTGAATGCGAGTTCAAAGGGTAGCCAACCATTCCACAAACCTTGATGATATATGCCTCAGACAGAAAGTCATATCTAAGACAAACTTCGTTCCATATTAAGCACATCCATCTAACTATTCCCTAAATCACAAACTAGTTCACTAATATTTTCTCTTGTACAGTTTCTGATGTCAACCATAGGTAAGCCCAAAGATGAAAGAGTTTTGAATATAAAACAAGTCTAGCATGATCAGGGTACAAATCAAAAAAGATTGCACTAAGATAAAGACAATATAACCTTTGATCAGAAGCATATAAAGTGAAGGCCATCATAATGTAAAGGAGGCACAGAGCAATGTTATGCAACACTATGAGTGTTAACAAAAAATGTTTGTAAAAGCCAGTAAAAAATTGACGATTCTTAAAGCTAATGTTCCATTAGTGAATAAAAGGTTAAAACTCAAATGAAAGAAAGGAATCATATCCCAAATGATCAAAATTAGCAACTTCCTAGTAACAATAAGTACATTATTTTCTGACTTATAAGCATAGTTCGAAAACTCATATTTTGGTCTTGTTTCTTCAAACCAAAATGAGTGAAATTAGCGAAATTTCAGCCGGAAATTGCATTTTATGCCATGTTTCGGTTTGTCATTCGGGGGCAAATGGCTCCGATATTTCAGGGAAACCTTATTCTAGCTTATTCAAGGAAACCTTATTCTAGCTTATATAAACATATGGAAACCTCTATCTTGCAAGAAAAGTCACAAAAAGTGATGGTTTGGATTAACAAGCTGAACCTTATATATCTTGTGTAATATTGCCCCTTCTACACATTGTTTCAGTACTAGAAGACAGGAAAAACAAGTAAAACAAGTAAATTATGCACCATGAATGAAGAAACATAATATTGATTAATTATTTATGATAATACAAACTACATGTAACATAGACTCCCACGTCCCAACAATACAACAGTCTGCAAATACACGAGTACAAAGTACAAACAAGAAAGTGGACCAAATCAGCAAAATTAACTAAATTTGGATGAAATTGTGCTGATCCCTTAATTCGCCTCCTGTTTCATCTCGGCATTTGTAGAAATCAGTGAAATTTTGCTGAGATTTCAGCGAGCTTTTTGACTATGCTTATAATTACCGTGTACTACCAACACCAGATTAACAAAGAAGATAAGGCTGCCATTGGGGGGGGGGGGGGGGAATGGAAATAGGAAGAAGAGTGTGAAAACTTATCAGTTCACTTTTCAATTCTAATAAGTGCAAAAGTGATGCTGAGGGAGTTAAGCATATTCCCATTTCAGTTTTGGTGGATAATAGAGTAATCTTATTTGGTATTGGCATTCTCTCTTTCAGATTTCCATCAATTGGAAGTCTAGGGGACACAGAAACAGCCTTATGCCAGATTTGCTTGAAGGAGTCCAGGTCAGAACTTTTCCTCTGCTCTACGTCTCATGAGAAAAGCAAGAGCTTTGATTTCCTGTGAACATCGCATTATCATGAAACCAAATCTATTGGCATTGTTGCAAATAAATGGCTAAAGCAGTCTTGGATATTCTATCAGTATCTATTGCCCTTTATCCATTTAGGAGGTTGCTAGCTCCAGGGTGCTGGTTTGATGCTTCAGTCTTGTGCTTGTGGCTCTAGAGAAAAAAAGAAAAACCAGACATCTTAGTTTATCACAAGATATTCTTAAATGCACTCATATTTGACGTATCTTTGAGCTACTTTTCATGTTTAACATGAATTTCAGAGATACACATACATTAAATAAGATATACATGTAGGGTTTAAATAATTGGTCTGTATCGTATCGGCCATATCATATCAACCGTATGGTATCGGTATCGGTATCGGTATCGGTATCGGTGGGTATCGATACGATATGATACGTATCGTATTGTATATTGTATCAGATCTTTAAAAAGATTACTATATGATAGTTTTAAAATATCGGTCTGTATTGTATCGTATTTGTGTCAAAGGGGATCAATACGATACAAGTACTACAACATTGTGGGGTGGTTTCTGATTCCGGTCACAAGAGTCTTGGTTGGTGTTCTAATCAAGAACTTGCAAAGTCGTTAAGATTAAAATTAGCAGCCGAGAAACTGAAAACTACACAATACAGCTAAATTTGCACCAGCAACAAGTTGATGTTTGAGAATTTGGTGTTCTGCACTTGTATATGAACAAATAAAAAGCCCGAGTATGAAAATAATAAGCATGCCTAATGCAGGACGAGGCCAAAATTTGGTCCTATTTTAATATTTATGGGGTATGGGATTTTTAATGCTTTGGGTTGTATTTGTAATGGGCTGAACTAAAAGGCCCAAAACTGAGGTTCTAAAGGGGTGCACGTAAATAGAAATTTAATTAGTAGTGGGGTCCATTAGGTGATTTAGTTGCTTTAGTTTAGTCATTGAAGAGTCCTATTTTGGTTAGTTCTGTGGGTGGAGAGTCCTTGTTAATTTAGTCTAGCGATATAAGAGTTTCAGATTTAGGAAACTTTCTTTTGTTTTCTTATAAATATATAGCCACCCCACCCCCCCCCCCCCCCAAAAAAAAAAAAAAGAGCAAATAATCAAGGCTGGCTGGCTGCATCAACACCTTTAACCATTTATCAGGATCTAAATGAAACAGTGCCATGAATTTATGAAAACTAAAAAGGTATTTACAATTGCTAAGTGCAATATAGAGACTTCTCAGTAAGGTGTCCCCTTTTAATTTTTTTTTTTTCTTTCTCGTAACAATTCTATTATCTATAGCTAGTTAATGATTAGGTCAAGATAATAACTGACTGAATAAGGAAGTAAGCAGGTCTGCAAATAAAATAGTGTTGCGGTATTTTACTTCACAAATTTATGCCATTACTCAAAAAGAAATGGAAACATTGGCATATTAAACTAATCAATAACAGGTAAGGAAAACTTATGCTGAAATTATATGGGTTGCTCTAACAGAAATACAAACTTCTTGATTTTTATTTGATCAATTTAGGTTGACGTCAAAATTAAGATCAAGCAGAACATGAAATTGGAAACCAAAATAGTTGAAATGGAAGGATGCTAACCCGGTGCCTATGTTTGGCTCCTTTAAAGTAAAGGAGAGTCTGTCGATCCTGATTTTCCTACAAGTGCACTATAGGTAGTAGGTGAGTGTAGGGCACAATCACATCTTTGAGCAGCGAAACTTGGGTATGTTGTATCATATCATAGGAGTCACTCAAAGTCTTTGAGTCAAGCCTATACCAGCCACCAAAATCAACCACCAGAAGAACTGCTGCAGCTATCTCAGCTCTAACATGCCACATTGCAACTGGGTCTGTCAAAGAATGCTTCAAGTTTAACACAACCTGACAATCCAGAGACTGAATCATAAGCTACTACAACTAGTTTCATTTTTCGCAGATAGGTAAAGCAATATACCTTTATATCCATTAATTGTAGAACAAATTTAAGATTCTGCCAAAAAAAAAAGAAAAGAAGAGAATAGACCATGATGAAAACAATATCTGGTATTTATTTTAGCAATTGAAGAATAATAGAATAAGAGCTCAAGAACTCAAGTGCATGGAATGGACGTGTATTTATATAAAAATAAAAAGGGAAGAAGTTTCCACTCAGAAAAGAAGTTAGTGAGATGTTGCATGTCTTGAATATATGGAAATGTATTGACTGCAAAGAGACGAAAGCCTCTTCTAAAGGATGTACAGGTAAAACCAAAAATGAAAACCTTTTTAAAGGGGGAAATTTTTTAAAATAAATAATATAAGAAGCAGCACATTTATGGTAAACAGGAGTTGTACAAAAACTAAGCACCCAATCAAAATCCTTTTTAAGAAATTAGACCACAATCATTGATGAAACAGAAAAAAGAATATTCTTCATACAAATTTAAATTACAATAAAATAACTTTTTCGTCATGAGACAGGTGGGAACAAAAGCAAGTCTGGATGAACAACACAAAAAATTACCTGAAGATGCAAATCATACTGTTGAATAATGCATTATTGTAATAATGGATTTTAGGGTTTATATCCAAACGGGTCCTTAGGGTGTACCTAGACTGCTGTAAGGACTACTTATTTTGCTAAAGAGGAGGACTGCGCTCATTAAGGCATAAGTCCATATTTCCCAAAATCTTCATATTATTAGAGCAGGTCTGATCACCAAACCCCAAAAATCCCAGTCCATTACCTTCCTCCTCTACGTTTTACCCCTCACAGCTGCTGCCCAGCCCCACGCCCTTCCCTGCCGCTGCCAATGTCTTCTAACTCGCACCACCTAGGACTTACCCAACACAAGCCTATCCACCCAAAAAAAAAAAAAAAAAAATTCTAGGCTCTCTCTGTTAAGGGGGCAATTGTGCCTCTCATTGGCTCTCTCCCTCAATGGTGAGTATTCTCCCACTGGGGGGCTTTGTCTTGCCGTTTCTCATGCTCAATTTCTATGCTTCATTAGCTCTAGATTGGTTGTCATCTCTTGTAATTGCTTGTTGAATTTACATCCGTGGCGTCTGAGGATTTTGGGACATCAATTACTCAGGAAGTAGGGGGTCATTCCTCTGGTCAAGTCTATCCTCTCTACCCTACTAGCACATCAAGTTGGATGGGAGCAACTATCTATTTTGGTCTCGGTCTTACTACCTGTCGATTGCTAGTCGTGGTTATGCCGGGTTTCTCACAGGAACTTCACAATGTCCTACTACTTCAGGTTCTGCTCAGGATAAATGGGACGTTGCCAACTGGATGGTAATGTCCTATCTTATTAATTCTATGTCCCCCTTCTATTGCTCAAACATAACTGTTACTTGATTATGTTGCTAAAATCTGGAAAGCAGCTACGGCCACCTCTATCACGTGGGAAAAAGAGCCTAATGTTTTTGAACTACGAAAGAAGGTCCATCGGGCTATACTCAGAAGGAGCTTTCTATGGCTCAATATTACTCTGATATGTAGGGTATGTGGAATGAGATTGATTATTATGAGACCTATCAGCCTACTTGTAAGACTAATGTTGTTGGGTTTAAAAAGCGTGAGGAGCTCCACATTTCTGATTTTCTGACAAGTCTCAATGTGGAATATGATCAGATTAGGGCTAACATGCTTAATAGTGATCCTTCACCCTCCCTTGAGGAAGCGTATTCCTTCATTCGACTGAGGAACGATGCTGCAGCCTATTTCTCAGGATTGATCCGCTATAGTTTCTGCCACTGGTATAGGTTCTCGGACTACTACCTCATCCTATTCTAACAAACCAGCTGTCAAATGTGACCATTGTGGCAAGAATCGTCACACTAGGGCCATAGTTTGTGGCCATAGTGCATCTGTAGCCTCCCTGTCCTAGATAATTGACTTTGGGGCTACTGATCACATGACCAGTTTGCACACCTTTTTTTCTACCTATTGTCCCTCTTCAGGTAATGTAGACACCCAATTTTGTCATCTCCAGCCACTACCCTCACAGGTAATACCAAAGTTCATGTTGCTAATGGTTCCCTTTCCCCTATTGCTAGATCGGGTTCCATTCAGTGCCTCCTTAGTTGTCATTGTCTTCTTTGTTACATGTCCCTAAGTTTTCTACTAATTTACTGTCCATTGGTAGTGTTACTAAGTATTTGAACTGTAAAATCACTTTCTTTCCTACTCACTGTGTGTTTCAGGACTTGGTAACGGGGGCAACGATTGACAATGATAAAATGAGTGGTGGTCTCCGTTACCTAGACATTGGTCCCTCACGGGTTCTACACACTTCATCTGATTTGCACTCTCAGAACTTTTGGATAGGTATCGCCATCTGGGTCACCACCCCATGGGACACTTTATCTAGATTATTTCCAGCATTAGTTACGCACTGTACTATAGACCAGTTTATTTGTGATGCTTTTGTTTTGGAAAAACAAACTCATAATGTTTATCCTCTTTCTGATAATAGAAGTACTACTCCTTTTGCTTTAATTCATTCTGATGTTGGGGCGCTGTCTGCCGTGTCCCTATTTCTGGCTATAGATGGTTTGTTACTTTTATTGCTTGTGATACTCGTTCTACTTGGATTTATGTATTGCATCATAAGAATGATGTTTTTCAGTGCTTTCGGAAATTTCATTGCATAGTTCAAACACAATTTGATGCTAAAATTAAAATACTGCGAATTGATAATGGGAGGGAATATATGGATGGTTCCTTTATTCCTACTTGATTGATCATGGGATCATCCATCAGACTAGTTGTGTGGTCACTAGAGCAGAACGGTGTGGTTGAATGCAAGAATCGTCATCGACTTGAGGTTGTTTGCTTCTTGATGTTGGAGATGTAGGTCCCTGCTCCCTATTGAAGTGAGTCCTCACTGTTGCCTATCCCATCAATAGGATACCTTCATGTATACTTGGTTTTAGAGTCCCATTAAGTTATATCTGGGCCTCTTACCTTTGTTATTCTGCCCAAGGTATTTGGTTGTGTTTGCTTTGTTCGTAAACTTGATCATCAAGTTTCGGGAAAACTTGATCATCGTGAACTCCGGTGTATTTTTGTGGGCTATTCCCCCACTCAGAAGGGCTATCAGTGCTATCATCCACCTTCTCGACGACTCTTTATGTCTATGGATGTGATCTTTCGTGAGACAAGCGTACTTTCCACCTCTTCAAGGGGAGTTATCTGGTAGTGAAGAGGTGATTCAAATTCCTACTTTTGATTGTCCTTTCCTTACCATAGTGATGGTGCTACTCAGAGGAATACTGACAATAAGATTATTGATTCAGAGGCTCCCATTAATCCAGCGGTTACTATTCAGGGGGAGCAACAGATTCAGAAGAAAACACAGTATGGTCCAGTGATACAGATATTCTCTCGCAGAAAAGGAGAACTGACACTACCACTCATACTACCATTGTTACTCCACGCTTCCCGATCTTGAGTCTTCTCTCCCAAGTATAACATTTCCTCTTACTTTTGATCAATCTCTTGATGTTCCTATTGCTCATAGAAAAGGTAATAGGACTTGTACCCAGCATCCTATTTCCAACGTGGTATCATACAATGCTCTTTCCCCATCACATCGGGTATTTATATCTTGCTTATCCTCTGTTTCTATTCCGAAAACCTGGCAAGAGGCAAATGCAGAACCTAAGTGGAAGGAAGCAATGAAGGAGGAGATGAGAACTCTTCACAAGAATAGCACATGGGATCTGGTTGTTCCTCCCTTGCAAAAGCGACTAGTTGGCTGCAAATGGGTGTTCGCGGTTAAGCATAATATTGATAGGACTATGGATAGATACAATGCAAGACTAGTGCAAAGGGCTTTACTCAAACTTATGGAATTGACTACCAGGAAACTTTTGCAATGTGGAAAAAATGAATGTTGTTCGAGTTATCATCTCCTGTGCAGTGAACCAAGGATGGGAGTTACAACAAGTAGATGTTAAAAATGTCTTTCTTAATAGAGAGCTGATTGAAGAAGTGTATATGGACATTCCACCTGGATACACTAATCTATAAACACAAGGCAAGGTGTGTAGACTGAAGAGAGCTTTGTATGGATTAAAGCAATCTCCCAAAGCATGGTTTGGTCGCTTTTACAAGGACATGATAGCAATTAGCTTTACTCAGAGTAATGTTGATCATACTCTATTTATTAAAAGAGTGGGTGATCAGATCACGATGCCGATAGTATATGTGGATCATAGTTTTTAAGGCGCTGGTAAGGCGACATAGTATATGTGGAATTGTGGATTATATTGTTATTACTAGCAATGATACAGACGAAGTCTCTAAACTCAAAACGTATTTTGGTGAGGAGTTTGAGATCAAGGACCTAGGAAGGCCGAAATACTTTCTTCGTATTGAAGTAGCACATTCAACCAAGGGTATTGTTCTCTCTCAGAGAAAGTATACCTTGGACCTCCTCTCAGATACTGGTATAGAGGTATGTTAGTGTAAACCACTGGAAACTCCTATTGACGCTAATCATCTCAGAAGTAAGAAAGGCTAACCAGTTAATAAAGGTCGGTAACAAAGGCTGGTTGGAAGACTCATATATCTATCAAAGACTAGACATAACTTATGCAATAAGTTTGGTGAGAACATGCATGATCCTTATTCCTCACATATGGATGTTGTGAACCAGATCCTTAGGTACTTGAAAGACTACCCCAGGAAACGACATTTTGTTCCCTCCTACAAATCATATGAGGATTAAGGCATACACTAATGCTAATTGAGCAAGTTCCCCAGATGATCGTCTCTCTATTACTGGCTATTGTACATTTGTTGGTGGTAATTTAGCTACGTGGCATACTGAAAAAAAGTCAGTTGTGGCTCGATTGAGTGCAGAGGCAGAGTTTCAAGCTATGGCGTATGGGATTTCAGCTACTTTGGTTGCAAAGTCTTCTTCATGACTTGAGTGTGTCTGTCCAGATGCCGATGTTGCTATATTGTGATAATAAGTCAACCATCAGCATTGCACAAGATCTTGCTCAGCATGATTGTACTAAGTATGCCGAGATCGACAAGCATTTCATCAAGGAGAAGTTAGAACAAGAACTAATCTATATTCCTTTTGTGCGAAGTGAAGATCAGTTAGCATATGTTCTCACAAAGGGACTTAGTAGTAAAACTTTTTATTTTATTTTGTCCAAGTTGGATATGTGTGATATCCATACACCAACTTGAGAGGGAGTGTTGAATAATGCATTATTGTAATTATCGGTTTTTGGGTTTATATCCAAACCAGTCCTTAGGGTGTACTTAGACTGTTGTAAGGACTATTTATTTTGCTATAAATAGAGGAGGATTGTAATCATTAAGGCACAAGTCCATATTCCCCAAAATCTTCACATACATTCATACCCAAAGGTGCAAACTGAGCGAACATAACGGAATCTCATCTTGAATTAAGTTTCCCTCCAATGATCACCTTCAACAAACTCCACAACCTAAACCACAGGCACCACAAGAAAAAACTCAACCTATGACATAAGTGCCAAAGCAAACATCCCTGAAGTTTTTTAAGAGAAAAGCAAGATGAGTTCTTGTTAAGTATTAGTCACAGCTGGAGGTCTCCATAGACCTCCATGCCGTGGGGGAGTATACTTTGTATTTGATGGCTTAAGTCTAAGTCTTATCGTGTCTAAGCCTTAGTCATATCATTGACTAAGAGTAGTTTTACTTTATTTTCTTTTGTATTTTATCTCTAAATAATTTCGTGTTGTAGATAGGTATTAGAGTCCTATTCTGTTTATACTTGATCTTCAACTTAATATAAGCTTGGTGGGAAGATAGGCGAATTGAAATGTAAAGGTTTTACAAGAACAAGGGAGCATGAGAGAAGATGGAAGAGGAAGGTTGAAGAAGAAGAAGAAGTTGTGGTATAATGTTGTTTTCTAGAGAATGATCCCTACCAGGCCTATATGATGTAAGGAATTACATACACCTCCCTAGGGAGGTAAAAGGTAAAAAAGAAAATTATAATAAGACAACAAGATAATATACCAGTCCCTAAAGTACCCTTATTACATAATTTTAACACTTCCCCTCAAGTTGGAGAATAAACTTCATACGTTCCCAGCTTACATAGAGAGGTATTGAATTTGTGAGAGATAATCCCTTTGATGAAGATGTCTGCCAATTGATCACTTGCCTTCACAACAAGGGTGCAAATGTAGCCAAAGTCTTATCTTCTCCTTGACGAAGTACCAGTCTACTTCAGTGCTTTGGTCTATCATGTTGCATTGAATTGTGACCAACCTTACAGCTGCCCTGTTATCACAATAAAGCCACATAAGTCCTTCAGCGTCAAACCCCAACTCCTAGACCAACCATCTCAACTGTAGGAGTTCACAAACTCCATAAGCTATTGCCCTAACTCTGCCTCTACACTTGATCTAGCCAACCTTACCCCTTGCTTTGCAACAGAGGTTGTTTCCATTTTCGAACCTATGAACATGTTGCAATAGCAAACTTAACCATTCCGCCACAAGCTCCCCACTCACAAAAAGCATCAATTGTAAATAATACAAAATATTAAAAATAAAAAGAGAGCTCACACCTTAGTTTTGAAACCGCTTGGATGCCTAGGCGACGCCTTGACAACTATAATAGAGCTATTTAAACTTAATATGCATGAAATCTTTATGACTTCCCAAAAACACATCTGCATATATGCTATCATTTTTTTTTCTTCACATTTTTTTTCTAGTGGAAAGCATAGTTGTCACGGTGTCGCCTAGGCCGCGATTTGGCATCCTGGCGAAAATCCAAGGGCATGGCAATACACCGATTTATGGGAGTCACAATTGGCAGCCGCCAGGGTCGTATATGCGTCGCCAAGGCAGCGCCATGGACGCCATCGCACGCCTATTATACTAATCGATCACTTTTTGTGTTGTTTTTTTTTCTTTTTTACTTACTATTAGGTGAAATAGAAAAGAGACCAATTTCTCCAATTGAAAGTCGAAAACCCTCAAAGCTTCCTGCTATGACTATTAACCTTCTCCTTCTCCGGCACTGCGAGTGACGTCCTCCTTCTCCTTCTCCTTCTCCTTCTCCTTCTCTTTCTCCGGTAGTGAACCTGAACCTTCAAAGCTTCCGCCTACAACTGACATCCTCCTTCGGCAGTGAACCTGATTACTTGAACCTTCGAAGCTTCCACCTACGACTACAACTGACGTCCTCCTTCTCCGGCTCCTTCTTCGGCAGTGACCCTGAACCTTCAAAGCTTCCGCCTGCGACTACAACTGACGTCCTCCTCCTTCTTCTCCTTCTCCTGCAGCAAAACCAAGGTAAGGGGCCTAAGGGCCTACAACATCTTTCTCCTTCTCCTTCTTCGTCTTCTTCATCTTATTCTTCTCTGCTTCTCTTTCTTCTTCTTCTTCTTCTTCTTCTTCTTCTTCTTCAGTCCTTCTCTCCTCCTTCTTCGTCTTTTGCTTCTTATTCTTCTTCTTCTCTGCTACTCTGCTTCTCTTTCTCCTTTCTCTGTTCCTTCTTCTCTCCTTCTCTCCTTCTCTCCTTCTCTCCTTCTCAGTTCTCTCCTCCTTTGTCTTCTGCTGCTGAATTCTTCTTCTTCTTCTCTGCTTCTCTTTCTCCTTCTTCTTCTTCAGTTCTTCTCCTTCCCTGTTCCTCCTTCTATGGTTAATGTTTCATAACAGCATAAATGGAATTATAGAAATATAGAATTAGTTCTGAATCGAAGTATTGGATTGCTTGTTTTATTGCCTTATTTTAATCCTTTCTTGGATCACTTGTTAAGTTGCTTCTGACTACTGATTTGAATTTTTTTGGGATTTTGACGTTGTTCTAATGGTTTTTGGTTAACATATATGTTAATGTTACTGTTTAACAAGTGTTTATATCTTTACAACTTGTATAGTTGTATACTTAAATACTTAATGTTAACGTTACTGTTTAACATACTTTGTTACTCTGTTTTATAAATTATAACTTGAATACTTGATGTTATCATGTTAATGTTATTGGTTAACACTTAACATACTTTGTTACTCTGTTTTGTAACTTGTAGGATAATAGGATTACAGGAGTTCATAATGGATGGTACTGTTGGTGGTAATAGTGGGGGTGATAATATAAGCACGGTTGCATATGATCCGTCCAAAGACCCAACCAGGAAGGCCAAATCAAATGACCCTGAGTGGAAGTATGGGTATTGGTCTGACCTTTCAGACAAGAACCTTGTTAAATGCACTCTTTGTGGAAAAGACCTCAAGTGTGGAATTAAAAAGTTAAAGCAACATCTAGTGGGTGGATATGGAGATGTTGCTAAGTGTACCAAGGCAACTGTAGCGATTGCTATAGAGATGAATGCAGCTCTTATGCGCAATAAGAAGAAAATGATGCAAGACATTTTGGAAGATGTTGATGTTGATGTTGATTTTGATGCTGGTGCTGGTGCTGGTGCTGGTGCTGATGTGGATGTTATATAAAAGTTGAAGGTCAAAGACAGTCTAATAAGACTCCTTCTACAACCTCTAAACTTATTCCTAGCTCTGGGACAGCTGCTAAGAAAAAGAAAGTAGTCATTCAGCCACAAGTAAGGGGCCCCATAGATGGTCATGTTAAACGGACTCCTGAGCAAGTGGTTGCTGAGAGGCATCTTAAAGGTAGTACTCAGACTACTATAGAGAACCGATTTAGATCAGTGGAAGAAAAAAAGAGAGTTGATAATCACATTGTCGACTAGGTTTATCAGTGTGGTATCCATTTAATGCTCTTAAGTCAAGGAGGTTTGAGGTGATGGTGGAATCTATTGCACAGTACGGGTCAGGATATAAGCCCCCAAGTTATCATGAAGTGAGAGTGCCATCGTTAAAGGTAGCAAATGATAGAACTGCAGAGATGAAGAATAAATATGAAGAGTATTGGAAGCAGTATGGGTGCACTCTTATGACTAATGGGTGGATGGATAAAAGAGGAAGGCATTTAATTAATTTCCTCATTAACTGTCTAGAGGGGACTTATTTTATGGAATCTATTGATACATCTAGTATATCTCAAACTGCAGAGAAGTTGCTTGAATTGATTGACAACAAAGTTCAAGAAATTGGTGAGGACTATGTTGTGCAAGTTGTGTCAGATAATGCATCGGCTTATAAATTAGCCGATACAATATCGATGCAGAAGAGGACAAAGCTATATTGGACTCCTTGTGCAGCGCATTGCATTAACCTAATGTTGGAGGAAATAGGATTCTTAAAATCTAATAGGAATGTGATAAGTAAGGCAAAAAAAGTAACCAACTTCATCTATAGGCGCACACGCATTCTTGATGCAATGAGGGCTAAAACAAATGGGAGGGATCTTGTGAGGACAGCAGTTACTAGATTTGCAACTGCATTTCTGACACTTCAAAGCTTGTTAAAACATAAAAATGACCTAAGAAATTTGTTTATTTCTGAAGAATGGACTAGTTCTAATTTGGCAAAGACCGAGGCTGGGAAGAAGGTGGTTGATACGGTGTTTGCTGTAGCATTTGGAATGGTGTGGAAAATTGTCTTAGAGCTTCAAAGCCACTTCTTACTGTCTTGAGGATTGTGGATGGTGATGAGAGGCCTTCTATGACTGAGGTTCAATTTGCCATGGATGAGGCAAAAAAGAAAATAAAAGAAAATTTTGGGGATAAAGAAAGGCAAAACAAGAAAGTGTTAGATATTGTTAACAGGCGTTGGGAGATTCAAATGGGGCATCCTTTGTATGGAGCAGCACTATTTCTTAATCCTGGGAAATTTTTTTCTTATAAGGAAGGTGATGATGGTGGCTAACAAATTATATCTTCTCTTCAGCTTGCATTTAACGAAGTCATTGAAAGAATGATACATGAACCAGCTTTACAAGACAAGATAAATACTCAAGCCACTTTGTATAGATATTCTTGACGTGGTTTTGCCTCGGATATGACGATTCGATCACGGGCAACCATGAGTCCCAGTAAGTACATTGTTTAGTTGTTTTGTTTGTGTGATTTATTAAATATTAATCTAGATTTTTTTATACATATTTATTTTTTATAGTTACTTGGTGGGATTCATTTGGAGGTCATGCTTTTGAGCTTTCAAAGGTTGCAAGACGTATTCTAGGGCTTTGTTGCTCCTCTTCTGGTTGCGAGCGCAACTAGTGCACATTTGAGTTTGTAAGTAGCTGGGTATTACATCTATTTCATATTTTAGACTTTTTATTTTTGGAACAATAACTTTGTTTATCGTTCTCTATTGTTTATGAATTCAAATTCATACCAAGAAGAGGAATAGGCTGGAACATCAACGTTTGAATGATCTAGTCTTTGTTCAATACAATCGCTGCCTAGAAGAAAGGTTTCAACAAAGGCGTCTCGATAATAGAAATTATGATCCACTTGTGCTTGACGAACTGGATTGAGT
The DNA here is from genome assembly GCF_013358625.1 of Macadamia integrifolia. Lineage (NCBI taxonomy): Eukaryota > Viridiplantae > Streptophyta > Magnoliopsida > Proteales > Proteaceae > Macadamia > Macadamia integrifolia. The sequence continues at coordinate 13,545,385 of NC_056557.1, forward strand.
AGTGAGTGGATAATTAGCGAGTAAGTGGATGATGTAGTTCATCCCGATGGGACGTTGCTGGTAGAGCAATGGGGGCAACAATGGAGGGGCCCAATCGACCCAGGAGAACTCAATCATCAACCTCTAGAGGAAATATGTTCTACACACGCCATGGTAGAAGGAGGGCTGTTGGGGAGTCATCAGAATCAAATGGGGAAGAAGATTTGGAAGAAGAGGATGATGTGAATGATGACTTTGATGTCATAGATAACTTTTGTGAAAATGCAAATGCTTCTAGTGGACTACAAGGGAATCTGCCATCTGCTGATTTGTTGGATGATTATGATGATTAAGTTATTTGTGTTTGACTGTTTGAGTGTTTGAATTTTATGTATTATTAAAACTTTAAACTTTAAACTTGAACTTTGAACTTGGATGATTAGTTAAGTTTTCTTTTTTTATTTTATGTTGAGATCATTTACTATCAAGCTACATTGCTTCAGTAAGATCATTAATAGATTAACAGGTTAGCCATTTATCTTATCATTTGATCTATTCTTAGGTTTCTAAATATATATCTCTGATTCATTTATGATATATTGATATATATATATATATATATATCTTTTACTTTGTTCAGGTTGCTCACTCACTTCCAATCATTGCTTTCAAGCTTCAGTCATAGTTTAGCCTTTTACTTTTTAGTTTTGTGTATGTACATGTTGATTTTTTAAAACTTGATGAGTGATGACTTGATGTATAACTGTAGTCTGTATAAGTCAATAATTCATGCTGATTTTTTAGGACATGCTATGGCTATGTTGAATTTTTTATGATTTGATGTTGCTTAATGTTGGTTTTATATGTTATAGGGTATATATTCTAGGCTTGTAGCATGCTAAATAACTTTAAAAAAATAGGAAAAATAAAAAAGTAACATACTAAATAATTTTAGAAAATAGGAAAAATAAAAAAATGACACATGGGCGATTTGACCGCCATGGCAACACCAAAATGGGCGATTCATCGCCAAATCGATTAGCCACCCCTCCACCGCCTTGGATCGATTTGACCCCATGACAACTATGGTGGAGAGGGGGTAGATGAAAGGCTACAAGTTCATATCTGCATAAAGAATTTGGAAAAAAAACCACAAGCACAACATTCCTCAGTAGAACCACAATAAAAACACAAATAAAGAGAAACCTAGTGCATGAGGCTCCAGCTACTGCAAGGTCTGGAAGGGGCCAATGTATGCAGCCTCACCCCCACGCAATGAAAACACAAATATACTGATAAAATACTACTGCTCTATTAGCCTATATCATGGAAGGTTAGGGTATTTGCTTTTTAGATTCACAAAGAAAAATGGGAAGGGAGAAAAAAAATCTATTGAGGAAGAGGGGAAAGAGAAGGTGTTTTTGTCTTTCAAATAAAATAGGTTAAAGCATAGAACACAACTTTGATGATCTCACACTATTACCTCTCACAATGAAATAGAAAGAGATATGTCAAATGAACCTAATACTATGTAAAACCATAGAGCAAAAGAAAAAAATATGTTAGCAAAACAAGGATGAAAACTTAATTTAATACATTTATATTAGAATGATCGTAGTATTGATCCAACAATCTTAAGGTATGTCGCATCATCATCTACAACCAAAACACGGATACCAGCCCTAATGGATTTAAAGCTACTTGATTGGGTTGTCAAAGCTTTTTGTTTATCCATATTTGTACTTAGAGAGCCACAAGGTTATTATTAGGAAGATATCCTTAAAGGGACAACGGAGGGAGAATAGGAAGAAGACAATACACACAAACTACACAACTTTAGATAGAGAGAACACATGGTTTTGTTTTCTATTTTATAATTTAACTTCCTTCCCTTTTTTGGCAAAAGTTTTTATTTTTAAGAATAACCTAGCAAACACAAAATAAATTTGTGCATAGGCATGCACAATACCTAAAGTTTAGGACGCTAGGGGTGGTATCTCTCTTAGTCCTAAAGGGATTGATTTTGACATCTTTATTATCGAAATAAAGAGTGAATCTTGAAGTAGATCTCAATAATGATAAGAGTAAGCCGGTTTCGTACATGCACAAGGGATAGATGTAATCCACCTATTAATGAAAAATAAAATTGTCAATTCTAATTTTTAAAAGGTTAGAATATCTCTTATGTCTTTAATTTTATTTCATTCTTTAGTCATGTTCTTAGGAAGCGATTTATTCCTTGGCAAAATTAAACTCAAATCCAACTACCATGTTCATCATTAATTATACGACTAAACTATTTAGATATTGTTAGTTATAATTAAATGATACTTAGTTCATTTATGGTAGCTTGTTTGAGGTAATGGCTCTCACCAATATAGTTTCTTTGTTATTTGAGAGCTATAACAAAGGGTCTAAACCATAGATCTTCCAATTGTGGTTTTTGAGCTAAGATCGAGTACTTTAAGAGACGAAGACTAATTAATATGCCAAGTTTGTAAGACTTTATTTGAACATCTATCTCTAAACTTTCAATTGAAAAAATAAAATAAGATGTTGTCGATACAATACAACCGAAATCGCATATGAATAAATAGTTTGACATCTTGATTAAACCAAAATTCTTGAAAGAATGAATGCTTGCAATCTTGTTGTAGAATATTCCAATCAATCCAAATATACATTTATGTAGTTTGGGTACTTTCATAGTTGTCAAAGCACTAAACAACTAAAGATTTTGGAGGGTCTTCCTAAACGCTTAGGCGATAAGCAGCCACAAGGCATTGCCTAGGCGATTGAAGCGTACATGAATGAATTTAAAACATGGATACGGTTTCGTTCCCACTTCTAAAACCCAAAGTGATATGAACCATGTGCTAGGTTTTATGGACACAATTGTCCACCCTAAAATCCCCTCTGGTGTATTAGTAAGTTTGCAAGGTAAGGACAAACAAGTTCACCCAAAATATATATAATTGCTTTTGTTGAAACACACAAATAACAAGGGTCATGGAGCAGAGGAGGCAAGGAGTCTAACAACACACAAAGACATTCTTGAGACTACCAGTTGGAAAAGGACGTGTGGACACAATTGGATAAATATCACCCACCAATTGTACTCTTTTCTTTTCTTTTCTCTCTTTATCCCTTAGTTTATAATTTTCACCATTATATTAAAGCCAAATAACTTGGGTAAACCAACCGATGACCAAGAAAGAAAGTAGTAGAGTAGGGTTCAAACTTTGGTTCTTTCATTCCCACGATGAGATCTTCTTTTACCTTTCTTTCTTCCTTTTGTTTTTATTCGAATGCACAAGCAAGATCTCATGCATCACACTATAAAAATTCTATACAAACCCAATCAAAAGATTAGAAAAGGCATTTAATTTTATATAATAAAGAAAATACCAACGCAGTGGATGGTTGAGTCCAAAAAAAGGCCTTGTCGCCTAGGCGGCACTTAGGCAATGCCAAGGCTTAAACTATCAGTGCGTATCGTACCATATCGACCGATACATATTGAAATCAGTCATTATCGATAAGACACTACCGATACAACACATGGAAATTTTTAAATTCTTTTGTATCAATATGTATCGTACAATACATTACCAATACACACCAATACCTACCGATGCCTACTGAAATGTACATTTTCAGTCGACTTTTTATTTTTCATAAAGTATCAATATCTATCGATGGATACATACCAGTACGATACAATACGTACGAATACAGTACGATACAATCATATAATGGCCAAAATGCTCATTTCTCTGCAAAACACGATTTTTTGAGAGGGGTTTTTGTTCCAAAGTTCCTGCTAGCCATTTTCTCTCTAACTAAAGTGAAAATCAAGATTGGGAATCCATATTACACCCATAAACAACTACAAGGTAAGGATTCAACAAAGGTGAAGCAAAGATTAAAAGCATCAAGGCCCTCAACTCAATTTTTTTGTTAAATTCTTGCTATAAACCTTACTTTTTTTCCAAACCTTGCTTATAATCCATGTTTTTTGTTTCTATAACATGTGTTTATGATCTAATAGCACATTGTGACCATGAATCTAAAGAAAAATCATGATTTGAACTTACATTCAAACTTTTTTCTCGAAAAATGAAAAAATAAAAGTGAAGGTTTCAATTGAATAGAGAAAATGTAATAAACCTCATCCTTTTGAACAATTTCAATTGAATATACTTGTCTCTCACTACGATACTCTTTTTAGCATTTATGCATAATACATGTTATATATAGATTTTTTTTTAACTGTTTTTTAATACAAAAGAGAATAAAAAAAGTGTTTCCCATACATGTATGTGTGTATCTCCGATACGATACGATACCCTCCGACACGTATCTTATGGCTGACCAATACAACGACCGATACCGATACTTTAATTCTTGGGCAACGCTTTGACAATTATGGGTGCTTCTAGTTGCTTTAGTGGAAAAAAAATAGATAAACGACAAAAATTACATTTTGTTGAAAAGTTTCTAGGACAAAGCACATGTCTAGCTTAGGCTCATCATATGAATGGGAAGTACAAATTATGCCTTTATGTTTGATCAGTGATTTCTTCTTAATGATGCTCTAACTTTTAGATAATCTATTAAAATAAAAAATGGATCAATCTTCTAAGTTTGGAATTGTATTACATGTATAAAACTACTTAAATAACATACATAATTTTAGACTCCAATTCCATCTAACATACAGAAATTGCTAAAAATGAGGTAGAGTCGTAGAGACCAACGTAAAGGAAATAATTCCTCGTTAAACAAGCTCAAAGAGATAATGCCTTCTTTGGAAATGCCTCCTTAACCATAAAATGCATGACCAAGAATAGAATGACACTTCAGTGTGTTGGCATTCTAATCTGAAAACTCATGCAAATGCAAAGGAAAACAAGGGAAAGTTTTGATAAATTGATTAAAATAAGGCATAATGGATCTAGGTATCACAAAATGGATGGTGTAGTTCGTATATGCTGATTGTTGCCTCATGGCATGCCAATTGAACAATTCTGAATTGTATGAGAAGAGAAAACTGTTATTATGGCTCTAATTCAAATATATGACTCACCTTGTATTACACATTTTTCCTTGTATGTTAAACAGAATAGAATTATTCAAAAGGCATGTGTTTTCTTTCCATTCTTTTTGTTTTTTTAATCGGTTTCGTTTGCTTTATAATGATACTTTGTACAGTCAAAAGGGACTTAGACTTGGCACATGAGTCGGGGATGGTGGCTCCTAGTCTCCTACCCATCACTAACTTTTGAATTCGACTTGACCAACCATGTAGCAAAAACTGCTAACAGAGTCGGGGATGGTGACTAACTTGAAGAACAACTCAACTCACCTTAACTAAGCCTTATACCAACTCTGAGGTGGGCTACACTTTCATGTTTTTCCATTGAATTTTTCATAGCCTACCTCGGAGGCAGCCTACTGCTACCAAAACTGAGCCAAAAATCATGGAAAACAGTTTAAAACAAGGCTGGACTCGTAGAGACCTAATCCAGCCTAACTAAAACATTTTAATGACAAATAAAATAAGAATGCCCTATTTGATTTTTAGTTTGTGGAAAAGGGTTAGATGAAGAAGCAGGTTTTAAGGGATAAGCTTTGTTTTGCTGTGTTCTGGTGTCTCTGGAAGGGAGAGAAACAGGAGAATATTCAGGGTCAAATCCCTGTCTGTAGAAAGGTTCTGAAAATTCTTCTTTTACCAGCCCTATTGGGCTTCCATCGAATGCTTTTCACATACAACTTTCCTGTTGAACTTGAATGAATTGATCTTTCCTGATCAGCAGTAGCTTTAATTGTAATTTAGTTAATCACTTCTCTTTGATCTAGTGTCTTTCTTTACGTAATAAAATCTCATCTCATCTCCAGAAGGGAAAACAATGTTTGAAAACGTAACTGGAATTGATATCTGTCTATCATATGCACCGGACTTCTGAGCCCCACTCTCTCGTTTATTTTCATTCTCCTTTGTTTGTTACACCACTTTCGAGAATAAGCAGTGTCAACTTACTTTACAGCTGCCCAAGTCGCGCGATGTTAGTTATGTGCTGAGGCAACCAGGTTGATCACCTCAGCATATAATATTTTGAAAAAAAGTGGCAGGGAGAAGGGACAAAGGCAGTAAATGCCAGTTTGGTGATTATCAACCCAAAGAGTAGGGTTGTATAGACAACTATGAGGAAATCAGATATAAAAGATCTGAACCGAGGGCGAGAGGAGATAGAGAAGGTGGAAGAGAAAGAGTGATGTAAGGCTAGATCACATAGGACCTAACCCCAAGCAGGATCTGAAAATCTGGGCTGAAATAGGAGAAAATTAAGAACTCACACAACGGGGCTCAGATGAGCCTGAAATCTGGGGTGAAAAGGCCAAAATAATATCCCAAACTATCCTACAAATTTGGCTTGAATCCACCAAGTAGGTACGAAACCAATCATGCTCATAGATACCACAGACAGGAAATATTGGGTTTTGAGAGTTCGATATGGAGAAAACTTGCAGCCAGCAGATCTAACCACCAATGAGCACCAAGGGCTGGTCAAGTGCTTCTTTTATGGGGATGAACAAGTCCTCAAAAGGCCTGTTAGAATGGCCAACAGATCTGAGAGATCTGGTTATCGACCAAGGGAGAGAACTTGCAACGGCTTGGATCGAATTCTGGTTTCGGGGCTGATCTTCAATCTTCAAAGCATGATGGTCTTCAAGGCTTCAAGTAGGCTTGATTTGACCACTCAATAACAAAGGTAAAACAGAAAATAAAGAAAGGGAAGAGGGTGAGAAGAGATTGTAGAAGAAAGGGGGTAAGGGAATGGCTATCTCAAACTGGGTCTTTCACCTGCAACTCTCTCAATTGATGAACTATACCTATCTCAGGCTGAATAATTGCAAGCAAGCAACTTAATCCATGTCTATCTCAATTACAATTAGTTAGCCTTAAATAGGCACAGCAGATCCGTCAAAATTACAAAATAGGAAACTAATTGAAGAAGGAAAATAACTAAAGGAAACAATTCAAATAGGAAACTAATAAACTAAAGGAACGTACCTAACTAGGAAACTAACAACTAACATTCCTAAACTAATTACTTGTATAACAAAGGACTCTAAACACCATAAATGTAATAAATCCATGAAGATAATGAGCTGGTTACCGTTCACGTGAACAGTAACTTTCCATTTTTTCTTCCTCCAGCTGCATCCTTGTTGACCAAGCTTCATGATAAGGCAAAGATAACAATCCAATGCTGAGATTGGTAACACGGATTTTGGATCTTCTAGAACCTTTTCCTAAGATTTCCTCTAGCTTGCTGATCAAGACGCATGAAAAAGACAAAACAACACTTAAACTGAAATCAGTTGAGGGATATTTGGCCTCTACAGCTAGCTTCCACAAGGTTGGTTCGATTGGGGCAAGTTGGGGCTGGCTGGTCCAACAATGGACCTGGTTCAATGGGGCCAGCAGCCCCCTCCTTGTGCAAGCACGATCTACATCAAAGAGATGGTGGAAGAAGACAGTATGATAGAGTGACTACAGCTCCTATCGTCCCAGCCAAGCTTATATTAAGTTGAAGATCAAATACAAACAGAATAGGACTCTAATACCTATCCACAGAAAGAAACTAATTAGAGATAAAATAAAAAAAGAAAATAAACCAAAACTACTATAACTTAGACAACAATAAGACTAAGGCTTAGACACGATAAGACTTGGAATTAAGCCATAAAAGATATAAAGTATAATCCCCCCACGGCATGGAGGTCCATAGACCTCCAGACAAGCACCCAAACTACATAAATACATATTTGGGTTGATGGGGACATTCTGTAACAAGATTGCAAAGCATTCATTCTTTCAAGAATTTTTTGATTTAATCAAGATGTCAAATTATTCATTCATGTGCAATTTCGGTCCGCATTGTATTGACAACTTATTATTTTTATTTTTCAATTAATACGAATATTTAGAGATAGATAATACAAAGAAAGCCTTACAAACTTAGTATATTAAATAATCTTTGGCTCTCTTTACTATCATTTTTATTTTTGTTTTTCTGACACAAAAACGTTTTTGGAGGTGTTTGGTATCATTTAGGGACCCTATTTCTATTTAATATAAATCAGAATAATACAGAAACCATAATAGGGGTAAGACCCATTTATCTATTATGGCCAAAAATCATTTTTGGTCATTTATGCACCCAACTATAATGAACATATGTTCTAATGGCTAAATGCCAGAGAAAAATGGTAGAAACGCATCCTAACATATAAAACGCATAAAAGATTTATATGAAGACTTGAATGCATGCCCTTCTGCGGCCACAAAACCCGACTCCGACCCACGGTGCCAATGCCTGCATGGCCATCGCGGCATCGCCATAGTTTAAACGGCTCGAACTCGGTCTCCTCTTCATCATCTTTGTCATCTTCTATCTCAGTGGCAGCCTAATAATGCAGGAGTAGATTACAAGAAACTATCCCAGCAGTTTATAACCCCAAACAAGACAAATAGGACCAGGAAACAAAGAAATAAGACCATCAAATAAAAACCCAAGGATACAAATACCCATACAGGAGCAAAAACAGCCCAAAGCTCAACCCGATAGGAGAGAGAAAGACCTGTTATAGAGCTGGAAAGAAGAGAGAGAGGTGCGGCCAGGTCTGAGGGCTCCAATTGAGCTGCAAATTTGGTCAATTGTAGGGCCCAGGGAGGGTACAAAAACCCCCAAATATGAAGAGCTTCTGGCGGCTGGTTTGAGAGTTATGCGCTTTCTTGATTTGCAGACCTAAGAGAGAGAATGAGAAGGATTTTGCAGGAACAGCAGCTTATCTACTTCAAAATACCTTCAATAGAGGATCGATGGATCTTCTTAGAGTGTAGAACCAGTCCCCCAAAGGATCTGCAAGTCAGATCTCAGACTTGGGCAGCAATGGGGATATATTAACCTCATAAATAGGAGCTCCTTGGCTGCTCGATTCTGTCTGGGAAGGCTTTTATCAGATCTAGAACTTCTTGTTAATAACAGTAAACAGCAAGCAAGTAGAATGACTAAAACAAAGAATAAACAATGGAAGTGGGAGAGGAGGTGGCTATCTCAGCCTAGGCTTCTCACCCAAAGCCATCCCAACTGCTCTAAGCAAATAATTGCAATTCTTCTTTATTCAAATCTGAAACTATGAGTACATCGGCTCCTCTATTTAAAGAAGACAGAATAGCAATCATATCATAACTAGAAGCTAGTTCCCAAATAAGACTAGACACACCTAGTAAGACTTGGATTCATAATAGGACTATGACTATAACTCGAACATGGAGTAGATAATTCACTAATAGGGAAACCTAAACTGACTAAAACTGAAATAACAAACAAAATAGACTCAAAACAGGACTCTAACTAAACTACTGAATTAAATCCCGTTTTCATACTTTCTACCCATATTTTAGGCCCATTAAAGTAGCTCATTACAAAGAAAACCCATGGGATCAAAGGCCCAACACATACATGACCCAACCCAAGGCTTATTTGTAATAAAATAAGCCCCATTAAGTGACTTATCTGCATCACCTAAGTTTTGCTCAACTTTAGAGATTAACGTGGTTTCAGCAGTGATAGAGAAAGTAGGAACCTACCAGATCCAACAAGAAAGTAGCCCACAAGACCACTTCCCAGGCTAAAATTTGTGTCCATACCCCCCTATGGCAATGACTTTGGGCATCAAATCCGATCTATTTTTCTTCTCAACTCTTATTCAGGTTTATCTTCACTTAATTGATTTCCAATTTTCAAATGCTTGCAGCACTGTTTTTGAGTCTCTGCAGTCCGCCATGTACGACTGTGCCAAGTAATTCGCCATAGCCTCGTTTTTCCTCTTCGTCTACCTATATATATAATATAATCCATGTTCCAGGCTCCTTTTGAAGTTTCTACTTTTCCTATCCAGCTTAGTGGGAGAGTAATAACCTCTCATTCTTATTCCAAATGTCCAAGACAGACAAGTTTTTCCTTTTAAGTTTCAACCATTTTACTTTCATTGTTTCATGTGAATAAGGGGAAAGAAGAGAACTTGAAAACTATCCTCTGGTTTAGCCTGATTCAAAAGAGTTAGTAAATTTGGTAGGATTCAATAAATGAGATCATAACTAATAATTCACGTAGTTGTTGGTTTGGGCCATCTCTTCAAAAAAGTATTCTGCACAAAGGCATATCCAAACCTATTTATCATTCTATACTCTTTTATGTCTAGTAGTTACCAAACAATTTTCATTTTTTGGTCAAAAATGGTTTTCATTAATGATTTTTCTTAAATAGGCCATAAATGATGCCAAAGAAAACCTTCATCTCTTTAAATACTTGATCTTAGCTCAGATACCACCAAATTGGAAGATCTATCATTTAGACCCCCTATTATGGCCCCCAAACAACAAATAAAATAGGTTAGTGAGAGCCATTACCTCAAACAAGCTACCATAAATGAAATAAGTACTTTTTAATCATAATTAGCAATATATAGTTTAGTTAATGGAAAAAGAAGCCTAAAAGGCAACGTGGTTCATACACCTAGACACAAAATGGGGCAAAAAGACACCCTCGTGCCTCATGAAAAGCAGAAATCCCACCTCTTTTATGCTTCCACGTGGCCTCCCATTGGCCCCACGCTAGCGCAGGGGACAAGCTGCCTTTCAGGGAACTCTCTCAGTTTAATTATTTAGTTAATGATGCAAAGGGTAGTTGGATTCAAGTTAACTAATTGTGCTAAGGAACTAACCACTTCCCAAGAACATGACCAAGAAGAAAGAAGATATAATAAAGGGAATAAAAGATATTCCAACCTTTTAAATATTAAAATTGCCAATTTTTTCCATTAATAGGCAAACTAAACCTATCCCTTATGCATGTACGAAATAGCTTGCCCTTATCGTTATTGAGATCCGCTTTTCTATTTCAATAACAAAGAAGTCAAATCAACCCATTTATAGATAAGAGAGATGCCACCCTTAACATCCTAAATTTTCGGGTTTTGTGTAAGCCTCTGCACAAGTTTTCAATATTTTGCGTTTGCTAGAATCTTCATAAAAATTTGAAAATTTTCCAAAATGGAAGACGTTAAACGATAAAACAAGCAAACAAAAACCATATGCGAACAGGCAAAAAAAACCGTGAGCTCTCTCTTTAAAACCGTGTGCGCTCTCTCTCTATAAAAGCCACTCTCCCCCCCCCTCTCTCTCTCTCTCTCTAAAAGTTGTGTCATTTGTGTGTTGTGTTGTCTTCTACCTATTTCTCTCCCAATTTTCCATTCAAGGATATCTTCCTCACCACAACCTTGTGACTCTGTAAGCACAAACATGGATAATCAAATAGCTTTGACAACCCAATCAAGTAGCCATAAATCCATTAGGGTCAATACTCGTGTTTTGGTTGTGGATGATGATGCGGCATACCTTAAGATTGTTGAAGCAATGCTACGAGAACTCCAATATGAAGGTAGTTTATGAATTTTTTTCATGCATTTTTAACTAACATTTTTTTTTTGTATATGGTTTTACAGATAGTACTAGACTCATTTGACATATCTCTTCCACTTTATCGTGGGAGATAATAGTGAAAGGTCATCAAAGTTGTGTCCTATGCTTTCACGCCTATCTTATTTTGAAAGACAAAAACACCTCCCCCTCATCCTCCTCTTCTTCTCCAATAGATTTTTTTCTATCCACCCCACCCCACCCCACCCCACCCCACCCCAATTTTTCTTTGTGAATCTAAGAAGAAAATACAATAGCCTTCCATGATCTAGGCTTATAGAGCAGCAGTATTTTACCGGTATATTTATGTTTTCATTGTAGTTCTATTGAGGAATGTTGTCCTTGTGGGTTTTTTTTTTCCTAAAATCCTTTATGTAGATATCACATGGTAGTCTTTCATCTACACCACCCCCCCCCCCAAAAAAAAAAGAGAGATGTGCAGATATGTTTCGGGCAGTCAGATGTTTTGGTGCATATGAAGTTTAAATAGCTCTATATCTTTCATGTGTTGGTTTTTCATTGTGTTTCATTTTGATTGTAAAGTATACATCTTAAGGTAGCTAAAAGGAGCTGTCATGAAGAAAAACTACAGATCTTCTCTTCAAGTTTTGAATATAGTACTACAAGGGCTAGAAGGAACAGTAGAAGGTTCAAGAACCAAGCTAAATCCTTTAATCAGTTTTGGAGCCAGATCTATTCAGAAGTAGAGATATAGTGTTCAAATCTTAGTAGGGTGGTTCCTTTCTCTGCTTTTAACAATCTCATTAGTTGTCACTGGAATCTTGACCTAAGGTTTAACCCTTAATGTTTCTTATATTGCTTGTCCTCAAAGACAAAGGCTTATTCTGGCTTGTATGGTGTTTTTCTTATTAACATAGACTTTTGATTACCCATGAATATATATATATATATAATAAAACAGATTTTTGAAAAAGTTAAAGGCTATTTTCTTCCTGTGAACTCCCTTCTTTAAGATTTCACATTGTGTTTCCATTTGAAGTTGTCGCTGTTAAATGTGCATCCGAAGCTTTAGCCATTCTTTGGAAAAGGATAGTAGAATTTAGCATCATTCTAACAGATCTTCACATACCTGAGATGGATGGAATTGCCCTCCTTGAGCGTGTTGAGGTTGAATTTAAGATTCCTGTTGTTAGTAAGTTTTTTGCCCATAAAGTCATGTTCAACTTCCATTATTTCCCATTTGAGCAAAGTTTTCTTGATTGGTCTTTCTCTTTTTTTTTTTATTCAAAATTTCTTTATTTATTTATTATTGTTTTTTAAAGGGCTAAGATCTAACTTTTTAATTCAGTTATGTCTGCCAATGATAACAAAGATGTTAAATCAAGATGTTTGGAGAGTGGCACTGCATTTTATGTCACAAAACCTTTAACTGCAAGTGATCTCAGAAACCTTTGGCAGTATGTATACCTGAAAAAACACAATGAAGCTATAATTGAACAAATAGGGAGTGATTCAGAATTACTAACACCTGAAAAGTTATCAAAGGAAGAGACTGAGTGTGCATCCACTGTCAATGAAAGCAATTGGCGACAAGAATCAAGGAAAAAATCTTCCACAAAGAAGCACCAAAACAAAGGGAGAAATAAAGAGGACAATTTTACACAAAAGAAGCCACAGATGATTTGGAATAATCAGCTTCACAACAAGTTCTTGGATGCCATTGCTCAAATAGGTCCTCAAGGTAAGAAATTTCCTTCTTAGAGTTCATCTCATCTCACTTGTTTTTCTATGTCGGATTGCGTTTGGATTTGTTTTTACTGACCAATATTTGTGAAAATATTTTTTATTTTCTAGAAAATGTTCCAACTAAGTTGAGTTTTTTTATTTAAACTTATGTAAGGGCTATGCCTGGACACAAATTTGATGAATGGAATTGGCTTTCAGCACTTCCGTTCAGTGAGATAAAAAACACCTATTTACTGTGAGATGCAGTGAAGCCCTTGGTGGGATGCCAAATTAGTGATTCAGGTGGGATTCCTGAAGCACATATCATATCTTTTTTCTTCTATTCTTTTCTCCTTTATCAATGAATCGAAACCCAGGTCAGTTCCATACTTTCTATTTCTGTGCATCTTCTTTATTGGCTTAAAACTGTTATTTTTGGGACTGATCTGAGTTGCGATGTTTCTGTTTTATCATTCTTCTAGAATTCTGGATATAATTTTAGCATTAAAATTCAATCTTTCATCTAGTTTCTTGAATTCCTACTCCTACTAGGATCTCACTGAAACTCAACTTTCAGCCACAGGATTTCAAATCTGGTTCCATACACAGCCATCGGTTTCCGTTCTTAACGTCTTTACAGTTTTCAAATTTTGATTTTGATACTGTTTCCTTGGAGTCCAATGGAAAGTATGGTTTCAGAAAAATCAGCTACAGATCTGTCTTGAATTTCTGATTTCAGGTTTCTGTTCTACTGCTGAACTGAATTCTGTTATTCATTCCATGCTGTTCTGATACATCTCTGAAATTCCATATCAATTTCCAGATTTGAGAATTCCTTCTTCAAGTAGGAATCTTCAGATTTCAAAAATCTGTACATTGGATTGTACCTAAAAATAATTGTCCTACCTAGACAGAATAGTTGACCTGAGGTTCAGCTAGATCAGATCCTCTGATCTTCTGCTGTTATAATTTTCCTACAATCTGGTTTCTAAACCTGTCACTTCGATTCTGGTTTCATTAGATTTCCAAACCTAGTAACCTTAGACTTCTAGAAGCCCATCATGTTAGCTCAAGATTATATCTTCTGTTCCTAGAAATGCACTTGAAAGCATGAATTGAGAAAGGCAATCAATCAACTGTCCATTTATAACTAAGCATAGACCTTCTGTACAGACTTGTCTGATTCAACCCCTGCTGGGTAGGGTGGGAGGCAGGGGCAGTACTCTAAAAACTCTAAATATTCAAGCAGATAACATAGGAAGTAAAAAATGTGAAGAAAAAGAAGAAAAATATTATAGGAAAAAAAATAGGTTGAATATATAGACAGGCTATTTCTATATGCTTCACTTATATATCTATTATATAAGGTGAAAGCATTCCGCCACCCAGGGTGAAGAGAGAATTCTCTTCATCTAAGGTGATTTGATGCTGCGATTAGGCTCTTGGAATAGTGAATGTCGTCATTAGCTCCCACCCCCTATTTATGGAGGTCCAAAATACTCTCTCTCAGTCCAATCGAAAAATCAGAACCCATGTATTAAGAGGTTCTCTCCTTACCATGGGTGAAAGGGAGCTTGGTCCTTAATATGCTTAGACAAAAATTAGTTATTATAGACCTAAACAATGGCCAAGAACATAACCACCTTAGCAATCACTGGTTGTGCTCACTGCTGCCTGAAAAAACCATGCAACCGCCTCTTCTTTAGTGATACTTTTGGGTAGCAACGTTCTGTGGCAATTGCCACAGGCAGTACAGGCAAAGGTATTCGAAAATTAGTTGAGGATCAGGTAAATGGGTTGAGGGTCAATGTTTAGAGGCCTTGAGGGTCAATGTTTAGAGGCCATCTTCTCCACTGAATTAGTACTTAAGATTAAGGTTCAAAGAAAGAAAGGAGCACCAACACCACTTAGCTGAGAAAGAAAAAAATCATGTTCCCAGAGACAGAATCTTGCGCCTTCAAATTGAAGGAATCAATGGAATCAAAGAAAATACATACATTTACTTCTAACTTGAATAATATTTAGTAAGGTAAGCATAACTGAGAGTTGTATCACACAAATGAATATGTTCTTTTCCGTTTTCTTTTTCTTGCTTCCCGTTT
Organism: Macadamia integrifolia; assembly: GCF_013358625.1. Taxonomy (NCBI): domain Eukaryota; kingdom Viridiplantae; phylum Streptophyta; class Magnoliopsida; order Proteales; family Proteaceae; genus Macadamia; species Macadamia integrifolia. The sequence continues at coordinate 13,560,706 of NC_056557.1, forward strand.
TTCTCAAGCGTAATTGGCAGAGAGAAACATATAAGTTTCATGACCAGGGTTTTCAAACAGTTACCATAAGCGACCATCCTTAGTTCCTTACACATTTCTTACGGCTCACTTTACAGCTTACATGTAAGTGACGTTTCTTGAAGGTTAAATTAACACATTTTATGGAGTGAACTTTAGTGAGAAGATGCACAGAGATGGAAAAAAAAAATGGCAAACAAAAACAGAGACAAGGAAGGAAAAATATGAGTCCCATGGAACTATGAAGCAACTAGCAGGTGAAAGAAAGTCTCTTTCGTCAACAAATCATTCAGAAACATAAAGCCAGATATAACCCCCGAACTCACATCATACAAGACTTTCTTTCGTCAACAAATCATTTAGAAACATAAAACCAAGATATAACCGACAAACTCACATCATACAAACCAGGCTTCAGTGATACAAAGTAGGCACAAAATCAGGAAAATGCACATCTAGGGAACCATGGAACTGCTCCAGTAGCCTAAAGACAGTTCCTTCATCAACAAAGCTTTCAAAAACAGAAAACAAAATAAATAAAATACAAAATCCACCACAAAATGCAATTTCCAAAACCAACTAATAATTGTCACAGCCACAACTAACATAAGAAGAGATCATAAATCCAGAACACAACGACCATGTCAACCATTTGTAATCATCAAAAGGGATAAATTGATTAAAAACCAGAATGGAAAAGAATAAGACATACCCGTCAACACAAAGACGTGATCCCTGCCACCAGACCGTTTCCAAGCATCAGTACCACGAATCAAGTCCACCACTTGCTTCTGCCTCTCATAATCCTCATTGCCAATTTTTTTTCTGAACGCCCCCTTCGCCATACCCAATTGCATTTCTGCACTAAGGGTCGCAAAGAACGGCACAAATATCACGCCAGCGTCCTCAATATTAAAAACCCTCCTCGCAAAAGACCCTCCTCTCAATTCCTCGGTAGTCATCAGATCACCCAAGATCCAGTACTCAGCACTGTACTGCTTGATCAATGGGTTCTCCGGGTATGGAAGGAATTCGAGCTTCCCTTTCGAAGAAATCTCAGAACGTAGTTCATTGTCGACATCGCTGCCGAGTCTGGAATCACCTTTCAAGGTCCTGTATTTTTCTAACAACCCGTAATTGAGTGATCTGGGGAGATCTGCAACGTAGACTCTGATGGATTGGTTGCTATTTTCGGGGATTTTGTGAGAGGAAATGAGAAGTGAAAGGGGAGTAGAGTATTGTTGATGGGTTGTGCAGAAGACGAAGAAAAGAGAGACTGATAGAACGCAGAGAATGGAAAATGAGAGTAAGAGAGAAGGAATCGTACAGGGGAGAGTGACGCTCTTCGTGGCCACGCTTCTCTTTATCAGGTCGAATCAATATAAATGAATTTCGAGCAAGGGAACTCGGTTAGTTCCAATTTAGCTATATACAAGGGGACTGAACCGGGGTTCTGTGGTAGGATCTTGGGTTGGATTGGTTCAAATCAAACCCAACACTACCTTTCAGTCCTTTGAAAAAAAAAATATCGGATTCTTCCATTCTAGTATTATTGCTCTTTCGATATTAATAATGGAGAATGGAGAGATCTTATATGTTGTCTTAAATGGCTATGGACAAAAAATTGAAAATTAAGAACCCTAACCTCGGATTCAAATCTTTTGTGGTGAACGTGTGAGTGGTAATGAAGATCTAAGGGCTGGGAGGGCCCCAACATGCATCCCATCTGTTGGATCCTCATTGTTGCTCACTACTTCCTAGGATTTTTGTGCCTCTAATCTTACTATGCTAAATGTATCAATATATATATATATATATATAACACGAGCTATAATACTTGGCAATTTCATTTCTAGTTTTTAGTAAAAGGGAAATGACTTTAGAGTTATATAGATGAATCTAAACCCCAAACTTGTGTATCTGATCCTTTCAAAGTTGGTTGCTTTGGAAAAATAAAGGATTGATAATGCTAAGATTGAAATCTCAATACGAGTTTTCTCAACAACTTCGAAATGTGGTTATATCTTGAATGGGTTTATCAACAATTGAACTTTTGTCGAAATTTTGAAATTGAAATGATTTATTCAAATATGGTCAAGAACAGGAAAGTTCAAGAGTATTATGCTAGGTTTATGACCTTATGGAATGAATTGAGCATATTTATCTAATTGTTGTGTTGATAGTTTTGAAGGAACTACTAGTTCTACATCTGCCGATATGCCAGATGAGGTTAGGAAATTAGTTAAGAGCACAGTGATCTTTGCCATTTTTTTCTGCATTTTCAGCTATTGTTATGTTTGGTAAGGCATCCTTGTTCTGTTTTTATTCTACTCCATTTTGATTCTTGACTATTAAGTGCTTTTAATCATATTATTAGTTCATTTTCTTCTAATGTGGTTCATAAACTTTACACTGATAAGCTAGACATTATAAGTACTAATATTCTGTTTTCATCTACTTCCTCTTCTTATCCTTTTGAGTTAACCAATGTCTTTCTTGTTTCTAAACTTACTACTACTCTTATTTCTGTTTGTCAACTGATTGACGAGGGTTATGTTATTAATTTTTCCCTAATGGATGTGTGAGTCAGAACTGGTCGAGAGCTCGGATAGTAATGATGAACAAGAGTAACGTTGGACGTCTATTTGCAATGGAATTTCCGTAGTGGAGATTGTCTTCTTTTTCTTCTTCTAATTCAGCTGGATCTTCTTATCGTTTTATATTATTTGAATTTTATTTTTCTCAAATAACTTATGGACTTTGTGGCATCAATTTGACCATCTATAGTAGGATAGAATAGAATCTATGTTTCGAACTAGTAGTTTATATAATAAAATTTCTTCTTCGCATCATGTGGAAAATTCTTTTTTTTTGGTGGAAGTGGAATAATCTTGTTTGACTTGATCTCTTTTGCGAAAAACATTCATTTATCTTTTTCTTCTCAATCTTCATTTAGCACTCCATCATTTGATCTTGTTCAAAGTGATGTGTGGAGACCTTCGCTGATTTGGTCTCGATTGGCATATATTAATCATTTCCTATTATTTATTGATGATGTCACGTGATATACCTCAGTGTCTACACAACTTAGGGCATTGGATGATCAAACTTAGGGGTGTCAACTGGTTAGTCTCGATCGGTACGTGTCAGGCCTAATACCACCAGTTTAAAACATTGCACCGCCCCCAACCGTTTATGCATTCAAGCCTTTAGAGGTTAGGTGATCTCGTAGTTCCTACAGGGTGGAGAGGATGGGGTCAGTCCATGGATTTTCCTTCCTTCTACCTCATTTCACTCAAAGTGTTGAAGGGATATGGTGCATCAAG